>NW_027492457.1:0-573179 GCF_021521415.1 Bidens hawaiensis
GCGCTAGGGTTATTTAATCGTGCCTGAACCTAACGCAGGTGGTTGCGATGAAGACTCGATGATGATGATGAATAAGGTGGATGTTATAGCTGTAATGGAGGTGTAACTGAGGTCGAAGGCTGTTGCGTATACAAATAAGCGAGCAAAGAAAGCTTTAGATCATGTGGTGAAGTTGGGAAAGGAATAGAGCAAAATTTGTTGAGGTTTTGCAGATGGTGGCCGGTGATTGTAGTTGGGTGGTAGTGGAGATGGCCGGTAGGTGGTCGTGATGGTGGTAATAGAGGTTGTTGGGGTTTATGTTGAAGAAAAAAGATGGTGTGGGACCCAAAACATGCTTTTTATTATTAAAAAATGCCACATTAACAAGAAAATTAACGGAGTTAGGGACCGTTAAGTTCAAGAGTGTCAGAAACAAATAGGTTGAAGTTGAGAGTGACGGGTAATAAATCAAAATTTAGACGTGTTATCATCAACAGGTGAAATTTGAGAATATAAAAACCAATATCCCATAAAAGAAATATTATTTTATTAAAATAAAAAAAAGTATAGGTATTCGTAAACTTAGGGCCTCCTTTTTTCTAAATATGTCACACCCCAACCTAAGGAGGAAATGCCGGGGTGCGAACCGTTGGTCACAGTTCACAAGGTACTATCATACAATATAAAATATGACAATATAATTTATTTATTTCAAACTTTCAAATAAGTGCACAAGTTCCAAACATGACAATAACAATCCAAGTTAAACAGATAATTCCAAAACAAAATAAAACGCAAATATCTTTTATTTTAATATCTAATAGTTTCTCTATATGTTCTCCATCTTAGCTTCAAACCAACTGATAACCTGCATATGCATACAAAGTAAACATAGATTTGTCAACATGAGGTTGAGTGAGATAATCACAAGCTTTGACACTAATAATAATATATAACAGATGATCAAACAAAATAATGTGAGTATAAATTAATCAAACCATCAGCAAGTAGTTGTGTCAGTTGACCGTTACCTTGCGAATCGGGCATTGGCTACTATAACTAGCATATACAAATGTTGGTGTCGGTTGACCATCGCCATGCGAATCAGGCTTTGACTACTAACACTGTGTATGATCATACTTTAATGTGATTATGATGGACCTCTCCGAATGCGATAAAGTAAACAATTAAGCAAATAGCAATTAGCATTTAATTGAGAACACGCAATATTTACGTTTGCGAGTTGCGTATATATATAATATAAAATTATGAGATAATACGCATATGTCCCTAAAATAATTGAAAAACCATAAAATATGAGGGGAATGATCTCTCCACCTTATTACTTAGGCTAGTTTGCGAAATAATAAGAATAAAATACTATAAAACGAGTGAATCGTCCTTTAACGCGCTAACTTAGATAATCCGAACAGAACTGAAACTTTGAGACAATAAACTATGATTAAAACCAAGAACATAGCCGCTGGAATTGATCCAAACGGATATTTAGAACTCTGGTTATGAGATATTTAACAAATAAGCGAGTTGGTACTGACCAGAATCCAAACAGCGAGTCGAAAGTCGGGTTTTGGTCAGTAGCCTTAAAATCTCAAGAACAAAAATAAAAGTCTTCTGGACCGAAAGTCGGTTCCGAACAGAAGTGATAGAAATCGATTGGTCAATGTTGTTGACCAATATGTCCTTAAATGGGTCGGAATCAAAATGACCCGTCAATACCCCTCAATCTCAGAAATTGATTGAGGGTTATTGACTATTGAGTAATGAGGAAAAACTTTACAAAAGACAACTTAGCCGATAATGCTTAGATTGATGAGAAAGCGGAGTCAACGGTTGAGAATGTGTGAAAGTCAAACAGGTATCTTGTTCTTGAATACGAAAATACTAGAACCGAAGGATGGTGGCTAAGGAAGAACGATGGAGAGTGATATTCCAGTAAAAATTGAGGGTGTGGAAGTGTGGTTTGGTTAAATAATCAGTAGCTCAACTTATGGAACAAGAAATCGACTCGATTGGGAAAACGGATAATATATTGATGACAAAATCGGATCTTATGATCTCCAAAATCTTGATGGAAACACAAGGAATGAACCTAGACATTTCATAATAGCATATTAGTTGACTTGTAGCTCAATTTCATGATCTAGGGTCGTTTAGGAGAAGATTTAGCATTAAACGAGAATCGAAAACAAATCTGGCTACAGATGCTCCTTCACGACGCTAAGGAACACAAGGTTGTTCCTTCGCACGACGTTAAGGACTCCTTCCACCAAACTTTGATATTTTGACTGTTTTAGTCCCTAAAGTTTCAGAAAAGCAATTTTAAGCAAATTTAAGAGTTTCTAAGGGCTAGCGGAATTGAAAGTTATAAAATTATAAACTAAATTAAACACAATTAATTACTAATAAATGCATGATTTTATTGATACGAAATATCCGAATTACATTCCCGAATCAGGTAAACAAATACGAATACAAATACGAAAAATCCGAGATGTTACAAAATACGTTTTCTGACTTTTTAGGATGTGTTTTCTAGTTTGAAGTTCTTTTTCTATTTCTCAAATAAAATGTGTGATTGTTTTTGCAATAAGTTGTTTATTTTGATACAAATTGTGGCCCCATTTACCCTAAATCATTTTAGGACGGATTAGTTTAAAGGATTATATTTTTAACCTTAGCAACGGTTTTGTGACCACTTTGTTTGAGTCGCCAACTTTGATACTAATATTTGTTTTTTTTTTTCTAATTATGTCACTAATATTGCGACTTTTCTTTAATATATGATTAAGACTTGTGATCATACCAAACAAACCTCCACAACACATTGGCTCACTAATATCTTTTATATGCCCGATAAATTCAAATTAACATACCCTAACAAAATTTATATGCAAGCATTTATATATAAGGATTAATATTTAAATATGAAGGCATAGACATACTAATTTCTTCATTTGATATTTACAACTATTAATAATTTGGAAAGATTGACTTTGGATGGGATTTTGTGTTGTCTATAGGTTTGTTTGGTATGATCAACCACTATAGTCCAATCAGTATGATCACCATTTTTTGGTTCATCTATAATTTTCATTAAGACTTTCTGTTTAGACACAATTTACTTTTTTGTCTTTCTACCATCATGAAAAAAATTCATTTAGGGTCTGCTTGGTATGAAGTAATGAAATAAGCGAATAAATGGAATGGCAAATGAATGGAATGAACAAAGTAATGAAATGAATCATTACCATTCCATTATGTTATCTGGTTATCACGTAGGAATGAAATGAATAATCACTTTATTATTTTTTTTTACTAAATAGTAAACTATACACACATACATTTTTGTCGGTTAATGGAACGGTAATAACTTAATACGATACAATAATAAAATATAATAATTATTATAATTTAATAATAGTTATACTACAATAAAATAATAATAATTAATAATTGTTGATAATTTTTCATTTCATTCCTTAAAGGAATGAATGAAAAAACACATTTTACTAAGAAATGAAAAATATTATTTATTAAAGGAATTTCATTCCTTAGTAATGATTCATTCCATTAATAAATTCCAACCAAACATTTTTTATTTCATTCTTTTGAAATGATCAATTCCATTCTGTCTATCACTGCTTTATACCAAACACTACCTATATATATATATGGACACATCCTTTTCGAAACAACTTTTTTTTATGAAAAACAATAAACATATATAGCATTTGTACTCAGTTCATTAATAAATTTATAATCAGATGGTGGCCGGATATATGGTTGATTATCTGCCTTCTGCACTACATCTAAAGCAAAATGTACAATTTTAATATGTGGTTCTTGTAATTCTTCACAATTTTCGTTATGATTTGAATACCTTCTTTTTATATATTTTAGTATTAATAAATTACAATAATTGTATACATGTGTCCGATATGACATATCTTGGCTTCCTTTTTCCTGCCAAATCTTATTACTCATGTTGTCGTCTTAGGTTCCCTATTTATTGTAGGGTAACATATGCATGTTTACTACTATTTATGTGTATGTTATATTAAATTGGAAAAGTAAAAATGTAAAGAGGATAAAAATAGAAGTGTGAGAAAGATTTGTGATCACACAAAAAATTTTTAAAAAATAATAAAAAAATCATAACCAAAATATAAATAAAAATGAACAAATTTTAAAAACCAAAATGTTTTCCCCGTCATTCCCGTTTAAAAAAAAACCGTCGAAAAGACACAATGCCGAGAAAAAGGGCACAACGCCGAAAATGCACAAACAACACAATGATAAATAAAAAAAGACACAACATGTCGCAAAATATAACACAATACCGAACAAAATATAACACAATGTTGAGTAATATAACACAATATCAAGAAAAAAAGACACAATGTTAAGAAAAAAGGGCGCAATCAATGACGAAAATAAACAAAAAACACAATGATAAATAGAAAGGCACAATGATATTTTTTCCTCAACATTGTGTGTGTGTTTGTTTTTTTTTTTTTTTTTTTGTAAATGAGAAAGACGGTGGAAACATTTTTGTGTTTCTACATTTTCCGTTTTTTTTAATAAATTGTGAGTTGTGGTTTTTTAATTAATTTTTCGTTATTTTTAGAGGGTTTTTTTTTTGCAACAAATTATTCTCATTCTTCTTACTTTTGTCTCAGTAGAATAACCTGACCCTATATTACATACATATGTTTATATTAAATAAATAAATGAACAATGAAAATAATATGTTAAATGCTTGTTTTTGTTTTAAGAAGAGATTAGTAAGAAACAATAAACATAAAATTCATACAACTTCTATTATTTTTTGAATTAAGACTAATGGTTTATTTTTCTTGTACATGTTTTAGTATGAATTGTATTTTGCTAAGATCCATCTACTTCTGTCATTGACCTAGATATATACACTTATATAGAAAGAACAAGAACTAAGTGGATTAGGTAAGGAACTACAGTATTATAATTTAAACAACAAAAAGTAAATGTTTAGTCTATGATAGTTCTTTTATCATATAATTTAAGAATAGGACATGTGTTTGACACTATAATAATGAGTTTAATAAACGGCAAATACCATAAAAAACTAATATACCTTCTCATTTTTCTCATAAAGGTCCTTTTACAATTTTTTCCCTATTAAAGTCCTTCTAGTTGTTAGTTTTTAATGTAACAGGGAACTTATTTTAAAATACCACCTGGAAACCGGTTTCACCGGTAGATCTTGATTTTTTAATTTCTTTTCTCTATGAAAAAGAAAATTTTAAAAGACCTTTATTTATTTTTTATTTGCAAATTCCAATCATCCATCTCCTACACAATTGACGGCTCGCCGCACCACCATCACAACAATATCTCCGGACACCTACCTCACCTGCGACCCGGTTCTTTTTCTGCCTCTGTCTTTCCATCTCCCATTCAATCTACTCCTCTAATTAACCTAAACTCGGACGTCAGGTAACCATCGCCACCGCACATTCACTAGCCGTACTTGAAACCTCATATCCGCTGTCATTTCCGACAAGACCTAAACGGACATATGTCTCCGATTTTGTATTTTTTTCCTTTCTAAATATGCTCTCCATTTCTAAATTTACGCCTATCTGTTCTTCGCGCACGAAACGAATTCGAAGGATTTGTCGCTTGATTTCATTTTCTTTTGTTTCAATAAGCTAAGCAACTCAAGAAAAAGAAAACATGTTCACCGGTTTCCAGGTTGTCTTTTAATATAAGTTCACAATTTCATTTAAAAATAACAAGTACAATGACTTTAATGTGAAAAAAAATATGGAGGGACTTTTATGAGAAAAATAAGAGACTATGTTGGTTTTTTATAACATTTGCCTTTTAATAAATTACGAACATAAATAGTTCTAAATACGGTGCTGTCTTCTTTATAGGTTAGAGAGTTCGAGTACGCGGGTGATGAAGATTAGTGCACTGTTATTAGAGATATATTAGATTGACATTAAATAAAAAAAGATAACTATAGATAAGTAATTAAGTGATTAGAAGGGCGATAACGGATCCCGAATGTTCACAGTGACGTCGCTCAAAAGGCTTTTGTACCAAATTGATCTGCTGCCTCAAGATAATATTTTGGAGTGGAATTCTTAGGTTCTATTGAGAGTTAACGTCTTTGCTTGGCGGACTATCCTAAACATACTCCTGACGACTAATAATCTTAAAAGGCAGTTTTTTTTTTTTTTTAATTTGAGGGAGTACGCTGACCACGCATTCATTTTTTGTTTAGTTTCTTTGGTCATGTGAAAAAGGATCAGTGTGGTGTAAAACTCCTCTGATGTATGCCTTTTCCATTAAAGATATTTTTGACATTTACAAGCATCTTACCGATAGAGAGCATAAGAGGAAGATCCAAAGACGGGTTGGTCTATGGCTATGGTAGCTTGTTGGTATGTGTAGAAAACATGTAATGACTGTATTCACTCAAACAAGATGATCAAAGTGGAGAGCATCAAATTAATGAGACATTAAAATTTTAAGTTTTTTTGTGAATTAAAAATAAAACGAATTGTCTGGATTTAGATTGGGCAAGATGGAGTTTGACAATATTCATGTAATAGTGTTGTAGTGTTTTGTTGTCTACGCCTGCTAGCCCAATGTCAGCAGGTTTGCTTGTTGTTTTATGAATGGAAATTTGCTGTTAAAAAAATAAATGTTTAGAAGTATTTATCATTTATTTAAAATACTTTACGAAAAGAATTAACATTTAATATTGCACTAATTATGAGATATCTCTAATAAACTAACCAGCCATGTGTACCGGGCGGCTTCTTGGGCTCAAAATACCCCATAGCGGCGGACATACTGCCCCGGGCGCTACAGGGCATTTTGGTTGGCTAAGGCACTATGTGTAAAACGCCCTTAATTCAACCTTTTAAAAAAAGAATTTCTTTTAGTTATTCGGTTGGAATGTAAGGGGCGTTATGCACTCTCACCACTACACATGGTGTTATATATATGAATCAAATTTTAAATAATTTATTTACTTTATACTCTCATATTTCTTTATTCTCTTAAATGCATAAGATATTTTTATTATATTACATTTTAATTCCAGATCCGGCAATCAAATATTATTTCATTTGTAATACAATTAAGTGCATCAATCTTTTATGCTTTATACATTACTAGATTTTATTCCCCGTATTACTAGGGTTATTTTACATTATTCGTTTTTAATATTTATATATGTATATTTGTATTTTAATTTTATTTATTGTAAGAAAGTTAATAATTAATATACTTGAGGTTTGATGATGAAATGATTTCACAAATAAATGATATGTTATAATCCGGTTTAAAAGCTATCTGAGTTTGGTGATACTCATTACCCGTTTATTTTCTTTATTATAAAATTGTTTCTTAATTATAAATAATATCTTTTTTAAAAATAAAATAGGATATTAATTTTTAGTATATTCCTATTTTATAGGATTTTCATATCAAATATTTGATGAGATTATTTTTTAATATAATGAGATGTTATAACCCGTTTAAGAGCTATCTGGGTTTGGTGAGATCTTTACCCGTGAATTCGGGTCAAATACGTGAGAATTGAGAAACCTTCATTTACAAATAAAGTAATCTGATGGCTTGAGAGAATGGTTGTTTTACATTTTTTATTTTTTAATATTTATTTTTTGAATTTTAATTTTCTTTATTGTAAGAAAGTTAATAATATATTTAGGGTTTGATGATGAAAGGGTTTCATAAATAAATGATATGTTATAACTCGTTTAAAAATTATCTGGATTTTGTGACATATGACCCGCTTATGTTTTTTACTATAAAATTGTTTATTAATTATAATAATATCTTTTTCTTTTTAAATTGTATATTAAATTTTAGTATATTCCTATTTTGTAGAATTTTCATATCAAATAATTTGTAAGATTAATTTTTAATTTAATGAGATGTTATAACCCGTTTAAGAGCTATCTGGTTTTGGTAAAACTCATACCCATAAATTTGAGTTAAATCAATGAGAGGTCTCCATTTAAAAATCAAGAAATCTGGTCACTTCCATAAAAGGGGGAGCGACCACATCGCGATACATAGAATTTTTAGATTTTCGTTTATATATATTATAGATGTTCATATATATGTGTGTGGATATATATAGAGAGAGAGAGAGAAGGGGGGTCGTGGAATCAATTTTGTTCCAAACACTCACAGACAAAGGAGCTTCAGTCTTCAGAACACCCAAAAAAAGAAAGCAATTTTTGCTTTACCACCCCATAAAGAAAAGCTATCAGATTTCAAACCATCTTAAGATCATAGCGATCAAGATCCATCTCTCTCTCTCTCTCTCCCTCTCTCTCTCTCACACACACACATATATATTTATATATATATATATGCACACGCATATACATATACATATATTTTTTTGTATATATTTGGGTATTATATATATGCTTGTATTATGGCCAAATATAGTGTGGATCTTAGTTTACTAAAACTTTACACCTCATATGTTCTTTCTCTGTTCCTGTGTTTTAGCATAGATCGAAAATTACTCATCTTGTAGCCAAGCCCACGCTTTTTGCCATATTTCTTGGAAATATGTATCATTTTTAAGACGCGCCTTTTGATTTTTTCTTACCTTTTCCTTGAAATAGATCACACACACACATATATATATACACACACACATGCATACATAGACACACACTTGTGTAGGTGTATGTACCACATATGTATGTATATACATATATATTCTGAATCTGTCATCAACATTGGAGATTTGGAGGGTTTGGTTTTATATTTCATTTCATTTGTTTGTAGATGATAGTGTGAAAGCATAATATGCCTGGCTCCCTGTATGCCATCCGCAGATCTCATCGACATAACGACGGCTTTTGTGAATGGCGTATGAGGAGCCAAGCATATATATATATATATTGATCATCTTGTACACACTATCGTCTACGTGTGCTCTCATTTGTCTTATATTTCGATGTAAACAAATATTTATATGTTATAATGGAACTTAACCTCAAGGTATTGAATTTCTTTATTTGCAAATTATTAATATTTAGTATTTTCATGAGAGTTAATTTTTTATGTATATACACATACAATGTGTGTATGTGTGTGTATAGATGCTAGTTGAAGGAAGCCGAAAATAGCAAATATGGATATATGTGAATGTCAATTCTTTTGGTCTATGGGAGTGTAGGCAACTCAGGTTTATGGCTCTTAACTTATTTTTTTAATTATTTCTTTTAGCATAATATATATTAATTAATCATTTAATAGTTAAATAAGCATGAAGTTATTTAAAAAACATTCTGTTGTTGTTAAGCAGGATAAGCTGATAAATTAATACGCGGTTAGAAGCTTTTATTGTGTTTAATACTGTTTGAGTACAATAACTTAACTTTATCATGTAATCAATAGAAAGTTATTAGGGCATCCTCAGTTATCACACAATACGCCAATCATGTCACCACCGTATTGTCAGCGGGGCGTTTTTAAATTTTATACGTAATGGTTTCACTCCACCACGGATATTATATTGATAATATAATTTTTAAATTATATAAAAAAAGTATTAAAAAGAGAGTGGAATTATAAGTTGTGTATGATTTTACTTTAAACCATCATAATTGATCATACTGTAACTAACTAATAGATATTTATTTTGAATGGCATCGTTAATAGTTACTATTTGTCATTAATAGTAGTTTCTATGGATATGTACATATGCATTTCAAATAGTGTAACGTTTTAATTACCAGTTATTGGTAGTGTTAAGATAATAACTTTTCTGGCAAATATTGTTGTACCATTACTAAATGCAAAATTACTTAGTACTTCTACCTTAAGCTACACACACACATATATATATATATATATATATATGTCACTGGAAATATTTCATTTAATAGTATATATCAAGGTTTTTTTATTGTGCTATTAAATTCATTTTTTTTTCTTCTACCTATAAAAAAACACTAAATTTTATTAAGTAATTATGCTGTTATGAGCTTTCATAAATGTTAAGATTAAGCGGCTACTTGAAACATATATGAAATGAGCTAATTATGAAAACATAAGTAACTAAACAACAAGTTTCATGGTTGTTTCATTTAAGTGTTCAATTTTAAAAGTTATGAAAATATCACAAAAACTAACAATATTAAAACTTCAGCGGTATATATATTTATTTAAAAAAAATATATAAATAATATTAATGAAGCAAAAGTAAATTTGATTTCCACTCCCTTATCATTAAATTCTAGTAGACTTTGAAATAAAACATAACAATATTGAAACTTGACTATGTTAAAGAATTTAAAAAAATAAATTTTATATTAAAGAAAAATTAAAATTTGATTACTATTCCGGCCTTAACATTTAATTCTAGCACACTTTTTAATATAACTTTCTTTCGCTTATTACATGTTAAAGAAATATATGAGTTAGTCAAACGACATTTAAAGGTTACAATAAAGTGAAAAGAAAATATGAGTTAGTCAAGCCACATTTAAAGGTAATAATAAAGAGTTTTATAATGTGAAATAATATATTTCTATGTATACGAGTGCGCGCGTTACGTGCATATTTTTTGTTCTTTGGGAGACGAGTTAAAAAAATCTATTCTCATTCAAAATACAACATAGTTATTGGTATAATCGTTTTTATTTACCATATATAATTGTTTTGTTATATTATATAAGGGTGTTAGTGTAGGTCCCGAAACCGGATCCGACAACGAACGGCTTTGTTCTTGATAAGTGCTAGTGACGGGTGCGGTGAAATCAAATGACTGAACAAAATGATATAACGATAATATAAATGAACGATCTCGTTATCGACTGAAAGATTTAATATATTAAGTAAACGAACCGACCCCACCCAAGGTGAGCTCCCCTTGGGTGGGTGAAAACACCATACAGAACATACACTTAAATAGAAACATCAAGTCCTATTTATAACTAAAACTAAATATTCTAGAAGATCTCCTCCGTTGAAGCTAAACGCGTCTCGAAGCTCTCGTTTCGTGTCCGGTTTTGCTCGCCGACATTAAATATTATCTTGCCCATAAATATATAACCGGTTTCGTACTTTGATATCGCAAGTCACATTTTGGCCTTACAATCACCCCCTTGACTTGTGATATCAAAACTTTGTCAAACCGTGTCTCACATCTTCACAAGTCACCCAATAAATCGAAGCCTCTTCGTTTCAATTCACCCCCTCAAGGTATGACCCAATTATATTTAATGTTGAAGTAGTTCTCGCTTGTATATAGGCATGAGATGAGCTCAAATTTCCACAAATCAATCTCGAATTACCGACTTCATCGATCAAATGAACAAAACCTATTATTTCATTCGAAGCTCACCTTTCAGATCCAACTTCTCGAACGCCCTAGAAATAACGAGCTTTGAACACGGTTAAACAAGACGAAACCCGATCAAATTTTGACTTTCTTCAGTTTGGTCAACCCAATCAATAATTATTTCTCAGCCCAAGTAAATAATGCCGCAACCTGGTCTATGACCCAAATCTAAAATAAACCCAACAACCCAAAAGAGATCTTAATGGGCCATTTCTTGAACTGCTTAAACAACCCATAATAAAAGTAACCAGGGGTAAGAAAATTAAACTTAATAACACTAGCAACAATTTATTAGCCGCCAGATGTATGTGGTCACCAGCCATTACGCCGGAAAATTTTCCGGTCACTCTTCAAGCCGTAAGACAACCAAACACCAATGTAACCTCTCCGATCTAACACCACGGGAGCCAAATCTAGTCGATCATGTCGTCATAAACCGTTAAACCCAACTCGTTACAGGGTGTTGCATCTGCTGAATCATAGATGTTCCAAGATGTTTGATAGAAACTTTCATTTCTGAAATTTGGCAGCCATCACATATCATTGAAGCACCTGACTTTGAACCCTTGCCTTTACACTTGGAGCAGATAAAATGACCTGAAAGCAAGTTTTTTTTTTCGAAGTTCCATTATAGAGATCCTCAAGAGAAACTTTGAGGGGATGAACGTCTTCTTCCCTCCGTTGCCTTCATCCCTTACTGCTACCACCACCGCCACCGTCTTCTTCTTTTCTTCTACATGTCGGCCGGAAAAACGAGTTGCCGGAAAACACAGCCACCACCATCAGAAATAACCGACGCTCACGCACATCGGAGTTTGATTTTTACATCTTCAACCTCGGAATCGTCGCCGGGAAGGACCATAAGGTCGCCCGATTTTTGGCGTATGGCGGAACGGTTCTCGAAACGACCGAATCTGGCACTTGTAGATCCGAACATCCGGATCTACAAGGAGAAGCTTCAAACACGCTTATTTCCCACTTTATTTTCAAGATTTTCAAACTTTATTTTCTAACTTCAACGGGTTTTAACGTCTCGGTTCGGGTAATAGCGGAAATAGAACCCGAATATCAAGAACAAAGTTGAATCATAAGATTCGACCCGCTCTGATACCAATTGTAGGTTCCGAAACCGGATCCGACAACGAACGGCTTTGTTCTTGATAAGTGCTAGAGACGGGTGCGGTGAAATCAAACGACCGAACAAAATGATATAACGATAATATAATTGAACGATCTCGTCATCGATGGAAAGATTTAATATATTAAGTAAACGAACCGACCCCACCCAAGATGAGCTCTCCTTGGGTGGGTGAAAACACCATACAAAACACACACTTAAATAGAAACATCAAGTCCTATTTATAACTAAAACTAAACATTCTAGAAGATCTCCTCCGTTGAAGCTAAACGCGCGTCTCGAAGCTCTCGTTTCGTGTCCGGTTTTGCTCGCCGACATTAAATATTATCTTGACCATAAATATATAACCGGTTTCGTACTTTGATATCGCAAGTCACATTTTAGCCTTACAGATAGAGGTGTCACTCGAGTTCCAATCGGCTTCAATCCTAGGCTACACCGCGGCCACTAATACGGGTTTGGAACCCGAGTTGTGCTTTCGGGTATGTGAAGTGAACGTTTGAGGATAAAATGCAATTGTCGAACTAAAAAAAGTAAATAAATAAATAATTTTATTTTAAACCCTCTAAATTTAACCAATTTTCTCCAATTTTTACACCAAACCTAACATATTTGTCTCCAATTTTTACACCAAAGCTAACATATTTGTCCCCTATATTTTTAGCAAGTTTTCTGTTTTCTACTATCAAGTGGATTCAAGCTATGTCTCGATCGACATCGGTTCAAGCAAGAAAGTGTCTCGCTTGAGAGGCGGTTTGAGCCGTCATATCAGCATTTTCAACTACCATATCAACATCCATATATCCAACATTATCTTCCCGCATCTAGCCAATACAACCATTCCTCATGAAGAGGTAGGTCCCAGCAGAGCCTAGTTGGACCCGCAAGACTCACCTTGAAGAGGGACGTCTGCGCAGAAACCAACTGGATCCGCAGGACCAACCATGCTCAGAGACGTGACGTCCTTACGCGCAGTACGCAAGCTGGTCCCGCAGGAAATGCCTCCCGATGGTGAAGGACTCCGCCTGTCCCCGCAGCCTCGGATACAAGCCATCAGGGAAGGCCACCCGCGCAGCAGGGCTACACGCACAAGGCACTTAGCTCTCAATCACTCAGTGTCACCTGAAGGAATGAGCGAAGCCGGGAACTATCCCGCACAAGGGCGGGAGGGGGAATACTCCCGCCCAAATAAGCCAGTCCGTACGATACAGGAAGATCTTCTGTACTGTACCTGACGAGGTATGGGAAAAAGATCTGACTAAAGATACGACAGCTTATTGACAACAGTATGGCGAGCAGCATGCTCCTGCACTGTATGTCACTATTAGCCGCTGCCTACTCACCAACTACTGCCATACCACGTGCGTAGCCGTCAGTTGGTGGAACAGGAATAGTATACAGCAGGCCTGGTCGCTATCAGCCGCTACCTACCCACCAACTACCAGCAGGGCACGTGCGTAGGCTACTGTTGGTGGAACAGGAACACTGTTGCAGCCGGCCATACCTCTTTGGAAACCTACCTTCGGCTATAAATACCACAAATGGTATGACCATCTGATCTTATCATATCTTACTACATTATCATCATATTATACCTGATATCTGCTCTAGCAATCTCTTAATATACTTTTATATTTAAAGAGCAATCGAGTCTGATTCTCACGCCGGAGGGTGGTCACAAGGAGGAACCCCCCCCTTCTCAGTGACGAGCTCACGGTGTCTGTTTTGCAGGTTATCAGAAGAACCATCTTCCAAGGGTCCAACCCCTCGTGGGAAACATCTATCTAACCCCCAGGTTACCAGTAATCTGCCCGGGGTCTGGTTAGTGTTTCTTCATTGGCGCCATCCGTGCATAAAGCTAGAACTTTATTTTTCTCCAGTTTTTTCAAACTTCTACAAAGATGGTTAGAGAAATTCCGGTAACCACAACCCCAGCTACTGGGATGAACGCCGGTAACACAGTTTTTACAAACACTACCCCGGTTACCCAAGCCGGGGCAAGTGAAGTAAATTTTACGAACACTACCCCAGTTACTCAGGCTGGGGCAAGTGCAGTAAATGATCGCCTACTAGGATCCACTGATACCCAGGTTGAGAAACGAAGACTCCCCCGCCAAACTCTCGATGAAGTCAAGGCATGGGCGAAGACTCCCTCACAAGATGAGTACTTGCATTATCCTCTTGCAACTGATCACTACATGTATTTGCTAGCTGATGATCAAGAATTCGACCCCTTTGCACTTTGTTTCACTAGTGGGCCACAACAAGACTCCTCCCATATCGAAGAATGACCACTCCCGATATATGATGAAGAAGAAGAAGAAGAAGAAGAGGTACAACCCATAAAGAGAGAAAAATTTCAGGTTCACCCATGTTACATAGACCAATAATTTTGTGTAAAGCTTGGGTTCATATTTCTGAAGACCTAGTGATCAAAAACTAATGCTGGCGTCGCCCGGGATTTGGGGTTGAGTGCTTGAACATTTCAAACAATTACAAGTTTGAAGCAACCGAGGTGTACACCAATTACATGTTAAAGGGGGGCACTTTAAATACGACAATGAGACACTTCAAGGGCTTCTATGATCAAGCGGTATTATCTCTATATATATTTGAAGTTCATAAATATTTAAGCTAGTTATTATTCTTAAAACTATATATAGGAACGCAAACATGCTAGTGGAGCCGCCAACATTAGGGATTAGCTCGGTAGCGTACCGGTACTGACCGGCATCGGTACCGAAGATCCTGATCCCGAAAATTGTAAATTTTTTGTACCAGTAGTGGTACCGAAATGCTCGATTCAGTACCAGTATTTAAGGTAAAATTTGGGAAATACCCGGATGAACCGACAAGCAAATGGACAAAGATCTCGCCTTTTTGCAAATACAGATCAACCACCTTACCAGACATACCCGGAGCCAAAATAAAAAAGAAAAAATTATTAAAAAAATATAAGCTCGACGAGCAATATTTATTTTTAGTACTAGTGATGTTTTTTTTTATTTTTATTTTAATGCACTATGCTAATTTTAATGTAGGTTTTTTAATTTATTTTATTTAATGAGATGTTATTTGCAATTTTTTTAAATAAAAAAATAAAAAGAATAATGAGGTAATGATTAGAATATACTCCATCAATTACACGGCTACACCCCTTTTAGCAAAAAAAAAAACCCATATGATGTCATATGACGTAAAATGCCTTCATATGGACTATATCCACTACACATTGTACATGGTCTAATGCTGCGTGATTTGAAATAACTTTTCTAGCTCAAAGTTTGAAATTTATAACGATAAAGTTTGTATTAAAGCTCGGTGAAGGAAAGAAAACGATGGGGCACACTTGATGGTTTTATTTGGAAAGCAGCATATTTTTATTTCACATGAAAGGCTATTGAAAATTTACATGTTCCTGGTAACATAAAACAACAAAAGATAATGAATCTTAAGTTTGTTATATTTGGATTTCGGGCATCCAAACTATAAACACGAATATGAAAATTGGGCCGACAACTCACAAACTAATGGGCTGGAGACAAATTGAAGATCAAGGCATTAAGCTTCAGCCTTCAGCATCAAATTAATTATGCTACATGTGGGTTGAAAGTATTAACAAACTAAGGGTCTGTTTGGTATGAGGTAATGAAATGGACGAAGGAATGGAATGAACGTGATAATGGAATGGATTATTACCAATCCAATGAGATGTTTGGTTACCACATGGGAATGAAATTAATGATGGCTTTGTGTTGTTTAGGTAGGAAAAAAAAAGAAAAATAAAATTAAAATGGTAGTGAGTGGCGGTGATGGCGGGAGGTAGGTGGCGGTCGTGACGTTGGAGGGTGATGATGGTAGTTGGTGGTGGCGGATGGTGGTGGGTGACGGGAGATAATGGTAGTTGGAGGTGGGTGGTGGTGGTTTGGGGGTGGGTGGTGGCGGTAACGGTGGAGGGTGGCAGGCGGTGGTGGGCAGCGATGACGATGGGTAGTGGGTGGCGGGTGGTGGTGGTGAGGGGCGGGGGCGACGGTTGATGGTGGCAGCGGGCGGGTGGTGATGGTGGGCACTTGGCACTGATGGCGATGGTTGGTGGCGATGGTGGCGGTAACGGCGGTGGTGGACGGCAATGGTGGTGGTTGGTGGCGGCGGCGGCGATGGTGGTTGGTGGTGGGTGTTGATGGTGGTGGAAGGACAGTGAAGGTAATGTAGAGTGAAAGAGGGAATAGAATGAAAAAAACAAGGGGTATGGATGGAATGAAATTGAGGTGTTTTAGAGGGAATGAAATGGACTAGGTAATGAGTCATTTAATTCATTTGGTCAACCAAACACACTTTTCTCCATTCCCTTACAATGGATCATTCCATTCCGCCCTTCATTCCTACGTACCAAACGCTACCTAGTTAGTTTACCCGTCGCGTTGCGGCAGGATTAGGTGTAAGTTTTTTATTTTCCTTTATTTATAAAGGTTAGCGAAAAATTATTTGCATACGAAGCAGTTTGCCTTTTTAATAAAAAGAAAAAGTAAATTGATTAAGTTCAGGGACAACAACGTGAATTTGATTAAAACTAACAGAATTGTCTAAACATTTATATTTATTAAAATATAGCATGAAACCGACCAATTTAATTGTCAAAGAGACATATGGCTTCACACCCAACAACTATTATACAGCGTACACCGGTTGAAGTTTTTGTTTAAAAATTTACTTGTAAGTGTATATGTGTAAAAACAAAGTTATTTGAACATTTACACCAATTGAATTCCCTTGTTTTAAATTTAGTTGAGAGTTTATATATATAGTAAAAACAAAGTTATTTGAACATTTATAATAATCAAGCACAAAAAACCCATCTAAGAGTTGATATAATCACCATTTAAGAGTTGAACCTAAGACCAATAGATTCATATCCAACAACTTTTTCACCACACCAATTGATTTATTTGTCTTAAAACTTACTTGTGTATGTAAAAACAAAAGAGAGAATAGATAGTAGTGTACAAAAGATGAAGCATGTGTTACAACCCATGATGCACAAAGACTCCCAAAATTGTTATTATATAAATGGCAGCTATAATTATTAACACATTAACATCGGTGCATGAACCAGTATAATTGGCGTACAATAACCCTTTTAGAGAGGTTTCTCAACCGTTGTATTATTACCCAGAAAAACTAATTTGGCTTGGGGAACTTATTTACAGCGGTTTGTGAACTGCTACCACTAAAAAATCTTGGCGCGTCTTAATCCTTTTAAAGAGGTTTAGAAATCGCTTTAAATTAGATTCTTACTTTTAATAACACACATGTATAAAGCGGTCTCTTAATTGCTATATTGTTTGATAATAACCTCTTTAAAAGGGGCTCTTTTTGTACCAATGGTTGTGTATATCGGCTTTAAACTCAATCGACAATATCGAGTGTCGCATGTAAAAGTGACTGGTACGGACGATGGGCACCAGCTTAACTACTTTAATAGTCAAAACCCCAAGGGAAACTAAATTTATAAAAGTTGTGCTATCTTCATAAATTTCAACCATACATCAATATTAGCCAACATCAAACAAAGCAACATTATAAACTATATTGAAATGAGAAGAACATAAAATCTAAAACTTTAAAACATTAACTAGCAATACCGTGTTTCTGTTGAAGTTGTAACTAAATCTATTACATTTTAACATTTTGGTTCGGGTGAGGACAGGTTTGGAAGGAAATAAAATAACATTCAAACTACTCTAATTTCAAGTCAATGTGATGGCAGGGAAATTACCCCTCTATTGTAAACTTGAGCAGGGAAATCTTTAATGGTTATGCCATCTGAAGAAACACTAAGTGACCCCGGCAGATTACGGATAATCTTAGGATTAAGTAGATGTTTCCCACGAGGGTTAGGTCCGGCAAAGATGGTTATTCTTCTGATGACCTGCAAAACAGACACCGTGAGCTCGTCACTGAGAAGGGGGGTACCTCCTTGTGACCACCCTCCGGCGTGAGAATCAGACTAGATTGCTCTGAATATAAATGTATATTAAGAGAAATAGCTAGAGCAGATAAGATATGTGATGGTATATGATATCGTTCCAAGGTGTTGGAGTATTTATAGCCGAAGGTAGGTTTCCAAGCAGGTACAGCCAGCTGTATAATATTCCTTTTCTACCAACTGTGGGCTACGCACGTGCCATGCTGGTGGTTGGTGGGTAGGCAGCGGCTGATAGTGACATGGCCGGATGTGTACTATTCCTTTTCCACCAACTGCAGGCTATGTACGTGCCACGACAAGGGTTGGTGAGTAGGCGGCGGCTGATAGTGACATTTTGTACTAGAGCGTGCTCCTCGTCGTACTGTTGTCAGTGAGCTGTCACCCTGTGATTGGTTCATGGGCTGCTTTGGTCAGATCTTGTCTATTTTGTCCATACATTGGCAGGTATAGTACAAAAGATCCTCCAGAAGTGTACGGACTGGCTCATTTGGGCGGGAGTATTCCCGGCTTGCTCATTCCTTCTTCAGGTGACATTACTGAATTATTGAGAGTTAGTGCCTTGTGCGTGTAGCCTTGCTATTAGTGCGGGTAGCCTTCCCTGATGGCTTGTATCCGCAGCTGCGGGAACAGGCGGGGTACTTCACCATTGGGAGGCTTTTCTTGCGGGAACAGCTGGCGTACTGCGCGTAAGGTCTTCATCTCTGAGCATGGTGGGTCCTGCGGAACCAGTTGGTCTTTGCGCAGACGTCCCTCTTCAAGGTGAGTCTTGCGGGTCCAACTGGGCCCTGCTGGGACCTACCTCTTCAAGTCCCCCCAGTCCAATGTTCTTCTCATGAATTGTTAATAAGTGAGGTGAACTTTTGGACTTAAGCAAAGGGTTTTGAAAAGGGTTATTAGTTTTAAGGTTTTCCGTGGGGATTCTTCCCGCGGTTTTCCTAATGTCACATGCAGAAATTCCCGACTTTTCTGCTTGATCTTTGGGTATGATGCGGGTAGGTGTGTAACCTCCTCGCAAGTCAGGAGCGTTGAGTTTCACTTGTGTAGATTCTCCACGAGGTTTTGGTAGTTTTAGACATAGTGATCAATTATGTTAAACAACCAATTCCATCTTGGAGCTTCAAACAATCTAGTTGTCAACGTTCCCGCTATGCGGGGATGTTATTTCCCTTTCCACAAGCATGGCCCAGAAGATCCTTCTTGGTTTCAATTCCCTGCAAGTGCTAAGTATGTGAAGGGTACCCGCACTCGTCTTATAGTTACTTGATTTCCAAGGTATTCTTGGCTTCAATTCCCTGCAAGTGCTAAGTATGTGAAGGGTTTCGCCTTGACACTGTACCCGCACTTGTCTTACGGTTTGTTGGTTACCAAGGTATTCTTGGCTTCAATTCCCTGCAGGTGCTAAGTATGTGAAGGGTTTCGCCTTGACACTGTACCCGCACTTGTCTTACGGTTTCTTGGTTACCAAGGTAAGGGGGTATATTCCCTCTTATTTTTGAATCTTTGAATCTTTTTGAATCTTTTTGAAATTCGAAGAGTTGGTGAAAGGATAAGAACAGTCCAAACTGTTGAAGGGACGTTAGCGTCGTCCGACAGTTTCTTCTGACAGTTTCAGGACGTGCAGGCAGTTATGGCGACGTGACAGTATATGGTCATTCCAGACGCTTTTTCAGGCGCGTGGGCGCGAGTTTTCTGGCGCGTGGGCGCGAATTTTACGGCACGCGTCCTGTCGACAGCTGTTGCCAGCTTGCTTTCCACGTGTCGTTGTCTCATTGTGCCTGCGCTTTTCCCTCTCCCCCGCATTAAATTCATCGCATTCATTGCGATGGGTATATAAAGGGGGAAGAGTATGCATCTCAACTTACACCTTCACTTCACTCTTCTTCTTCTAAACGATTTCTGGCGAATACTCTAACTTTTCCGCCGAGCATTCTCCTGAAATCGTTCTCTTTCATACCTCCAAAATGTCTTCTACTCATGATCCTGAGGTTACTGCCGAAGAGTCCGACGTATACCCTGAGAACCCAATGTCGGCGTCTGACAAGGACGATAAGAGTACTGCTGGCGAGTGCCAGTGTGCTCTTTCTGTCGATCTATACAGCTATATCGTCAAGAAGTTCATGCTCGATCCTTACGAGCCTGAGTTTCCGGAGCCTCACCAGACGGTGTACGATGCCCCCAAGGGTAAGATAGGGGTTTATGCCTCATCCTTCCTATATGGGAATCTCATATTCCCATTAACGAAGTTCGTATACCGTGTTCTGGAGAAACACGGTGTACATTTGACGGAGGTGCACCCGATGGCGATCGCAAAGGTTCGCCACTTTGAATGGGTGTGCCGCATTCTGGGCGTTGAGCCCCGCGTCGACCGCCTGATGACCTTCTATTCCTGGAGGTGCATCCAGGGCTGGTATACCTTGGTCACTCGGATCAAGGGTTTGAAGATCTGTGCTACCGAGCGCAGTCTTCGGTCTTGGAAGCGGGAGTTTTTCTATATCTCCGCTCGCGTCGTCCCCATAACGATGACGTTCAAAAACGGGAGAGCACTCCCCAACCTTCACGCCTCCAACTACCAGGAGATTGAATGGTTTACCAAGATCTCCCGGATCCAGACTCCGGTTTACCGCTTTGCGGAGTCTGAAATGGTGATGCTCGGGATGGGCCGGGTATGGAAGGATGCCGGTTCTGGGACGCCGCAAGTACCTATCATCCTTGAATACGGTTCGAATTCTATTCCCTACGGTATGCTCCATCTCTTTTTGCTGATTTAGGGTTTTTCTTCTAACTGTTTTTCTGTTTATTTTCAGAGGGAAACAACTTGCAATCTCTTCTGCAACCGCGTGAGAGCGGTGGTCCCGCTCGGCTGGGTACTCGTGCTCTTGATGAGAACAAGTTGCCCATCCTGGAGCAAACGGCGGATAGGTTCGTGGAGGTCTACCCGCCGGGCCACGAGATTTTGAGCGCCACGCGGCCAGGTAAGGGATTCTTTAACCCTCGCCCTCTTCATGCTCAAACCTCTGCTGGAGTTTCCCTAATTTTATCATCTTCTGATAAGGGATCCGCAAATGGACCTTTCTTCGTGAGGAAGAAGAAAGCTGCTGGTGTGAAGGGCAAGGCGAAGGTTGCCTCCACCGCCGATCAGGGAAATCGGTCCGACTCGGAGACCGAAAGCGAGGAGGCAGTGAGGAACCCTGGTGATGGTGAGACCACTGTTCCGGAGGTTGAGACAGCTGTCACCTCCAGGCAGCCCAGTACGACGACGGTGACCGGCGTGAAGAGGCCGGCTCCATCGGGTTCGTCCCCACCTGTCAGAACCTTCAAGCTCAAGAAAACTCGTAAGTATAAATTAATCTTACCCGCAATTCTTTCCGCCATTGTTTTTAATATTTTGTCTTCATGCAGGCGTGGATGCAACCGCATTCCAGAGTGGAGCGGGAAGGAGCATCTCTGGACCCATGACGGTAGGTTTGGTCAATCTACCCGAGGCGATGACCCAGGCGGCTGCGCCTGTTTGCAGTGTTGGTTCAGTTGCTCATCCCGTTGAGGCAACTGTTCCAATTGTGACGTCATCTCTGCCGGCTGTCAGTGCCATCTTTACTGCATCCTTCACTGAGCCGGCGGTGATTTTTTCTGCGGACTCCTCCGCAGCGGCGGCTTCGGTTGTGAGTTCACCTCCAGTGTGTTCACCTCCGATGGTCTCTACCGCGGCGGCTTCAACCGTGCCTCCGGCACCGGCGACTACCTCGTCCCCGGCCGGTTCATCAGGTATGTTCAGGGTTGGGGCTTCTAGCCAATCTCTGCCTCCTACCCATCTGCCTGACCTCTTGGATGGATATCCCTTAGGTTCGGGTGATGGGTTTGGCGGCTACCGGCCTGTTGTCGACCCTACAGGTGCGTAGGGTTATTTTGGCCTATTATCTTTTTTTTTTCTCTTTTTTTCCTAACCGCTTTTTGTTTTTGCAGTTTCGGATTCCAATGAGGTGTATGTTCCACGGTGGAACATCCGCCGGGGAACAACCCTTCGAACGGCTGTGGACTGCGTCGAGTGGGCGCGTCACACAGCCCCAAGTGGTGCGTTGGGGGAAGCCATGTCTAGCTACCAAGAGGGTAGGCTGACGAATGAGCTTCGGATTCTCCTTGCCCGGATGCAGCCGCGCATCGAGTTGCTTTGTCGTGAAAACGACAAGTTAAAGGCGGCGCGTAGCCAGGAAGTGGCTCAGGCGCGGGCTATCCGGGAGGAGAACAGGAGACTTGCCGCCATTGCTGCGGAGAAGGAAAAGGCCTTCAAGGCCCTCGAGGTTGAAGTTCAGGCCCGGCTCGAGGCCCGTTCCAAGGCTACCCAAGCTGTTAACGAACAGCTTAGGTTGGCTAAGGAAACTGCGCGGAACGCGACCGAGAGGGCCACCAGAGCTGAAGCCATTGCTGAGCCTTTGCGCGCTGAGAATGAGGAGCTTAAAGCCAAACTAGAGAGGCTTCAGCAGGCTCATGATGCTTTTGCTTTAGAAGATGCCAAAAAGCTCCAAGAGATCTTGGACCAGAGGGGTATGCTTGACCACACTGAGCGTAAGCTGAAGGGCGTTGAAGAGGCTGCTGCTAAGGAAGTGTTGCTTGCCAACCTTAACAAAAATGAAGCCGAACGCGCCCGTGACCAAGCTCAAGCTGCCCTCCAGGAAGCTCTAATCACCAAGGAATGGCTTCTACGAGAAGCGTTGTCGCAGGTATGCGTAGCTTCATAATATCTTTACGCTTTTCTTTATACTTAGAAAAGTTGATACATATATATATATATATTTTTTTTGTAGGTTGTGCATCGGATCTTCACGAACACATCTTATGACGATGCCATGAGCGCAGCCCTCAACGCTTCCCATGAGGATGGGGAAAAGGCTGGTTTCTTGCTTGGTCTGGGGTTTGTTGAGAAGGGCATCCCGCCTTCCAACTTCCCTCTTTATGATGTGGACACTGAAGCTACTTACGACCAAGCAGTGAACCAGTATGCTGCCTTCCTGCATCCGGTGGTGGAGAAGGTGAACGAAATTGCTGCTGCTGATGATGGGCTAACTATTCTCAAGGCTTTCCTTGAACCGCCACAGCCAACTGATGGTGCGGGTTCGAGTGGGTTTGGAGGGAGTGGTCCTGAAGTTTGAACCTTGAGATCCCTTCCCACCGTTAGGATAGATTTACATAACTGTAGGCGGGTAGATACCTGGCCATTCTTGTAATGTTTGAATTTTTTATGAAATATAAATGTTTGTGCGGGTAGGACCGTCACTTTCACTTAATGACTTGCTTTATAAACGTTATATGACTTGCTCATGCATATTATAGTTTAATTTGGCACTTGTTTTGCCTCAAAAACAATATATGATTCGCTCGTGCATACTTTAGTTTAACTTAGCAATTTTCCAAGTGTTTTGGATAAGTTAACATTTCGACGCGTGGTTGTCAATAGGTTAGTGTTCAGTTTCCTCTATCATGATTGTGCGGGTAGGACCGTCACTTTCATTTAGTGGGATGACCAATCTTCACCTATAACTGACCTGCGTGAAGGTTTTCCTCATCTTTTCCTTAGAAATTTTTGCCGTTTTGTGTTTATGCGGGTTTTGCCGCCTTCCACACGCAACGACTTACTTCCCCACTTATTTATGCGGTGAATACCGGCATCAGTGTTTTGAATAAATTAACCTTTCGACGCGCGGTTGTCAATAGGTTAATGTTCAGTTTCCTCTATCATGGTTGTGCGGGTAGGACCGTCACTTTCATTTAGTGGGATGGCCAAACTTCACCTATAACTGACCTGCGTGAAGGTTTTCCTCATCTTTTCCTTAGAAATTTTTGCCGTTTTGTGTTTATGCGGGTTTTGCTGCCTTCCACACGCAACGACTTACTTCCCCACTTATTTATGCGGTGAATACCGGCATATCAGTGTGGTCAGATCATAAGTATAAATGTAAGACCATCAGCGTCAATGTGATAAGGAGAATCATTTCCATTAGAAGTGGCTCTAGGCCTTTTCTTTACAAGTTTGGAATTGATCTACATGCAGCCTGTGTAATTGAGCTCCCTTCCATGTTCTTGGGATGGGGGTGTCATCGAGCCTTTCGAGCCGATATGCACCTGGTTCCGAATCTCGTTGTTTACGCAGTATGTAGTCTCCAACATTGAAGCTGCAGTTTCATCCGTGTTTTCCCCAACTGGGGTTCTACACGCATTAGCCTGCTTAGCGTCCATTACGCCACGAGGTGAGTGAGTTTCCCATTTCTGATGAATGCTTCGACGGCGTCCTTCAAGGATACGCATTCCTCCGTGGTATGGCCTTTTGTCCTGTGGAAGTCACAGGATTTGCTCTGATCAGCGTTGTGACGCTGTCGGATTATTGGAGCCTTTGGCCATGGGAGCCTCTCGGTGGCAAATATTTCGGTGACGCTTTTGGTGAGTGGCTTCCATCTGGAGTTCCGGTTCGACGACTGCATGTTATCCCTTCCGCCTAACCGAGGGTGCGAGCCGGATGAGGTGTCAAAGTTTAACCTTGACTGCCAAATACCAAGCTTCCTCCTTTTGTTTTGTCGGGCGGTAAGGACGTTGTTTTCTCTTGTTTTTTGAGTGTAGAGGTTTGTGCTCTGGGGAAGATCTCTACGAAGCGTTTAGCTGCTGTCATGATGGCATCCCACGTGGATGGCATGCCATCTTTACCCGTTAAGGTGCGGATGAGCTCTGGGTCTTCCGCGCCCTGGATGAAAGCAGCGCGAACAAGATCTTCGCTAATAGTGCCCAGACTTAGCTTTTTTGAATTGAAGCGCGTGATGAAGTGTAGTAAAGACTCATCTTCCTCTCGGATGCAGTTGAGGATCGTCCATCGCTCTTCAGTATACTTTCTTTGTTGACTGAAGTGTTGGCTGAACTTCTGCTGGAAGTCTGCCCAATCGTAGATGTGATGGACCGGTAGACGGTCGAACCACGCTCTGGCTGCCCCAACAAGCGTCATTTGGAACATGTAACACCACGTGGGTTCCGTCCAATTGCTGACGGTTGCCCCCGCTATGAATCTGTTCAAATGATCGTCTGGGTCAGATATACCATCATATGTGCCTATGTTGGACATTTTTTTGGCACTTTTCGGGGCAATTGCTTCCGCAATGTCCCTTGCAAATTTGGACGTTCCCGCATTTGCAACAGTTGGTCTGAAGATTTTAGAGAAGTCACGTGGGTTTCCACCCGCGTTTTTTGGTTTAAAGGTTTCTCCAAAATTTCTTCTGTGGAAATCTGCTTGTTTACGCTTCCCTTTCGCCCTATGGCGCGGGTTTGCGTCACTGTCAGATTCTTCCCAATCTTTATCATACTCGCACTGATTACTCATGTTGAGCTGTTGTCGAGTGCTTCCGATTTCGTCAGCTTGTTGGAGTGAACGTAAGCGTTCATCCAACTCAGCTTGGAATTCCTTCTGACGTGCTTCCGCCCACGCTTTAACTTGATCAAGTGTTTGGCGGGGGAGCCTCGTTTGTTGTTTCTCCAACTGGGTATCAATGAATCCCAGGGGAGGATTGTTAACTGCACTTGCCCCGCCTTGGGTAACCGGGTTAGTGTTCGTAAAATTTGTGTACTCGCCGGTGTTCCCAGTAGCTGGGGTTTTGGTTACCGGGGTTTCTTGGTCACTCGCTGGCCTTGGCACCGGAGTAACCTTAACCATCTTTCCAGAGGTTTTGAAAAAACTGAGAAAATTAGTTCTAGCTTTTATGCACGGATGGCGCCAATGAAGAAACACTAAGTGACCCCGGCAGATTACGGATAATCTTAGGGTTAAGTAGATGTTTCCCACGAGGGTTAGGTCCGGCAAAGATGGTTATTCTTCTGATGACCTGCAAAACAGACACCGTGAGCTCGTCACTGAGATGGGGGGGTACCTCCTTGTGACCACCCTCCGGCGTGAGAATCAGACTAGATTGCTCTGAATATAAATGTATATTAAGAGAAATAGCTAGAGCAGATAAGATATGTGATGGTATATGATACCGTTCCAAGGTGTTGGGGTATTTATAGCCGAAGGTAGGTTTCCAAGCAGGTACAGCCAGCTGTATAATATTCCTTTTTTACCAACTGTGGGCTACGCACGTGCCATGCTGGTGGTTGGTGGGTAGGCAGCGGCTGATAGTGACATGGCCGGCTGTGTACTATTCCTTTTCCACCAACTGCAGGCTATGTACGTGCCACGACAAGGGTTGGTGAGTAGGCAGCGGCTGATAGTGACATTTTGTACTAGAGCGTGCTCCTCGTCGTACTGTTGTCAGTGAGCTGTTACCCTGTGATTGGTTCATGGGCTGCTTTGGTCAGATCTTGTCTATTTTGTCCATACCTTGGCAGGTATAGTACAAAAGATCCTCCAGAAGCGTACGGACTGGCTCATTTGGGCGGGAGTATTCCCGGCTTGCTCATTCCTTCTTCAGGTGACATTACTGAATTATTGAGAGTTAGTGCCTTGTGCGTGTAGCCTTGCTATTAGTGCGGGTAGCCTTCCCTGATGGCTTGTATCCGCAGCTGCGGGAACAGGCGGGGTACTTCACCATTGGGAGGCTTTTCCTGCGGGAACAGCTGGCGTACTGCGCGTAAGGTCTTCATCTCTGAGCATGGTGGGTACTGCGGAACCAGTTGGTCTTTGCGCAGACGTCCCTCTTCAAGGTGAGTCTTGCGGGTCCAACTGGGCCCTGCTGGGACCTACCTCTTCACCATCATAACATGCAAACTTGTAAAGTGCCAGAATGCACAATTGCTAGAAATTCATAACAATGCGAAAAGATGCGACATACAACAGTGCAAACTTTAACGACAAACTAGAAGTTCAAAATCTAGACGAAAGTTGAAGTTCAATAACCCTCATATTTCATTAGCAACTTTTGTTTTCAAAAATCTTCATGAAAACAACCATAATTGTATCAAGAGAACTAGATGGCGTTCATAACCACAAACAGCATTGAGTGAGAACTATGGTTGAAACCTAGAGCATTCGCATTGAAATCCTAAATTTTATCTATATATTTTTTAAACTAAAAACAACTTTATTCATAAAATTTGTTGTTTTTAACGTACTTTGAAGTAGGGCTGTCCAAAAAGCTCGCGACTCGGAATTCGCTTTGAAAATGCTCGCTCGATATGGCTCGGTTTGAAACCGAGGTGAGTTGGCTTGGCTTGGTTAGAAGGCAAGCTTAATTAGCTAGGCTCGGTTTAATTTGATTTATTTTACTTTTAATATATTTTGTTTTATAAATATATTATTGGAAATCAAGGCCGTCTTCGAGAATCGTGGAATTTTGTGGGCAAAGGCAAAAAAAATTTGAGCCTTAAATTAGTTGAGTAATTGGGTTTAAATATTAAGAATACAATTTTTTTTTCAAATATTAAGAATACAATATATATATATATATAATTCAAAAAAAATAAAAATCAGGTCTATCGAGTTGACCACCTGATCCTGCCTTATAGCTGGCTCTATTGGAAATGCTTAGAAAATGGGGAAAATATGCCTCCCAAGTTCTATTTTCCTGACCCTGCTCATTTTTCAATTTCCCTAAAATCTGTTTCTTAATTCATTTCAATCCTTATTCCCTTTGCCACTCGTTTTTTCGGTCACTCTGCTCCTCAATTCAACCATGAAATCACCCCGCTTGCACTCACAGATTAGGCCAAATCGAGTAACCAACCACGTCTTGTTCGTAACTTCGTCTTGTTCTAAGCTAACACCTCTCATACTTGTCTCATGGATTTTGTAAATGTGCAACGGATTTATCGTCTCGCGGGTCTTGCTTGCTCTGGCTCGACTCATGAATAACCCTACTTTGAGGCAATAAAACAAAAAAAGAAAAAAAATAATTTAACGAAAACGAGTTAACTCGTCCTGGTACATCCAACTCAGTCTCCGTGGTAGAGATAGATTTGGGTAGGTGGATGGCTGTTTCCCTCACCAACCCCAACCGAGACATACTCTTACCTACCAACCGCATACACACACACTAATATAATAATAATAATAATAATAATAATAATAATAATAATAATACTCACACACACATACATTTAAACCTGATAACAAATCCAACGCACCACACGCATTCCGGTCAGATGGCGTCTTCTCTCTCCGTTAAACCGTTCATCGGAGCTCTGTCTTCCGACGAACCATCGCGTTTCGGTTCTACTCGTCATTCCGATCTCCGTTCTGCAGTTGTCAGGATCTCAACTGGTCGCCAATCACGCTCTAGAACACTCGGTGAGACTCCGATTTTGTGATCTATGCGAATTTGATGTTGATGTTGTGATTGATTGGTTTGAATTCATGAAGTTTGAGTTTGTTAAGCTGTGCTTTGTGTTGTGGATCCTTTAGATTGATTCTGTTAGCACTTGCTCGGTTTTGTGTAGTTTATGCGATGCGATTGTAGATTTCTAATGTGAAATTTGAACCGATAAAACAAAAATTAGATGCTATAGGATCATTGATTTATGTTGAAGCATTTGTAGATTGTTTTCTACACTATGCAGTTAATGCTGAAAATTATCGGATATCCGTCTTTGAGATATCGGTTATTGCGGGGGGATATCGGTAGTTTTAATATCATGCCGAATTTACGTATGTAGCAACTTAACACTAACAATTCAGTATACTCTCCTACCATTAACAAATTAACCTTTTGCAACTTACAAAGCACTAACAATTGTAGCAGGTAGGAACTGATTAAGACTTAAAACACTTAGATTAAACACTAAAAAATTAAGACTTCAAAAACTGATATCGGGGAAATCGTTGATATATCGGTCTAATATTGGCCAAATATCGGTCAATATCGCCGCTATTATCAGTACCGATATTCTGCTAGAGGTCTGATAACCGCTATAGCACATATATTGACTGCATAGTTTCTACATAAAGACATGCTATAGGATTTGCAAAGTTGATCAAAAATACATTTGCTATAGATTGTTGTGTTAATAATGGGCACTGCTTTGTTGATACATTTGCTACAGAATGTTGTTTTCAAATCTGGTATGACTTGTTCGTTATAAGTTTATAACCACACTTGTTTTAAGTCTGTCTTAGTTCTATACGTTTGAGGTTAAAGTGAAAATTCAACTCTGTGTTATCAGCATTATGCAAATGGATATTTGATGCAGTGGCATTTACAAATGCCTATTACAGAATACAGAAACTTATTGCACTTAAGATCATATGTTGATTGTCAACCAAATTTCTCTAGCAACAAAACGTAAATAATTCCAGCAATCCGTTAACAACCTAAAGTTTTTTTTTGTAGCTCTAGATAATTTTGGGAAAGGTCTAGAGAATGTCATTCATCCAGCGTTGATTAAATTTGTGGATTCACTGTCTTTTATCGTAAATCGAGGAATATACGCGTTAATGGTTTTTTGTTGGTTACGGGGACAATGCCCTGACAAACATTTCATTACATTAAAGTAAAAGAAAAAAGTGATTACATACTAAGAGCATCTAACCCTCTTGGGCATAAACCATGGAGAAGAATAGACCTCAAAACAAACTAAACAACATACGTAACAAAAACTAAACATACTAAAATAGCAAACTAATATATAGAAAGCTATCTACCGTTAATAGTTTATTGGCTTCGTCTAATTTGCTTAGTTTTCAAAGTCATTTAGAGTTAAACCACTTTGCCTTTGAACAGTGATAAAAGCAGCTGGAAGTACATATGGAAACTACTTCCGTGTTACAACTTTTGGTGAATCTCATGGTGGTGGAGTTGGTTGTGTGATTGATGGATGCCCCCCTCGTATCCCTCTTACAGAGGCTGATCTACAAGTAGATCTTGACAGGAGGTATTAATTAATCATCCTACTCACCACATACAGCTGGTTTACATGATAAAGACTGCCTTTTTATTTAAAGTTCTCTAATTTGAAAATTTTTGAACCAAACTCTTTCTTATACAGGAGGCCAGGTCAGAGCCGAATTACTACACCTAGAAAAGAGACTGACACAGCCCAAATATATTCAGGCGTTGCTGAAGGTTAGCTTGTAATTAATACCTCATCACGTGATTATCAGAGTTTGCTCTGTGATTATCTTTAAAATGTTATTGCTAAGATATTTCTCATGACTTACGCATGGTGCTTCTATGCAGGATTTACTACCGGATCTCCAATCATGATTAAAGTACCCAATACAGACCAAAGGGGGAAAGTGAGTACTGTTATGATATTGAATATGAAAAAGTTATAATCAGTTAGCATGCGATGTAGCCTAATTTATTAATTATTGTACTTATCAGGATTACAGTGAAATGTCAATGGCTTACAGACCTTCTCATGCTGACGCAACTTATGACTTTAAGTATGGTACAAGATCAGTAGAGGTAAACTCGTTTTCTACAAATAAAAATAAAAACATGTCTAGCTCATGGATACTTGAATGCTCACATTTGGTTGATGGATTGTAGGGTGGTGGTCGATCATCAGCTAGAGAGACAATTGGGAGAGTTGCTGCTGGTGCTGTTGCTAAGAAAATTCTCAAGGCATATTCAGGAACCGAGGTTTGTTGACTTCTATTAGACTGATTATATGATTCTAATTATTCAATGCCACATAAATAGTTTCAAAGCACGTTCAAAGACCCCAAACAGGATTCGGTTTACACACAATGGTTTATTAGAATTAATAATGTGTTTTCTGTTCACCAGATTCTTGCATATGTCTCTCAAGCTCACAAGGTTGTACTTCCGGAAGACCTTGTGGATCATGAAACCTTGACACTTGAGCAGGTAGAAAGTAACATTGCTAGGTGTCCAAATCCAGAGTATGCAGAAAAGATGATTGCTGCTATTGATGCAGTCCGAGTGAAAGGTGATTCTGTTGGTGGGGTTGTTACATGTATTGTGAGAAACCTCCCACGTGTAAGCACTACCACTAGCTCTGTTTTACTATATTTTTCTATGTTGGTTGTGCGCATTTGCTCACATGTAATTACTTGGATGTCCACATGGCAGGGACTTGGTTCACCAGTATTTGACAAACTTGAAGCTGAGTTGGCTAAGGCAGCTTTGTCTTTACCTGCGACCAAGGGATTTGAATTTGGCAGTGGATTTGCAGGTATGTCGTGCCCTTGGGCAACAGGTTCAAAGTAGGCTTGTAAACGAACCAAACGTTCAGTGAACCGTCCATGAACCCTTTAGCAGGAAGTTCGTTTATGTTCGTTTATTTAGTAAACAAACAAACATGATTTTATTTTATTTTTTTGTTCATTTAGCAACGAACGAACGGACATGAAAACAAGTCATGTTTGTTAATTTATGTACGTGAACGTTCGCTTACTCTTGTTAATCTATGTTCTTTGGTTTACGTTCATTTAAGTTCATTCGTTCGAGTTCTTAATATATTCATTAAAATATTTAGGCCCATTACAATTTAGTCTAGTTTAAAAAACTTTTGTAGTCCCAATACATTGCCATTCACATTTACGTTTAGTTGGTTTTAGCTTAGTTATATTCGTTCTGCTATTTTCAAATATGTTCGTTTGTTTACATTCGTGAACTGTTTGTTTAAACAGTTAACGAACAAACATAAGACATGAACACACTCATTTTCTTAGCAAACGAACATGAACAAGAAAACCCTGTTTGTTTGGTTCACTTACCAGCCTAGCTAAAACCTGTAAATTTTGAATTTGATTGTATTTTAATGTTTGCGTATTTTCTTATCATCTTTGTAAATGATAAAACGGTAGGTACATTTTTGACGGGTAGTGAGCATAATGATGAGTTTTATATGGATGAACATGGCCGTGTAAGGACAAGAACAAACCGGTCAGGCGGGATACAGGTATATTATTTTCCAACCTCTAAATCAGTTGGTTGTACTAGTCGGATTGCAAGTTGAACATGCACAGAATAACCTTTATTGGTGCTTATTTTATCTTTCAGGGTGGTATATCCAATGGAGAGATCATAAACATGCGAATAGCCTTCAAACCAACATCGACAATCAGCGTAAGACTATAATGCATAAAACCTCATAAGTCACTTTACTTAAATAGATCATATTATTACTGACATAATTTCGTTTTCGTTATCATATTAGACACCCTAATTATTTATAATATCGTTAATGTATTCTTTTCTAAAATCTATGTTGTAATGTGATGCAGAGGAAGCAAAACACCGTGACGAGAGATAAAAAGGAAACGGAACTCATAGCTCGTGGTCGCCATGATCCATGTGTTGTCCCAAGAGGTTTGTTCATGCTTGTCTTCTTTTACTTGGGCTTTTGGCTATTCTATATAGTAAATGAATCTCAGCATTTGTATATGAATAATGTGACAAGGGTTTGGATCTCTCCAGATTCCAGAACTCCAGAGAATTTTAGAACTTCAAGAACTACTAACATTCAATCATTTTATTTATTTATTTTGTATATTTAGTATTATATGAGGGTAGTTTTGTCATGTATATGTAATTTTGTGATTACACACAGAATTACATATAATAAATGACAAAACTACCCTCAAATAATATTAACTAAATAAAATAAACAAATAAAATGATTGGTTGTTAAGAGTTGTAAAGTTCTTAAAACTATTTCAAAGTTATAAAATGATCCTAATCCTCTCTGCATTGACTATATATGTATTCATATCTATACGTATATGACTATACGTGTCTTTGAATATGTATACGACTATATATGTACATGTATTGAGTTTGTTGGATGGTGCAGCGGTGCCAATGGTGGAAGCGTCAGTGGCTTTGGTGCTGATCGATCAATTACTCGCTCAATACGCTCAGTGTCAATTGTTCCCCATCAACCCTGATTTCCAGGAGCCATTACAGCTCCCTACACTTGAGCAGAGTGGCGTCTCCCTTTAAACTTTGATCGAACTCCAGGCATGCATTTCATGAAACCATTCTTGATCTGTAACAATATATAGATGGTTTGTTTATACCCTTCACTGGTTGATGTTACAACCATGCGTCATCCAGTCGGGTCAGAAATTATATGTAGTATTATTTTGATTTGTTTCGTTTGGAATGACGTTGCTTTTTGGCTTTTTACTATCAAACCCATGTAGATTTTAGTGTTCTATCAAATAAAATATGAAATCTTTTTTAACTTGTAAATTTGAATTGGATTTGCTGTGAATACAATTGAAATTTTTTAGTCTAGTAATTCTATGAAGGCCATTTTTTCAACAATTGTGGACCTTAAATCTCGCACAAACAAGAAGTAATTCAACAACAAAGATTTTGTCATTCCCACTTAGTCAGGTGCTTTAGTCGGGTAATAAGGTGGTTAGGTGTAGAATAAGTGGTCAAAGGTTTAATTGTTTGTTCAATCATTGTAAAGTGTAACATCTAGTAGTAGTTAAAAAGACAAAAGATTCATAAGCAATAATATTGGGCCTAAGCCCGTGATTATTTATTAAAATGCATTGGGTCTAAGCCCGTGATTATTTATTAAATGCATTGGGCCAACCTTTGGGTGGCTAGTGCCTAGTGGTGTAGCGGTAGTTGTTTGTTGTATAGTTATAGACTTCTAGCCTTCTAGGTCGTGGCTAGATTGTATTATTGTCAGTCAATCAAAGAAGTGGAGGTATTAATTATATATTAATTAGTATTGGATAATGTTTTGTGTTTCTAAATAGGGGAGTTCTTGGGACACCGCCTCATGCTGTTAAAAAAAAACCCATCAATACGTCCGTATAGGGTTATACGGGACGTATAGGGCCTCGTATACCCCCCGTATGGTACTATACTATGCGGGGGCGTATAGGGTCCCGTATAACCCTATACGGGGCGTATAGAGGGTGTCTGGGTGTCCCTAGTATGACCCTTTTAAATAACTGTTGTTCAAGTTACATCGTTGATACGAAAAATGTAACAATATAAAAAAGAGAAATTAATGTTATGAATAATGGTTATTTCACCTTATCACCCTTCTTTGTATTGATAATAAGATCCTAAAATGACTTGTATGCATTTGATATGGTTGTACTTACTCCTCTATTCTTTTATCTCAATAACATAATATCTGAATCAAAATTTGCAATTGGGTCATTTTATAACACGCTTCAAAAAAGAAAAAGAAAAACTCATTAAGCACAAAGTTCTTACAATTGATTTTATCATTGCTACTATTTCGCTTATGGTCTCACACCTTGGGCGTGAAACGACCACATCACCAGCCAAAAATTTGTTAAAACCATGCTAGCCAAATCAAGAGGGTGCCACCCCAAATTCCTCCTTCCCGTTATTGTGTTAGTGCCCAAAGGGCTCAAAAGGTAGTGTCCACCTTCACTAAACAACCAATCATATCTTCTTGTTTTTTTTTATTAATACACTAGATTAGACACCCGTGTATTACACGGGTTGGAAAATGACAACGGTATAATTGATAAATCTCTAAATAGTTTATATGACTGAAATTACGTATTACATATAATAATAAAAACTGAGAATTTATTGTTCATAAATCTCTAAAAATACAAATAAGTTGCAAAGTTTTATTTATACAATAAATTAATGAAACATGCACAAGTCATAGCAACAAAGCATACACAAATCAAACACACTTTTTTATTTTCTTAATCCACATAACATATTTATTTATATGGTTTGAGATATCAAAATCAATAAAATGGGTGGTGCAATGAGCGAAACTTTAAAGAATGAATCAAATTCCCTTGCCAAACCATGCGCAAACATGTCCCAAATCCCGATCACAAAAATCAAAAAATATTTCTTTTATTATACATCTTGAAGCTACAAGAACTATTTTTTTTTTCTCCTAAGAAAATAGTTAGAACAAAGATGGTTCCAACAAATGTTAAATGACATAATTAAACTTTTATTTATTAAAGTATAGATATGATTCCATATCATAATTTTTTATATACAAAATGAAGTTACATAATATAAATATATGTGTATATATTAAATGTAGTACACTATTATTCAAAGAAATGTCTTTTGAATTTTTTTTATTCCATATTTGTTATTAGTATTTATTATAGGTTGAAACTATTATTTATTAGTAATTATTAGTTTACATGTGGCCAAGTGAGGGATTAGAAAGGCTCATGTAGTGCCACATAGGATGAAGAGGAGTTAGAAGAGGCTATGTGGCATTAGAGGTTTTTATTTATTAGTATAGTAAGATAAGATAAGATAAGATAATTAAGCCTAGTTAACTCACAACGTGCAAGTTAAAGGGTGGGTTGCTTAAATCCCCGTTGCATACGCGGTAGTTACGTGGGTTTAATTAGCCATTGCTAGTCAAACCATAACACATAGCCTTATATTTATTTAACCTCTAGCATGTACATATGCTCTGATTAATATGTTCTATATAATTATAACCTTTTACCATGATTTAAAAAAAAATTACTTGTAGAAGTTTGATTGAACATACTTCGATGACACCATGATAAATCATCTTTATTCTTCCTTTTCACGTATTATTCTCATCAATACGTGCTTATACATGAGTATTTCATAACAGAGACAAAAAAAAATTGCAGCGGACAGCGTGATCTCTATCTTACTTAAGAGAGAAGCTTACAAATATGATCATTACCTTTATTAGTGAGAAAATTTAATGTGGCTGTGAAAACGCATGTTATTAAAAGTTGCAAAGGGCTATGTTGAGGGATTTACATATCTGTGACTAAAAATGCCTTTTTATAAAAGTGGTGTAACATCTCGGATTTTTCGTATCTGAATTTGTTTATGTTTAATCCGATCCGGAATTTTATTCAGATCTTTCATTATCATTCAAACACGCATTTAGTTAGTAATTATTGGTGGTAAATTCATTTTATATTAACATGTCCTTTAATCATGTCAAACAACCTTTAAAGATCGGTTAAAACGGCTAAAAATCACGTTTATGAAAGTACAGTGACTAATTTTGTTAAATCGATTAAACTAACGAAACTTAGACTCGAAGAAATGTTCTTAAAACACTGGCAAATCCATTTACGTTTATAAACCCTAACAAATGCAACGCACCACACGCATTCCGGTTAGATGGCTTCTTCTATCTCCGTTAAACCGTTCATCGGAGCTCTGTCTTGCGAAGAACCATCGCGTTTCGGTTCTGTTCGTCATTCCGTTCTCCGTTCTACAGTTGTCAGGATCTCAACTGGTCGCCAATCACGCTCTAGAACACGCGGTGAGACTCCGATTTTGTGATCTGTTATTCGTTGATTGATATGTCATGATTTTGAATTGTGGATTTGTGTCACACCCCACCCAGGATGGGGCACTTACTGTGACCAGTCAGCATAGACTTACAGCGGAAACGTAATCTTATATAAAAACTAAAACATTTGTTACATGTCTAACGATTATAATACCAAAAAAAAAGTAAAACATTCAAACTCGTCCAACACTTAGCAGCTAACCTCCCATCCTTGTCAACCTGTAATACATGCTCGGGATAAAAATACGTCAGCACACAGCTGGTGAGTCACATAAACCGACGCATTTAATAAACTGATACTAAAACAATTTTATTGATAAAGTATGAGCTCATTGCATGTCATGTCATAATTATAACCCGCCCGCTTCACGTTAAAGCCGGGTCAGCATTATATATTCGCACATACAGACTTTACGCATGTCTGCTACTGTATTAAGTACATGTCCCCTCGGGAAAATATAATGATCATTATAATATATATAACAACTTGGGTGACACACCATATGCGCTATGCAAATACATGATCAATCACAGTCCAAATAGTTTTATGAGCATGTCTCAGAGTTTTGAAAATAGTTTAAGTAACTCACCTTAATAGACTTTCTTCAGTTACTTTGGCTCTGCCCACTTCAATTGAATATAGGATTTAATATACTAGGTTACTTATGCATATCTATGAAGTAATATTCTAATAGTCGTAGACCCTTCACATAACAACTATCGTGCACAACCATTCAATTCCAGACATATTATGGTTCAACAACCATGCATAATCACTTACATTTTATCTTAACCATTCTTGATCAAAAAAGTCATACCCAACCACATCTAGTTGTGCACATACCAGCCACGTTATGTTAAGGTCACACTGTCTACTCTAACGGGTCATTACCCCAAAGTCTCTGGGTTATTTATTATTAAATATTAAAGGTGTACATTTTCTACTTCTACAAATCAACCCTGGTTCCTAAATGACTTTTAATAAAATTAACATTTGTTTTGTAATTGAAATAAAATATAGAATACATACCTTAGTCCTCTGGTCTTTAGTTAGAAAACGAATTGTGACGTTTTAAGATTATAAACTTAAGGTGTATATATAGAAACTTCTAAATAGGTTTTAAAATAATATATCATGCATTGAGTTGGTTAAAACATATTAAAGTAAAATATTTTAAATTAAGAATTAATTTATTACACCCCTACACCTGTGCACACGTCCCTCTCGTCAAAATTATTATTATTATTATTATTATTATTATTATTATTATTATTATACGTGTGGAACAAGTTGCAATTTCACAACACTAATATTATTAATTTATTGTTATATTATTATAATTAATTTAGCTCAATTCTCATTTTTCTTCTATTACACTTAAAATATAACGTTGTACAAAATTCCAAATGTATCGTTGTGACAAGCTTATTTTTCTCTACATTTCGATCTAAGTTTCAATAAAAACATAGCAGGGTCAAATATAATATATTTTATTATTACTAAATAGAATATCATAATACTAATTGCTTGTCTCAATACATCCCGTCTAAAATTGTCATTTTACTCGTTGTTGAAAATATTCAAATGTACGCTTCGTATATTTTTCTTTTTATCCATAAAACCGGATGTTGCAATTCGTTAATTGTGTTTAAACTTTAGATTCGTTGATTGATATGTCATGATTTTGAATTGTGGATTCGTTAATTGTGTTTAAACTTTAGATTGATTCGGTTTTGTGTAGTGTATGAATACGAATATTCGTTTGAACTTTTAACTAGTTGTAATAGGATCATCGATTTCTTTTGAGATTATTTTCTACAGATTAAAGAGACATATGCTGTAAATTATTGTTTGTAATGTTTGAATAATGGAGACTGGCTTGTCTGTTGATATGACAATGGAGTGAAGTGACTTTTAAGAGAAGTGTTGTAATGAAGTGCTTGAACTTATATCACATGTTAACTCTGTGGTATAACATTATGCAAATGGATATCTGGTGCAGTGGCATCTACAAATGCATATTACTTGCAGTTAAGATCAGATGATGATTGTCAGCCTAATTGTTGTGTGGTTTGCTAGGAGTAGCGTATGCATTCAGTTTTACTGTTAGCAACAAGACATAGATAATTCCAGCAATCTGCTAACAAGTAACAACTTTTGGTATTTCTTTATCTAAACTGAATATTAATTTGAATCATCTTTTAGTTTCCTGCAGTTGCAACTATAGCTCAGTAGAGGTAAACCCGTTTTCTACAAATAAAAACATGTCAAGCTCATGGATACTTGAATGTTCACATTTGGTTGATGGATTGTAGGGTGGTGGTCGATCATCAGCTAGAGAGACAATTGGGAGAGTTGCTACCGGTGCTGTTGCTAAGAAACTTCTCAAGGCATATTCAGGAACCGAGGTTTGTTGACTTCTATTAGACTGATTACAATATCACATAAATAGTTTCAAAGCACATTCAAAGACCCCAAACAGAGTTTACACACAATGGCCAATTAATTATGTCTTTTCTGTTCACCAGATTCTTGCATATGTCTCTCAAAGCTCACAAGGTTGTACTTCCAGAAGACCTTGTGGATCATGAAACCAAACGGGTTCAAAGTAGGCCTGCAAACAAACCAAACGTTCAGTGAACCGTCCATGAACCCTTTAGCGAAAAGTTCATTTATGTTCATTTATTTAGTAAACAAACGAACATGAAAACAAGTCATATTCGTTAATTATGTTCGTGAACGTTCGTTTACTCCCTTTTAATTTATGTTCTTTGGTTTACGTTCATTTGTTCATCTTCTTAATATATTCATTAAAATATTTAGGCCCATTATAGTTTAGTCTAGTTTTAAGAGCTTTTGTAGTCCCAATACATTGCCATTCACATTTACGTTTAGTTGATTTTCGCTTAGTTATATTCGTTCTGCTATTTTCAACTATGTTCGTTTGTTTACATTCGTGTACCTTTCATTTATACAGTGAGTCAAACATAAAACATGAACACGCTCAATTTTTTAATTCTATGAAGGCCAATTTTTCAACAATCTTGGACCTTAAATCTCGCACAAACAAGAAGTAATTAAACAACAAAGATTTTGCCATTCCCATTATAGTCGGGTGGTAAGGTGGTTAGGGTGTATAATAAAAGGTCAAAGGTTTGATCATTGGTTCAGTCGTTTTAAAGTGTAACATCTAGTACTCTAGTAGTTGTTAAAAAGAAAGAATCATAAGCAATAATATTGGGCCTAAGCCCGTGATTATTTATTAAGATGCACTGGGTTTAAGCTTGCGAGTATTTATTAAATGCATTAGGCCAACCTTTGGGTGGCCAGTAGTAGTATAGCAGTAGTTGTTTGTTGTATAGTTCTAGACTTCTAGTCTTCTAGGTCGTGGAAAGATTGTACTAGTGTCAGTCAATCAAAGAAAGGGATGGGTTAAATTAAATTATATGAAGTGAGGTATTATAAATATATTAATTAATATTGGATAATGTTTTGTCTTATTAAAATAACTGTGGTTCAGGTTCCGTCGTTAGATAAGAAAAATGTAACAATATAAAAAGGAGAAAAATTAATGGTTATTTCACCTTATCACCCTTCTTTGTATTAATATGAAGATCCTATAAATGATTTATATGTATTTGATATGGTTGTACTCTTATGAATTTAGCTCTTCTCTATTCTTTTCACTCGGTAGCATAATATCTGAATTTAATTTTGTCACTGGTTGTTTTATAACACGTTTCAAAAAAGAAAAAAAAAACAGAATCTCCTCTATGCACAAAGATCAATCAATTCATTTCCATAAAGTTGTAATGATCAAGTTCTTACAAATGATTTATCATTGCTACTATTTAGTTTATGGACTCACACCTTGGGCGTGAAATGACCACATCACCGGCCAAAAACTTGTTAAACCATGCTAGCCAAATCAAGAGGTCGCCGCCCCAAATTCCTCCTTCCTATTATCGTGTTAGTGCCCAGAAGACTCAAAAGGTGGGCTTCACCCTCACTACCAACCGATCACATATTTTTTTTTTCTTTTGTTTAATACATAGTTAAACCTAGTTAACTCATAATGTGTAAGTTAAAGGGCGGGCTGGTTAAATCCCCACTACCTACATGACAATAACGTAGGTTTAACTAGCCATTGTTAGTTAAACCATTACGCACAACCTTTAGTTAGTTGGTCACTCTTGCATGTACATATGATCTGATTGAAATGTTCAGTATAATTATAAACTTTTTTCATGATTTAAATAAAAATTACTTTTAGAAGTTTGATTGAACATACTTCGATGACACGATAATAAATCATTTTATTCTTCCCTATGTGCTTACATATGAGTGTTTCATATCAAAGATAAAAAAAATTGCAACGGTGATCTCTATCTTACTTAAAGAGAAGCTTACAACTATGATCATTACCTTTATTAGTGAGAAAATTTAATGTGATTGTGAAAACGCATATTATTAAAAGTTGCAAATGGCTATGTTGAGGGATTTAGATATCTGTGACTAAAAATGTCTTTTTATACAAGCGGGCAGACCAATATGTGCATTGCCTTACATAAATTTGTCCTCTAAGGCGAAAACTGAAGTTTGGGATTGAGCACATGGATGTAAATCCGAGATACATCATATGATTGTCTGCTTTTATCCTCTTATAAGTGGATGTGACATTTTGTATCACATGACTATTATCAGTCGAGTAATCGTGCCTTACAAATCGAGTCATGTGTTACTGACACTGAGATCACAAAGTCATGTGGTTTGTCCGGTTCAATTCACAGAAACTATTCTTTTCAAATATTTTGATTTAGGTTTTAAGATTTAACTCTTTATATATTCATTTAATTTAATTATGCTTGTCACCCTTTCTAATGTTGAAGCAAAATATAAGGATGCTTCCAACCGTTTGGTTTCATCCGGTTAGCTTAGCTTAGGGGCTATGTGGCAACCTTTGCACCGATAAGTGCTGAATTAGTAATTGACAGGTTTGAATGATTAAGAGACTCTGAGTCAATTAGTACCGAGTACACTGATGTGATGGTGATTGGGGGAGGGTCGAGGAGGTGGTGTGTGAGTGGAAAACTGAGGTTTATGAATACATGTGAATGTATGAATGGTTAAAGTTTTCATACAGCCTAATTTTAAAGCTTAACGGGTAAAATGTTTGTTGGGGTCAACCACACACACCTTAATACATGCCACTGGTTGAGAGGTAGTCTATTAATGAAATCGTTAAGATTTCCCTCTAGTAATTTTATCTTAATTTATACTGTTATGGGCTCGTTGTTGAACTAAAGTGTTGTCTGTTTTCAACACACCAAACAAGTAAAATTGATAACAATTTGTCGGAAATGAGTTCTCTTCTCCATGCAGTGTTACATGTTTGAATCAGTTTACAATTATATTTACCAATTTATCTTTTCTTTCCTTCATATTATCACTTCTATCCTTTATATTCAACTTAGATTTAAAAACATTTTCAATTTTGATGAAGGAATCTATATTTATACTTTCTAATAAAAACCTATACTCCTATATGTTTTGTCATTTATCACTCTCACAATTTAAGACCAACTAAATCCATAAAATCATTCATTATCAATTTGTTAATTGATAACTTTCAAATCTAACTAATATATTAAAGCAAAACCAATTTTTCTACTTGTCCTTCTCGTAGGGTGTCCACCTAATGTTCCATCTCATCAACTTTTCACGCTTGTAATTTTCACATAATTAATCAATTAATTAATCATAATGCTAATTAACATTTAAACCAATATATAACACAAGCATTGGTCAAACTTAACATTTAAAATTTTGAATTCATAACTTAACATTTTTTTAACCAACCTAAATATAAAAAATTTCAATGTTTAGATTACATCGATACAAATGGCAAACGGGCAATAAGCTGCGTCGCTACCCATTTTGAATTGCAAAACCCAATATTTTAAAAACTGCATTTGCTGATCTTCGAGTCATAACATTACTATGGATGACCCGTTGAACACTGGTAAGTAACTCCACAGCTGCGTGAGGAAACCAAAAGTGTCAAAAGCAAAAGGAATAAATACATGTTGGTTGTCAAGACACGCCTTAACATTAACTTTGACTTTATTACATCTAACTAATATATTAAATGAAAACCAATTTGTCCACTTGTCCTTCTCCTAGGGTGTCCACTTAATGTTCCATTCCATGCTTATAATTTACACATAATTAATCAATTAATTTAACGATCCCTATGGAAGGGAAATTGATCAAGATTTTTGGCTCGCAATAAAGCTAGGGTTCTGTTCGGGCAAAATCCTAATACTAATCTTCTTAATATACTATTAAAGTAAAACAAGATATCCACATAGCCTTCAAATAGGATGTCCACATAAGCTTACAAGGTTTCCATATCTAGAATTGTCACATAATTCACTAATTAATATTTTTTTCTAGAATCATAACCTCACTAATTAATGTTTTCTAGAATTATAACCAACTATTTCCTTTCAAATGATTTAAAAACCAATTTTGACTACAGTTAATTATTTATAACTAATTTTTGCTATAGTTTTTAGTATGACAATTACTTTAGCAATTCAATGATTTGTATATTTATACAGTTTCTCATTCACACCATTTATATATATTTTTCCTACATCTTGTGGTTTTGCAGAAAACAATGTAAAGAATTCTTATGAAAACTACATACATACATACATATATATATATACACACACATACATGACGTTTGAATTTTTTTCCACCCGTGTGTAACACGGGCCACTATCCTAGTACTACATTGAAAGACGAACATAGCCAAATAAATACTTAAATTATTTTAAACAGTATTTTACAATGGCTCTCTTAACAGTGTATGATAAGTTTATTGTTTTTTGTTTTGTTATTAAATAATTCTTTTCATCAATTACCTGTATAATATACGGGTTCAAACTAGCACTAAATAAAGAACATATATATGATTCATGTTACTTTTGGTATTTGGATTTTTTTATTCCTATTAATAGTTTACCAAATCACAATAGCTATATTTTAATTATATATTTTTGTTTGTAAATAATAAAATTTGAAAGAGGGATTAACATTAAGTGGACTAAAATTAAAAATTAAAATATTTATATAAGTTTTTGGATATATAAAAGGGAAAATTTCTAAAATAGTCCCTTTTAGAGAGAGTCTCTAAAATAGCCTATTTTTCCTCAGAATTTTTTAGAATTTGAACTGTCAAGACGCATTGGAAAAAGATAAAAATAAAAAAGGAGCATGTCAAATTTTGAAAGAAGGTCAGGTAGGAGACGAGATTTGGAAAAATAATGAAGGTAAAGTCCAAATTTTTTGTAATCTTGGAGCAAAAGTTCAAATCTTTCCAAAACTTTTTTTTTTCAAAAAACCGTCTTGAGAGACTGTTTTTTTATGTTTCTTACCTTTCCCGTCCATATTTCAAATTCTTGGAAAAATATATTTTTTACAATTATACCCATGAACCATCACCTTGAACCACCACCACCACCACCACCTTGAACCACCACCATCACCCACGCCGTCGGCCCCACCCCATCACCACCATCGTCACTACCACCATAGCCGCTGACGAGTGGATTGTTGAGCCACCCTTAAGTGTCGTAATTCGAGTGGATTGTAGAGCCACCCTTAAGTGTCGTAATTCGAGTTAAAACGTGTGCATTTATGTATAAATTCAAGGATTTGGATTACTACACTATGTTGTGTTAACGTAGGTATAAATGAGGAGAAAAGGTTGCTCAAGTGTGTTCAGATGAAAAGGAACAAGAGAGTCAATGCGGGAAGTCAACAACCAATAATTGATAAAGAAAAATGGAATTTTGAAATGGGTCTACCGTAGCTTACGGTAGCTACGCTAGGGGTCTGCCGTAAAAAGCCACCGTAAACAGACACTTTCCACCGTAAGAACTTCAGGGCCACCGTAGCTTACGGTAGCCACCGTAGCTTACTGTAGCCTCAGCATTTTAATGTCGGTTACAACTCGAAAAATGGGTTTTAAAGGACTTTTGGGTTCCATTCTTGGGGAGGACGAACTAGACAATTGTGTGGGTGATTTTGGTGCCTTGGAACAATATTTTGGGTGTTTCTAATTGAGGATTAACATCATAATATTTGATTGCATTGGATTAAACATTGGATTGATGAAACCAATCATGTGTGGCTAAACCCTTTGATGTTTCTCTTGGATGTAAGGTTATTCATAATACACTTATGTTTATTGTTCTTGAATTTGGATTGGTTATCTAATTGTTTATGTTAGTATAACTATGATGTTTGTTTGATTGTTTGTCACTTTTCCATATTGTTTAAACCTAGTTTCGTTCTATACGTTCTTGGTGTCGTTGACAATTGAGATTTAGTAGAAGGAATTAGGGTTAAAAACATATTGATTGATTAACAAGTAACAACCTCGCGTTCTAGTAATCCGAGTACTTAGTTCTTGATTAATCACAAACAATTACATTTACACAAAATTAAGATATTATGATTTATCCATTGAACTTAAACAAGAGTGTTGCGTGATAACCCGAATTCCACGAGAAATACTTGCTTGATCAATTGTTTACAACTTTCGTTTTAGTTAATTTAGTTCTTAAAATCAAAACAAAAACTAACTTGAAAATTACTTTCTTTCATTACATTTATAATAGCTGATTGTTGAGTTATTCAAATAACACATATTCCACAAACTTCTCGTGTTCGACACCCACTTACCGCTATCTAGTTAGTTGTAATTGGTTTATTTTTGCGCGAGTCTTCGACCTTGTGTCAAATTTTGGCGCCGTAAGCTACGGTAGACCCAGTTCAAAATTCCATTTTTCTTTATCAATTCTTGGTTGTTGACTTCCCGCATTGACTCTCTTGTTCCTTTTCATCTGAACACACTTGAGTAACCTTTTCTCCTCATTTGCACCTGCGTTAACACAACATAGTGTAGTAATCCAAATCCTTGAATTTATACATAAACACACACGTTTTAACTCGAATTACGACACTTAAGGGTGGCTCTACAATCCACTCGAATTACGACACTTAAGGGTGGCTCTACAATCCACCCGTCAGTCGCCTCCACCATCGCTGCACCCATCACTGCTGCACCATAGCCGCCTTCGCCCCCACCCCACCACCACCACCGCTGCACCGGTGGCTACAATACGATAGGATATGAACCCACATCAACAACCACCGCCTCCTCTGTATCCATCTTCATCATCTAATAATCCGGCCTGGGAGACTCACGTAATGGGCACACCGATCCAACTTTTCAAACCCTCGCAGGAGAATATTATTATTATTATTATTATTGAAATCCTGAGCCATCGTCGAAGGTCATTGTTGCAGCAAAGACGCCGTCGCCGTAAAGCACGAAACCCCCGTTGGATCCGCTGTCGCAGAGCCACCTCGCAGCCCTAAGAGGGAGCAGGCTATGGTGCAGCGGTGGTGGAGGCGGCTATGGTGGTAGTGACGGTCGTGGTGGTGATGGGGTGGGGCCAACGGCGTCGGTGATGGTGGTGGTTCATGTGACATCTGCCCCAATCCGACCCGACCCAGGTACCCGTTTCTCTGACCCGATCTCTTTCTTTTATGATTTAGTATTTATTTATACTTATATTTTACTTTTAATAATAATATAAATTTCCTTCCCGCCTCTTTCTCTCTCTTTCTTTCCGCCGTCCCCTCCCTCTTCCTTCTCTCATTCCGCCTTCTTTTCCCTCTTGTCGCCGTCCCGCCCTTAAGCCTTGTTTCCCTCAACTCTTTGCTTGTCCTTTGGTTCTTCCCGCCTAAGGATGCCTGCAGCTCCACGCGCCAGACTCCTTACATGGAAGCCTGCGTGAAGACATCTTGTTCCTGCGATGCGTGAAGAGAACTCTTCTCGCAGCGCGCTAAGAATGCATGTTCTTCCCGCAATGCGCTAAGAATGTATGTTCTTCCCGCGATGCGCTTAGAATTCTTGTTCTTCACGCAGCACGCTAAGGATGTGATTCTTCCCGCAGTGCGCTAAGGATTGTTGTGCCAGCCTTCGCGCTCGCGCACTCAGCCTTCCCGCGCTTAACCTTTGTATCTTCTGTTTAAATCTAGCCGTTTGCTTTTGTGTTGTCTTATCTTTTGAGCCGTTGACCTAACCTATCTAATGTCTGAATAGTTACTTTCGGCGCAGCATGCGCACCAACCCCATTGGTTGACAGAAAAAGTGACTGACATAATCTTTTGAGATCTGCTTTTGCCATGCTTGACCAGTACCTTTATCTGATCCGCCCATGCTTTTTACTGTTCCCTGTCAGCTTTATCTTGCCCCCTGCAGCTGCCATATCTTTTGATATCTTTACTTTTCAGAACTTTTTACCGTTGATATCTTTTCTTTTACTTTTTGAAATCTTTTCCCCTTTTTCTAGGGTTTATGTCTCCTAGGGTTTTCCTATAAATAATAATAATATTTTCATAACACATCACACACAAACACTTAATCTCTCTTATTATCTCTTCCTCCCTTTTTGCTCTCTGCCGTTGTCCTCCTGCCGTCTCCTCTCTTGCCTCCGTCTTCCTCCTTGTTCTTCCCTGCTTTTCCGGTAATATATATATATTATATAATAATTTACTTATTAATTATGCTAACTTATTATCAAGACTTAAAACAGATCGTTAAAACAATAATCTTAATTATAGGTTAACTTTGCTTGTTTAAGAGTTGATTCTTGCATATCTTTCACCGCATCGTTTATCAAGTGAGTTATCTCGTATCTAATCCCTTTTTATTTTAAATGCTTTGGGATGTTCATGTGTTCATACAAAACTTGAGTCTTAAACTGTTTATGAACTTTAGTCGCGCAGTATCCCATGTGTTGAGGACGTAGACTTGGCTGTTTATTTGTATGTGTGGATCATTAACCGTATGGACGGTCTATTCCGCAGTTTTCATGGTACCATTAGATGAACACGGGAGAACTATCGTTTATGATTTTCTCTTTTGTATACACATGCACAGTTAGTCTTGTTTGTGAGCTCAATTGTGAGCACTGGCAGTCTTGTCTCTTAGAGTTGGTCCCGATCAGATTACACCCTTGTTGAAAACCAGACATACACATGTTGCGCGCAGATTTATTGTTATCTATGTATTGTATTAAACTTGATTTCTCACCAACACGCAAGTGTTTGACGTTTATTTTAACACATGTTCAGGTTTGCAGTAGCTGTTTTGGAGCTTGTGGACACGTAGGAAGTTTTCTTTATTTTGGACCTAGATTAAAATGTATCAAGACAAGTTATTGCTGTTCGAATATTATGATTTATAATATATTGATTTATGTTGGTTTATTTATATCTTATGTATACGTTGCGCATGCGTGAATGAATATATTTATTAAATATTGACACCCAATAGTGTCACGAGTAATGAAACAATATGTGGCGCCCCGATGTATAATCCGCCTTTGGTCGGGGTGTTACAGATTGGTATCAGAGCTCGTTGACTTTAGGATAGGTGGTTAGACGTAACGACCTAGAAAAACCTAAGAGTCCCTTCTCGCGCATGAGAGAAATCTCATGTTTGCGCGCTTATTGTTAATTACTCGTTATTTATGAATATGCTCGCGCTTGCGCAGTATATGATTTTATGATTTATTTCGCGATATTTCGACTTTTGCTGAATTTCGATTTTTATTGATTTTTCTTGCATATTCGTTTGTTGGGATTTGAAAATCCGAAAAGTCATGGTGATACATGAATAGTTGATTTTCAATTTCCATTTACGATTATGTTCTGAGGTTGGAGACTTGAAAAGTCATGGTGATACATGAATTGTCAACCTCCAATACTCATTTTCTTTTGTATTTTATATTGAAGATTGAAAAGTCATGGTGATACATGAATCGTCAATCCCCAATACTCGTTTGCTCGTATATTTTAAATTGGGAATTCGGAAAGTCATGGTGATACATGAATTGTCGATTCTTGATTCGAATTTGTTACCTTTATTAAGTCTGCATTTAGGGTCATTTATTTTACTTTAACTTTTGACAGTAACTGACTCCGCGAAACCAAGCTTTATAAGATTAAACTTTGTGCTAAAACCAAGATATTAACTAAAATTAAAACTTTTATAGAATGCCTCCGCTATCCCGCCGATTTCAGAGAAGAGAAGCCTCGCGCATGCGTAGACAGCAACGTTCCCAGGAAATGGCCGCCGCAATAGCCCAAGCTTTGAGCCAAAACAATGCTAATACCTCCAGTTATAACATTAAGTCCTTTAACGCGGGTAACCCTCCAAAGTTCACAGGTCTTGAAGGAGCCACCGTGATGCTCCAGTGGCTTGAGAAGATAGAAAACACTTTCCTCCACACCCAATGCCCCTCAGACAGACGAACCCTATATGCTTCCAGTGTCCTGGAATCTAGAGCGCTTACATGGTGGAATGGGGTAGCTCATGCGCGTTGGCGCAGAGGCTGCTTCTAGCATGACATGGGAGGAATTCAAGGAAATTCTTACGCGAGAATTCTGCCCTCCCAACGAAGTTAAGCGCCTGGAGGAAGAATTTTGGAACTTGAAGCAGTATAGCGGTGAAGCGCGCGAGTACGCGACGCGCTTCCACGAGCTAAGCTTACTGGTCCCTCACCTTGTTACCCCTTCACGCCAAGCAATCGAGAAATTCCTTGGGGGTCTCCCTATGGAAATTCAAGATTCTGTATGGGCCAGAAACCCAGTTACCCTCTCTGACGCCATTGAGTTGGCCGCTGTGCTCAGCGACAACCATGTCAGAGCAGGAACCCTGTTCCTGCGGGGAACTGAGAAGACCAAACTCACCAAGACTGTCCCTGAACCCGCAGAAACCAAACCAGAACCCTCAAACCGTAACAACCTCAAGCGCAGGCGCAAGGCCTATGCGCTTACCAACCCGCCCATTGTCCAGCAACCCGTTTACCAACCCCCAGTTTACGCGCCTAACCCACTGTCAACCTACCCAGCACCTCCTGTAGTTCACAACTATGCCTTAACCAATCCAGCACTCCCTGCCCCGCCAACTAAGAAACCTTACACAGGAAACCATCCCTTTTGCCCAACCTGTAGATTTCACCACCCAACCCAGACCCCGTGTCGACTTTGTACCCGATGTGGCCGCACTGGTCACCTTGTAGAAAACTGTAGAGTCCCTCTCGCCAATCCAATTGCGCCAACACCACCAGTCTACCCGCAGAACCCACAACCAACCTACCAAAACCCACGACCCAGGTCGTGCTATAACTGCGGTGATCCCAGTCATTTCCGGAACGCGTGCCCGAGACTACAAGTGCAAATCACACAAGCGAATCCGGTGAACCAGATTTCGAACCAAGTGACGCTGTGGACGAGCTTTTAATATAACCGCGCACCAAGCGCAAGCGAATAATGATGTAGTTAATGGTACATTTTTGCTTAACGGATTTTATGCTTCTATACTTTTTGATACTGGCGCCGATCGAAGTTTTATCTCTCGCGCCTTCGAGCAGAAGCTTGCGCGACCGCGCAGCGATTTAAAAGAAGATTTTTCAGTTGAATTGGCTAACGGTGAAACTGTTTTAATTAACTCGGTGATTAAAGATTGTACGCTTAATCTTAACGAAAACGATTTTCTGATCGACCTCATCCCTATGCCTCTTGGAAGCTTTGATGTTATCATTGGTATGGACTGGCTCTCGAATAATTGCGCCGAAGTTATTTGCGCCAAGAAGTTGATTCGCATTCCTCGAGGAAAACGGTGATCTTCACATCTACGGCGAAAAACCCTCCAGTGGTCTTAAACTTATGTCTTGCGCCGAAGCCCAAAGACTCATGCGGAAGAAGTGTATTGCATTTCTAGCCCATGTGGTTAAACCTGTTGAAGAGAAGAAGCTTCGCGATATCCCTGTTGTGCGTGATTTCCCTGAAGTTTTTCCTGATGATCTTCCTGGTATCCCTCCCGCTCGTGAAGTCGAGTTCCGTATTGATCTTGTCCCTGGTGCTTCCCCCGTAGCTAAATCTCCTTATCGTCTTGCACCCGCTGAGATGCAAGAATTGGCAAGCCAACTTCAAGAGTTGACTGCTAAAGGATTCATCCGCCCTAGCTCTTCGCCCTGGGGTGCTCCGGTGTTGTTCGTTAAAAAGAAAGATGGATCGTTTCGCATGTGTATTGATTACCGCGAGTTGAACAAACTCACCATTAAAAACCGGTATCCCTTACCGCGTATTGACGACCTCTTTGATCAACTCCAAGGTGCCTCTTGTTTTCTCGAAGATTGATCTCCGCTCTGGCTATCATCAGTTGCGTATCCGCGATGAAGATATCCCGAAGTCTGCTTTTCGAACTCGTTATGGCCATTTTGAATTCTTGGTCATGTCCTTCGGTCTAACCAACGCACCCGCCGTTTTCATGGATCTAATGAATCGGGTGTGTAGGCCTTTCTTGGATAAATTTGTGATCGTGTTTATCGATGATGTTCTGGTGTATTCTAAGACCAAGGCCGAGCATGAGCAACATCTCCGATTGGTATTGCAAAAGCTTAAAGCTGAGCAACTCTATGCTAAGCTTTCCAAGTGTGAATTCTGGTCTGATGAAGTACAGTTTCTTGGTCATGTTGTAAACAAGATGGGTATTCATGTCGACCCATCCAAAATTGAAGCAATCAAGAACTGGATTACGCCATCCTCTCCTTCTGAGATCCGTTCCTTTCTGGGCTTAGCTGGTTATTACCGGCGCTTCATTTCGAACTTCTCGAAGATCGCTTTGCCTTTAACAGCTCTGACGCACAAAGGCAAACCGTATATTTGGGGCTCGAAGCAAGAAGAAGCCTTTCTGACGCTCAAGCGTTTGTTGTGTAAAGCTCCTGTTCTTGCGCTACCTGAGGGTAATGATGATTTTGTCGTGTATTGCGACGCATCCAACCAAGGTCTCGGTTGTGTTCTTATGCAACGAGGCAAGGTTATCGCTTACGCATCAAGGCAACTCAAGGTTCATGAAAAGAATTATACAACTCACGATCTCGAACTTGGTGCAGTTGTTTTTGCCTTGAAGATCTGGAGACACTACCTTTATGGTACTAAGTGTATCCTCTACACTGACCATAAAAGCCTTCAGCATATCTTTGATCAAAAGGAACTTAACATGAGGCAACGCCGATGGAACGAACTCATCAGCGATTACGATTGTGAGATCCGGTATCATCCTGGTAAGGCTAATGTGGTAGCCGATGCGCTCAGCCGAAAACCCTGCCAACTTAACTGTATCTTGCCGCGCACGCATCTTCACTTTGCGCCGATTCAAAGCAACCTTGAATCGCGTATTCGTGACGCGCAGCGCGCATCCATCAGTAACGGTAACCTTCGCGCCGAGTTAGCGTGTGGCGCGGAAGCACTCTTTGTCCCTAATCTGAGTGGAATTCTCTGCTATCTCAGTCGCATCTGGATCCCCTTTGATGAGAATCTTCGCGCTGATATCCTGAGTGAAGCGCACAAATCTCGGTATTCTATTCATCCTGGCGCTGATAAGATGTACAAGGATTTGCGCATTACTTATTGGTGGCCCGGTATGAAAAAGGATATTGCTGTGTTCGTAGCTAAATGCCTGACTTGTTCTAAAGTGAAAGCTGAACACCAACGCCCATCTGGTTTGCTCGAACAACCAGAAATTCCTACGTGGAAATGGGAATGTGTAGCAATGGACTTTATTACCAAGTTACCTTTGACAGCAAGCAAACATGATAGCATTTGGGTAATAGTGGATCGTTTGACTAAGTCTGCTCACTTTCTGCCCATTCGTGAAAACTACCGTGTTGAGCAACTCGCGCAGCTTTATGTCAAGGAAATTGTCTGCCGCCATGGTACTCCTTTGAGCATCATATCCGATCGCGATGGCCGTTTTATATCTCGCTTTTGGAAATCTCTCCAATCTGCGCTAGGAACTCGCTTGGACATGAGTACGGCATATCATCCTCAGACTGACGGTCAGTCTGAGCGAACTATTCAAACTCTTGAGGACATGCTCCGATCTTGTGTTCTTGATTTTGGAGGTAATTGGGATTCGCACCTGCCTTTGATCGAGTTCTCTTATAATAACAGCTATCATTCCAGTATCGGTATGGCCCCATTTGAAGCACTTTACGGTCGTAAGTGCCGCTCCCCGATCTGTTGGAGCGAAGTGGGTGAAACTCAAATCACAGGACCCGAACTTGTTCAAGAGACAACCGATAAAATCGCCAAGATCCGTGATCATCTGCTGACTGCCAGAAGCCGACAGAAGAGTTACGCAGATCGTAGGCGAAAGCCTCTCGAATTTCAAGTTGGTGATCTTGTTCTCCTCAAAGTGTCGCCCTGGAAAGGTGTTGTCCGCTTTGGGAAGAAAGGTAAGCTTGCTCCTCGATATGTTGGACCATTCAAGATTCTCGCGCGTGTGGGAAAAGTTGCCTACAGACTTGACCTGCCGCCCGCGCTCAGTAATGTGCATCCAACGTTCCATGTATCCAATCTCAAGAAGTGTTTAGCTGACGAGAACCTTCACATTCCACTTGATGAAGTTCAAATTGATGAATCTATGCATTTCGTTGAGAAGCCTGTTGAGATTATGGATCGCGAGGTTAAGCAAACCAAGCGCAGTCGTATCCCTATCGTGAAAGTTCGCTGGGAGTCCAAGCGCGGAGCCGAGTTTACATGGGAAAGAGAAGATCAAATGAAGATCAAGTACCCGCACCTGTTCTCTGCGCAACCTACTTCGAGATAAATTTCGGGACGAAATTTCTTAAAGTAGGGGAGACTGTGACATCTGCCCCAATCCGACCCGACCCAGGTACCCGTTTCTCTGACCCGATCTCTTTCTTTTATGATTTAGTATTTATTTATACTTATATTTTACTTTTAATAATAATATAAATTTCCTTCCCGCCTCTTTCTCTCTCTTTCTTTCCGCCGTCCCCTCCCTCTTCCTTCTCTCATTCCGCCTTCTTTTCCCTCTTGTCGCCGTCCCGCCCTTAAGCCTTGTTTCCCTCAACTCTTTGCTTGTCCTTTGGTTCTTCCCGCCTAAGGATGCCTGCAGCTCCACGCGCCAGACTCCTTACATGGAAGCCTGCGTGAAGACATCTTGTTCCTGCGATGCGTGAAGAGAACTCTTCTCGCAGCGCGCTAAGAATGCATGTTCTTCCCGCAATGCGCTAAGAATGTATGTTCTTCCCGCGATGCGCTTAGAATTCTTGTTCTTCACGCAGCACGCTAAGGATGTGATTCTTCCCGCAGTGCGCTAAGGATTGTTGTGCCAGCCTTCGCGCTCGCGCACTCAGCCTTCCCGCGCTTAACCTTTGTATCTTCTGTTTAAATCTAGCCGTTTGCTTTTGTGTTGTCTTATCTTTTGAGCCGTTGACCTAACCTATCTAATGTCTGAATAGTTACTTTCGGCGCAGCATGCGCACCAACCCCATTGGTTGACAGAAAAAGTGACTGACATAATCTTTTGAGATCTGCTTTTGCCATGCTTGACCAGTACCTTTATCTGATCCGCCCATGCTTTTTACTGTTCCCTGTCAGCTTTATCTTGCCCCCTGCAGCTGCCATATCTTTTGATATCTTTACTTTTCAGAACTTTTTACCGTTGATATCTTTTCTTTTACTTTTTGAAATCTTTTCCCCTTTTTCTAGGGTTTATGTCTCCTAGGGTTTTCCTATAAATAATAATAATATTTTCATAACACATCACACACAAACACTTAATCTCTCTTATTATCTCTTCCTCCCTTTTTGCTCTCTGCCGTTGTCCTCCTGCCGTCTCCTCTCTTGCCTCCGTCTTCCTCCTTGTTCTTCCCTGCTTTTCCGGTAATATATATATATTATATAATAATTTACTTATTAATTATGCTAACTTATTATCAAGACTTAAAACAGATCGTTAAAACAATAATCTTAATTATAGGTTAACTTTGCTTGTTTAAGAGTTGATTCTTGCATATCTTTCACCGCATCGTTTATCAAGTGAGTTATCTCGTATCTAATCCCTTTTTATTTTAAATGCTTTGGGATGTTCATGTGTTCATACAAAACTTGAGTCTTAAACTGTTTATGAACTTTAGTCGCGCAGTATCCCATGTGTTGAGGACGTAGACTTGGCTGTTTATTTGTATGTGTGGATCATTAACCGTATGGACGGTCTATTCCGCAGTTTTCATGGTACCATTAGATGAACACGGGAGAACTATCGTTTATGATTTTCTCTTTTGTATACACATGCACAGTTAGTCTTGTTTGTGAGCTCAATTGTGAGCACTGGCAGTCTTGTCTCTTAGAGTTGGTCCCGATCAGATTACACCCTTGTTGAAAACCAGACATACACATGTTGCGCGCAGATTTATTGTTATCTATGTATTGTATTAAACTTGATTTCTCACCAACACGCAAGTGTTTGACGTTTATTTTAACACATGTTCAGGTTTGCAGTAGCTGTTTTGGAGCTTGTGGACACGTAGGAAGTTTTCTTTATTTTGGACCTAGATTAAAATGTATCAAGACAAGTTATTGCTGTTCGAATATTATGATTTATAATATATTGATTTATGTTGGTTTATTTATATCTTATGTATACGTTGCGCATGCGTGAATGAATATATTTATTAAATATTGACACCCAATAGTGTCACGAGTAATGAAACAATATGTGGCGCCCCGATGTATAATCCGCCTTTGGTCGGGGTGTTACAGTTCAAGGTGGTGGTGGTGGTTCAGGGATATAATTGTAAAAATAATTTTTTTTCAAGAATTTGAAAATATGGACGGGAAAGGTAGGAAACATAAAAAACATTCTCTCAAGACGGTTTTTTTTTTAAAAAAAAGTTTTGGAAAATCTGAACTTTTGCTCCAAGATTACAAAAAAATTGGATACCTTCATTATTTTTCCAAATCTCGTCTCCTACCTGACTTTCTTTCAAATTTTGGCATGCTCCCTCTTTATTTTTATCTTTTTCCAATACGTCTTTATGGTCCAAATTCTAAAAAATTTTAAGGAAAAAAAAGCTATTTTAAGGATTCTCTCTCTCAAAGGAGCAATTATTGTGAATTTTCCCTATATAAAATGGTTGAAAGTAAAAGACAAGGTGAAAAATGAGTGTAAGAGGTTTTGGAGACATAAAGTGGATGCTACAAAAATAGAGTCTAGTACATTTATGATTACTACCACTACCAGCCTCTTCTGGGTAACCATGACATCATGTAACATTCGTTACTTTTCAAACCCAAAAACCCGACCTATTTTAAAATTTTACGGTTTTGCTTATATGTATATATGTTATGATGCTATTATTGAATCTCAAGTTTCTCATATATTTTATGTGACATGCGTTAATTATTTATTTGAATTTGTACTCGTATTCGTTAAACCGACTCGTCTCATTGTTTCAATACATTTTTGTTCATCGTTCATCATTTATATACTATCCCCGACGGTTGAAGTTCCTCGTTCGTTCATTTTATATTACTTTTGTTCATTAAACGAAACCCGGGATTTAGAGTTTTAAATATTTAAACGATCCTCATAATATATGGGTATAATATGAAAAATATCCAAAACTATAACTTTTATTACATTTTTATAACATATCAAGGTTTAAGGGTTAAAATATAAATATATTTTAATTTCTATTTAAAAATAATTTGATACTTGGAGGACTATTAGTGTAAATTAAAATTAAAATATATTATTATTAAATCCCAAGTCTTTCCCCCCACCTGAGTCACGTAATCCCGGCCAAGTTCCGGCGTAACTTAAGCAAATCCGGCGGCCGTTTAACCCGCAATAAAATCAAATTTAATTCTCGTAACATATTTCTCCACTAACCACGACTAATAAGCAATGACCATAACGCATTTCCACCGCTTAACTGGTCCGTAATCTCAGCTCACCGTCCGGAAAAGTTTCATAATCACAATAACGAACATTTAATCACTCACGTTTCAATTGGCATTATAAATAGATCAGAAGCATCAGCCTAAACTCGTCCCTATCATCAAACTAATCTAACATACTCTCTGAATGTCCCCTCTTGATCTTCAAATGTCCGATTCCGGCCATCTCCGTTTATCGTCTTTCCGGCACCTTTCAAGGTAATTTATATATGGTTTTTATTAGTTTTTATCCAGAAAACAAAACCCCTAACTCTATTTCAAGGAACATTGGACGGATATGTAGAATTGAAACCTAGGGCTACATGTAGAAAATGATGATCCAGAATGATAATATAGATATATATTCTTTTCTAATCTTAAAATAAGTAAACAAGTTGGACAACATAGTCAGTTCATGGGTGGGTGGGTTTGAGGACCTGGGTTCAAACCTGGGTAAGAGGTTTTTGTTTGTTAATGTTCTTTTAAAAAAACTTTTTTTTTCTTTCTAAATTAAATAATTATAAATTAAATAAAATCATTTTAAATCTTTTCTTTCTTTCTTTCTTGAATAAATTTAGCATTAATTTTATCTTTTTCTTCACCTAAAACCGAACCTTCATATTTGTTAAGCTTTCGCGAGAAACCTTTAATATAATATTATATTGTATACCTTTCCGTTAATATTTATAAAACGATAACATAATTATTTTTAAGATAAAATTACATCTTTAAAATCCGGGCTTTGTAAAGACTAATAAAATTCTCATATTAATAACAAGTTATTAGGAAATAATATTTACGCTAATATTATAATTCATTCTCGTTAAATCGTTGATATTAGCTTCGATAAACTTTAACTCATTAATGTTAGTTCGTTAACTTTAGTTTGTTAATCCATTTGTTAAATCTTAATTCGTCTGTTTTTAATTCGATAATCTTTAATTCGGTAATGTTAATTCGTTAGTTATTAATTCATTAAACCACTGAAAATATATTTATAATTCATTAGCTTTTAAATTCTTAAACTTTAATTCGTTTTTGTAATAGAAAATTTGTTAACTTTAAATACTCGTTAAGCCGTAAACTTTAATTCATTTTTGGTAATACTAATTCGTTAACTTTAAATATTCGTTAAACCATAAACTTTAACTCGTTTTCGTTATATTAATTTGTTAACATTAATTATTCATTAAACCGTTAAAATTCTGTTAAGCTTAAAAATAATATTAAATTAATCTATGCGTTAAAATAATAATTATTCCCAATAAAATTAGACATAATAATCCCGATAGATTGGTCGTTAAATTTCGTATTTATTTATTTATAGTTCGTGTGGATCATTCGTTTCGGATTCTGTAACGCATTTTGATTGCTTGGTTTCGTTATCATGCTTTAGGTTTTCATTGCAATGTTTATCTTCACTTTCGAGGTGAGTTTTTCACACCCCTTTTTAAACGTTTTCATATCTTTGGGGGTAGCACATGTATCCTACGATATTGCTTACAAACTACAATTCATTATATGGACTTGTGTGTTTACATGATACTTGCTCAGAATTACTTGCTCAGTGGTTGCCTCAATAAGTATGATCATACGCCCCTTTGCACTTAGGTCCATTTGCATCGAGTGGAAAAGGGACCCCATATCCGAGTATGTTGGTAGCCCCAACTGGAAAGGACCTTCGTTTGTTATTTACACTCAGGTCCATTACATCAAGTATAAATAACCCTTATGTGCTCATTTCACAAGTTTCATGGAATTGTATGATTTTTATGTATTATATCCAACTGTGGGATTCTCACCAGCTATGTTCATAGCTGACTTTATTTTATACATATGTTACAGGTGTAGAGATACGAGGATGAAAATTAGAAGATACATAGCATGCCTATAGGATATTCAAAGAACAACTTATCATTTGTTTATTTATTTGTTACAACTTGTATTATTTGATAAACTTATGTTACATGAAGACGTAAATGAAATAATGTTATTATGGTCACCTAATAGTGTCATGTGTGTTTGAGCAATCTGTACGTCACACTCAGGCGTTTCCGCTTTAGCCGGGGTGTTACATATCACAAATAGTGTATGGCTTTAATCTTCTCCTTTTCCTCTTTTTTACCCATGTTAATATCGAAAACCATTTGATTGATGGAAAAACATTAACTTAAAAGTAAACAAATCTTACTAATTACATAAAAATGGTACACTCTACATAAATATAAATTCCATTAGACCATTCATATCATAATAACTAAAGGTGGGCCGCAATTAAGGCCAACTAAATCCATAAAATCATTCATTATCATTTTCTTTCTTTTCATGTCCTTTATGTTTTTCTCTTTCGCACCACTCTAAAGACTTTCAATGACTTCCTACTAGATAATGCTCTTGTAGAAAGTAAAATGTAGGCCAATAACTAATGATGATACAAGAAGGATATTACTACGATAAAACTCCCTAAATGACCCAAATAAGTAGAGATTCTAAAAATGACCCCTTCAATTTCTTCTTCACACTTAAAGTTTAAAGTCAACGATGAAATTCAACGGCCAATAGCAAACTGACACGGGGCTCTCAAATCTTATTGTGATGGTGAGATTTGTTTTAAATCTCACCTCACGATAAGATTTGAGAGCCACGTGTTAGTTTCTTATTGGTCGTTGAATCTCATCGTGAAGTTGAAATTGAGACGGACAATTATGAGAGTTTTTCAAAAGGATAGGTCATATTTTTAGAATCGCTCGAATTTATTTGAGTCATTTTAGGCATTTTCCTTATTATTACCCCATCCCCCTTGTCAAGATCAAGACACTTCTTGTTTATGACATTTGGACTCAATACTCTCGGGATGCCTGATTTTCAGGGATGTGTTACCACAAAGGGTCCACCCGCAATAATGCATGCATGTCTTCTTAAAACAACTACCATTTTATTTTTCATGTTATATAGTAGATAAGGATTAAAATTTGGTTAAATTAATACTTCAAACATTTTGAATATGAATGACATTACTTGTATTATCAAGTGCAATGTAACATTTTTTTATGTCTATTTTTAAGAGTGCGTCATATTCTTAAATCTTTTTTCCCGCCATTATGATGGGATCTTAACACGAACACGAATAACCCCTTTACGACATGCTAAGATCAACCTTTTCTATCAAGTATTAAGTTATTGAAGAACAAAGTTCTTCGCTAACATGGTTGGGAGGATGTATATAGGAAACCACTCATTTACGTCAATCTCACTTTTAGATATGATGTTAACTTGCATGATATTAACAAACAAACAAATCCAAAAAATAATTATTGTCAAGAGAGAGAAGATAAAAGAGAAACGTGCTATGTTTGTTTGCTTATGCTTGGGCCTGTGTGGGCATACACTTAGGATTCCTTAAGAAACTATATATACATGTAAAAAACAAAAGAACCTTTCAATTTGGTCTTGTTAACACATAAATACAAAGGATGATTCGGAGTTATATTTCTATCAAAAGTTTTAAAATCCCTTCAAAATTTAAAACTGTTAATCAAAGTTATGATTTTAGTAATAGTGTTTCTGTGGTAAAAAGACCTTTGCAAATATAAAATTAATCGTAGCTTTGAGTTATACCCTTGTACTTGTAAGCCATTTTTACGGTTTGTTTTTTATTACTTAGGCCATACGTAATGGTTAATGTCTTTTAAGGGGCATTTTCCGTCACATCATTATTACATTTTCTTTAGTAAAAAATATGTGTAATGCGTAATGTCCCTTAGTAGTTCTTCAATCATTACCATTTCAAGACATATACTGACTTTATTATAAAAACACTCCCTATATCACCCCTATAAAGCCTTATTGCACAAGACCTTATGAAGAGATAATAAGTATAAATATACGTGCACACAAATACAATCAAAGGCAAGGCACTGATACAAAGCCAATGCATTATGATAAGAATCTTGAAAACGTACTCAAAAGATGGCTGTCTAAAACAAATGAAACAACCAACCACAACAAACATGACAAAAAATAGCAATGAACAACATAACCTCTAAATCTAGTAAAATCTTATTGTGACCTTACAATGTCCCACACCGACGCATATTGTTGTCTATCATACCCACCGGTCTATATCACAAATTAATATCAACCACCATGGGACTTAAATTGTATACCTTACTCGTATAAAAAATCACTTATGGTGTTTTTTTTTCTAGGTGTTTTTATAACGAAGAACACAAGCTCACTAAAATCTACTCTAAAATCCACTTTGATGCTCATTTTGTGACTTGTGAGACTCAAAGCGACAACACTTTGATGAAGGATAAACATCTTATGTTCACTATATATGCCAACACGGCATCAACATTTTTCGGTCCTTCTTGAAAAACATCATGCAATATAGATCCACGACTCCACGAACGTGTATCATGCGTCCTTTCTGTTTTTGCATACTTGAATCTTAATTTTAGGGATGGTAATCTTGACTTAAACCATTTCAAATGGGTCAATTGGGTTGTTTTAAAAATTAAATGAGTTGGTTTGGGTCAGAGATTTTAACTAAATGGGTCAAAATAGGTCATTGAAACTCTATCTTGTTATTTCCGGGTTAAAATCGGTTGAAAAATTCAAATAAATGAGTCGACGTGGGTTAGTGTCCAAAGGAAATGTGGCAGGTTTTGGATCGGAACGGGTTTTCGCACGAGATAGGTTTCGGCATGAATCGGGTTTGGTTCATGTTTCAAGCCAACACAGGTTTTCACACATGAGGGGTTGGGTTTTGGTTTCTTTTGTTTCTTTTTGGTCGATTCTAGTCTCATTTTTGGTTTTTTGTTTCATGTTTGTTTGGTTTTCAGTTTCGTTTTTGTTCGATTTCAACCTTTTTAGTTTCGTTTTGATCGACTTTTTCGATTTCGATTGATTTTGTTCGTTTTGGTTTTTTGCTTCATTTTTTTCGGTTTTGGTTCAATTTCTTGGTGTTTTTTTTTATTTTTTACGGAACGAGGACAACGAAAGAAACATTTTAGTTTTTTCACTTTTTTTGTTTATGATTTATATTTTGGTTATAGTTTTTTATTATTATTATTGAATATTTTTTGAGGGGTTTTTGATTTGAATAGAAAACCTCTCCGAAAAATTCAAAAAAAATAAAATAAAAAATCATAACTCAAAATATAAATAAAAAACAAAAAATATAAAAAAAAAACAATTTTAGACTCATCCAGTCGAGTCCATTCCCTCCACTCGACTCAAAACTTTGAGTCGAGTCTTTCTATACCAATCGACTCGACAAGAGTCGAGTCCCATGCCCATTTGATTCGAGTTGAGCCCAATAGGTCTCATTTGATTGGAGTTTGAATCGGGCCTAATCAAGCCATTCGACTCAAGTCCTTTGATTGAGTCTAATCACTATCATTCGACTGGAATCGGGATCGAATCCCATGATTTTGTTTGAGTCTTATTCCACTTAACTCTACAAGAGTCGAGTCATATATCCCTATCGAACCGGTTCCGAGCTTATTCTACCCGAACCTTGGTCCGTTCGATTATAGTTCCACTCGAACCGAACTTATTACATATTGCATTATTATATCTATTCATATGCGTTCTCTTGCCGAATATTTTAAACCAAAACCACTTTATTACTTGGTTCAAAATATCAATGTTGTAAAAGTACGTTTTCAAGGCCGAGTACTCTCCAAGTACACGTTACAAGGTATGGCGCCGAGGAGAGTTTCTGCAACTCCGCCTAGTTAGCCAAAATCACATCTAATCGGTCAACTTGGGCCGACTTTAACTTTAAGAATAAAATATAATTCATATTTCTATATATTAAAAAAAACATATCACTCTTTTTTAGTTAATGTTTAGTACATTTTAGAATAATTTAATATTTAATAATGTATTTATCTTATTTATATTGATATTAACTAATTTTGTTATAAATATTAGCATACTTATGATATTTGACATATATATAATATTCAAAAATCAATTTTCTTTATATTTATCAATTCCGAGTACTCCGAGTACGCCCAACTCCCCAGTCAACCGTATAGGGTCCGCCAAGCGACTTTTGCAACCATGGTTCAAATGGAGTTCATTTGAGTCGTTTTGACTTGGTTCGTGTCGTTTCCAACTTACTAGATTCGTTTTGGTTATTATTATTACTTTCTAACTATTAAGAGCAAGATGAAGATGAATAAAATGATAGATCTTTAGCATATTACATAACTTATACGTTTGTTTAGATTTTGATTCTCTTGCAAATCCTAAATGAATCTTCTTAGATCTTGAATGGATAGGAGGATAGGAAAGTTTGTGTGTGAGCAGAGGGTGAGTATGTGAGTGTGTGTCTGGTGATGATGAAAGGATCAAATGAGAATATCTAGGGTTTTAGGGATTGTTTAGGACTTAAATACTCTTAAGCCCATAGGATTTAGGCCGATAATCACTCTTGGGTCCATAATCAAACCGTACGTATGTCCATTCCCCTTATTATTATTATTATTATTATTTAATTGGATTAAATAACAATACACGACACTTAAATAAATATGAAACTTATATTATTTTATTTAATTATTCTCAAATGTGGATGTTACAGATTCCTCCTAAAACGAAGAATGACCACTCTCGATATATGATGATAAAATGATGATGAAGAAGAAGAAAATCAAAACGTAGTTGAAGACAACAATATGATGATCAATATATGGAAGTTGAAGAATAAGAGGTAATGACAACCCGTAAAGGAAGAAAAATTCCAAACACGGTTCACCAGTGTTACACGGGCCAATGATTAAGAAGTCGATTTATGTAAAGCTTGGGTTCATATTTCTAAAGACCCAGTGATCAAAAACCAGTACCGGCACCCGGGATTTAGGGTTAAGTGCTTGAACATTTCAAACAATTACAAGGTTGAAGCAACCGAGGTGTGCATCAATTATATGTCAAAGGGGGGCACTTTAAATACGACAATGAGACACTTCAAGGGCTTCTACAATCAAGCGTATTTCCTCCACCTATAATCGAAGTGAATAATTATTAAAACTAATTATTATTCTTAAAACTATATATAGGAGCGCATACATGCTAGTGGAGCCGTCAACATTAGGGATGAGCTCGGTACCGTACAGGTACCGGAAATCCTGATTCCGAAAATTGCAAATTTTTGGCACAGGTACTGGCACTGAATTGTTTGGTTTGGTACCGGTACGGTACCGGTATTTAAAGTAAAATTCGGGAAATACCCGGAGGAACTGATAATCAAATGGACAAAGATCTCGCCTTTTTGCAGGAACCGATCGACCACCTTAACAGATATACCTGGAGGCTAGCCGAAATAAAAAGAATAAAATTATTAAAAAATATATGCTCGACGAGTAATATTTCTTTTTAGTACTAGTATGTTTTTTTTTATTTTTTATATATTTTTTAATTTATTTTATTTAATGAAATGCTATTTGCATTATTTTAAATAAAAAAATAAAACGAATAAAGGTAATGATTGAAACGGGCTCTATCTACTACACGGCTACACCACTTTTAGCCAAAAAACACCTATGGTGACGTGACGTCACATGATGCCAAACGCCCTCATAGGGGCTCCATACACTATACATTGTACATGGTCTTAATGCCTTGTGGTTTAAAATAACCTTTTTTAGCTCAAAGTTTTAAATTTATAACAATAAAGTTTGTATTAAAGCTCGGTAAAGGAAAGAAACGATGGGGCACAGTCTAAAAAGCCCGCGACTTGGATTCGTTTTGAAAATGCTCGCTCGATATGGCTCGATTTGAAACCGAGGCGAGTTGGCTTGGCTTGGTTAGAAGGCAAGCTTAATTAGCTCAGCTCGGTTTGATACAATTTATTTTACTTTTAATATATTTTAGTTTTATATATGTATAATATATTATTGGAAATCAAGGCCGTCTTCAAAAATTGTGGAAAATTTTTGGCAAAAGAAAAAAAAAATTGGGCCTTAAATTAGTTGAGTAATTGAGTTTAAATATTAAGAATACATTTTTTTTCCAAAAAAAAACATATAATTTAAAAAAATAAAAAATCAAGCCTATCGAGGTGTCGGGCAGGGCCCCTTGACTACTTGCCTCATAGCCGGCTCTGTTGAAAATGTTTAGAAAGGGGGAAAATATGCCTCCCAAATCCTATTTTCCAGATCCCGCTCATTTTTCAATTTCCCTAAAATCTATTTCTTAATTTATTCAATCCTTATTCCCTTTGCCAATCGTTTTTTTTCCTGGCGCTATGCTCCTCAATTCAACCATGAAGTCACCCTGCTTGCACTATGAGATTAGGTCAAATCGAGTAAGCAACTACGCCTTGTTAGTAACTTTGTCTTGTTCTAAGCTAACACCTCTCATACTCGACTCACGGATTTTTTTAAGGTGCAACAGATTTATTGTCTTGCGGGTCTTGCTTGCTCTGGCTCGGCTCTTGAACAACTCTACTTCCACACTATCATTAAAACCGAAAATAAAATTAATAATAATAATAATAATAATAATAATAATAATAATAATAATAATAATTTCCCTCACCGAGACATACCCTGCACCTTCACGTGCTAATAATAGTAGTAATAATAATAATAATAATAATAATAATAATAATAAAATAATACTCACACACACATACATTTAAACCTAACAAACCCAACGCACCACACACATTCCGGTCAGATGTCTACTTCTCTCCCCGTTAAACCGTTCAGCGGAGCTCTGTCTTCTGACGAACCATCGCGTTTCAGTTCTATTCGTCATTCCGATCTCCGTTCTGGAGCTGTCAGGATCTCAACTGGTCGCCAATCACGTTCTCGAACACTCGGTATGACTTGGATGTTGTGATCTATGCTATGTTAAGTATCGATAAAATACTAAACAACAACTAAACATACTAAAATAGCAAACTAATATATAGAAAGCTATCCTACCGTTAATAGTTTTTTGGCTTCGTCTAATTTGCTTGGTTTTCAAAGTCATTTAGAGTTAAACTTTATCGCTTTGCCTTTGAACAGTGATAAAAGCAGCTGGAAGTACATATGGAAACTACTTCCGTGTTACAACTTTTGGTGAATCTCATGGTGGTGGAGTTGGTTGTGTGATTGATGGATGCCCCCCTCGTATCCCTCTTACGATCTACAAGTGGATCTTGACAATTTTGGTGAATCTCAGGCTCACATTTGGTTGATGGATTAATGTAGGGTGGCGGTCGATCATCAGCTAGAGAGACAATTGGGAGAGTTGCAGCTGGTGCTGTTGCTAAGAAGATTCTCAAGGCATATTCAGGAACCGAGGTTTTTTGACTTCTATTAGACTGATTATATGATTCTAATTATTCAACGCCACATAAATAGTTTCAAAGCACGTTCAAAGACCCCAATCGGGATTCAGTTTAGTTCTAGGGGTGCAAACGAGCCGAGCTGCTCGCGAGCTACTCGAGATCGGCTCGTTAAAAAGCTTGATCGCGCCTAGCTTAATCGCGCCTGAGCCCGAGCTCGAGCCTAAAAGTAAGCTTGTTTAATAATCGAGCCCGAGCCCGAGCTTTACTTATCGAGCTCGAGCCGGCTCGCGAGCCTAAACGAGCCTGCCATTTGTATAATTTTTTAAAATATATATTTAATAATAATTAATTAATATTTATAATATTATGAAAAAATAAATAAAATAACTAAATAATATATATATTTTTTATACATAAGATTATAATAGAAAAAATATATAAAAATAATTATAATCATATAAAAAATAATTGATAAATAGTAAACGAACGGAGCCCGAGCCGAGCTCGACCTTGAGAATCTACTTACGAGCCGAGCTCGAGGTTTGAAAATAGAGCTCAAAACAAGCCAAGCTCGAGCTCGAGCTCTGTGTAACCCCTACGGTTTACACACAACGGCTTAGTAGAATTAACCATGTGTTTTCTGTTCACCAGATTCTTGCATATGCCTCTCAAGCTCACAAGGTTGTACTTCCGGAAAACCTTGTGGATCATGAAACCTTGACACTTGAGCAGGTAGAAAGTAACATTGGTGGGGTGTCCCATCCAGAGTATGCAGAAAAGATGATTGCTGCTATTGATGCAGTCCGAGTGAAAAGTGATTCTGTTGGTGGGGTTGTTACATGTATCGTGAGAAACCTCCCACGTGTAAGCACTACCACTAGCTCTGCTTTACTATATGTTGGTTGTGCGCATTTGCTTACATGTAATTAACACTTGGATGTCCACATGTCAGGGGCTTGGTTCACCAGTGTTTGACAAACTTGAAGCTGAGTTGGCCAAGGCAGCTTTGTCTTTACCTGCGTCCAAGGGATTTGAATTTGGCAGTGGCTTTGCAGGTATGTCGTGCGCTTGGGCAACGGGTTCAAAGTAAACGAACAATTCGTTCAGTGAACCGTCCATGAACCCTTTAGCGGGAAGCTCATTTATGTTCGGTTATTTAGTAAACAAACGAACATTTGTTCATTTAGCAACGAACGAACGGACACGAAAACAAGTCATGTTCGTTAATTTATGTTCGTGAACGTTCGTTTGCTCTTGTTAATCTCTGTTCTTTGGTTTACGTTCATTTAAGTTCATTCGTTCAAGTTCTTAATATATTCATTAAAATATTTAGGCCAATTACACTTTAGTCTAGTTTTAAGAACTTTTGTAGCCCCAATACATTGCCGTTCACATTTACGTTTAGTTGGTTTTAGCTTAGTTATATTCGTTCTGCTATTTTCAACTATGTTCGTTTGTTTACATTCGTGTACTGTTTGTTTATATAGTTAACGAACAAACATAAGACATGAACACGCTCATTTTCTTAGCAAACGAACATGAACAAGAAAACCATGTTTGTTTGGTTCACTTACCAGCCTAGCTAAAACATGTTAATTTTGAATTTGATTGTATTTTAATGTTTGCGTATTTTCTTATCATCTTTGTAAATGGTAAAACCGTAGGTACATTTTTGACGGGTAGTGAGCATAATGATGAATTTTATATGGATGAACATGGCCGTGTAAGGACAAGAACAAACCGGTCAGGTGGGATACAGGTATATTAATTTTCCAACTTCTAAATCAGTTGGTTGTGCTAGTCGGATTGCAAGTTGAACATGCACAGAATAACCTTTATTGGTGCTTATTTTATCTATCTTTCAGGGTGGTATATCCAATGGAGAGATCATAAACATGCGAATAGCCTTCAAACCAACACCGGCAATCAGCGTAAGACTATAATTATAAAACCTCATAAGTCACTTTAATTAAACATATCATATTATTACTGACATAATTTCGTTTTCGTTACCATATTTGACACCCTAAGTATTTATAATATCGTTAATGTTTCCTTTTCTAAAATCTATGTTGTAATGTGATGCAGAGGAAGCAAAACACCGTGACGAGAGATAAAAAGGAAACGGAACTCATAGCTCGTGGTCGCCATGATCCATGTGTTGTCCCAAGAGGTTTGTTCATGCTTGTTTTCTTTTTCTTGGTATTTTGGCTATACTATATAATAAATGCATATCAACATTTGCACATGAATAATGTGACAAGGGTTTGGATCTCTCCAGAACTCCAAAGAATTTTAGAACTTCAAGAACTACTAAGTACTAACATTCAATCATTATATTTATTTATTTTTTGTATATTTAGTATTATACGAGGGTAGTTTTGTCAGATATTATATGTAATTTTGTCATATTAATTACATATAATATGTGACAAAACTACCCACAAACAATATTAAATATATGAAATATAAACTAATAAATGGATTGGTTGTTAAGAGTTGTAAAGTTTTTAAACTATTTCGAAGTTTTAAAATGATCCTAATCCTATCTGTATTGACTATATATGTATGCATATCTATACGTATATGACTATACGTGTCTTTGAATATGTATATGACTATATATGTACATGTATTGAGTTTGCTGGATGGTGCAGCGGTGCCGGTGGTGGAAGCGTCAGTGGCTTTGGTGCTGATTGATCAATTACTCGCGCAATACGCTCAGTGTCAATTGTTCCCCATCAACCCCGATTTCCAGGAGCCATTACAGCTCCCTAAACTTGAGCAGAGTGGCGTCTCCTTTTAAACTTTGAGCGAACTCCAGGCATATGCATTTCATGAACCATTCTTGATCTGTAACAATATATAGATGGTTTGTTTATACCCTTCACTGGCTGATGTTACAACCATGAGTCATCCAGTCGGGTTAGAAATTACATGTAGTATTATTTTGATTTGTTTCGTTTGGAATGGCGTTACTTTTTGGCTTTGTACTATCTATCTATTTTAGAACAGTAACCAAGTTTTAAAAATATTACAATTAGGTCATTCATGCAAATTTTTCTCAAATCAAGTTATTAAATTTCAAATCGAGACCTACTGATTTTTTTGTGTGTTAAGAAACTAATGGAGGATAAGATGTGGGGGTCGGGATTTGCAATATATGTAGTTAAATTTAAAAAAATTAAAAAAATGTTAACTATATTAAAATTTTAAAAATAAAAAATAAAATCCATGTTACCACTCAACGTCAACATCAAAAGCAAGATAAAAAGATTTCCTATGTAGAACAAAAAAGAAAAATGCCAAAATAATATGTTAAAATATTTAATTTAATAAAATAAAATACGAAAGTTGAGCGACTTAATTGGAACAATTTTTAAACTTGAGTAACCTAATTGGAACACTTTTGAAACTTTGTTACTATTCTATGAAATTGCCCCTTTTTTAACTTTTAATTTGAATTGGATTTCTTGTGATTACAATTGAAATTTTGTAGTCTAGTAATTCAATGAAGGCTAATTTTTCAACAATCTTGGACCTTAAATCTCGCACAAACAAGAAATTAAACAACAAAAATTTTGCCGTTCCCATTTTAGTTGGTGGTAAGGTGACTAGGGTGCATAATATTATTCTTTTCGTTAATTACCCGTGTGATATACGGGTTCAAGCTAGCGTTATATAAAGAACATATATATGATTCATGTTGCTTTTGGTATTTGGATTATTTTATTCCTATTAATAGTTTACCAAATCACAATAACTATATTTTAAATCATATATTTTTGTTTGTAAATAATAAAATTTGAAAGAGGGATTAACATTAAGTGGACTTAATTTAAAAATTAAAATATTTATATAAGTTTTTGGATATATAAAATGGTTGAAAGTAAAAGACAAGGTGAAATAAGAGTGGCAGTGGTTTTGGAGACATAGGTGCTGTTTATTTTTTCAGAGGTAAAACATCTGCAGTCTGCGGACCATATCTGCAGGCATCTGCAACAGAAGAGGTGGACCAAATATCTGCAGTCTGTAAGAAGAAGACTGTTTGTTTTTTAATGTCTACCTAAAATAAACTAAAATTTATTATAATTAATGGATGGCAATGAGCAAATCATGAAGACTTTTTCAAAAAGTATTACTCCTTGATCTACTTGCTCCTATATCATCATCATTAACAATACAATGAGATCTACTTGCTCCAATATCATCATCATTAACAATACAAAGAAAACTTTTTCACAGATTAATCACCAAAACAATGGAAATAAACCAATAATAAAGCCAGATTTCATCAGGTCTTCCAATAATACCCTTAATCAACAGTCCCATCTTCTTCAATTCAACAAACCAACAACTGGTACCGTCAATCAGCTAACCGAATTCATCTATCTTAATAGAATCTGTTACGATCACATCTAACATAATGAGAGGGAGAGAGAGAGAGAGCGGTGGTGGAGGAATGGAGGCGCCAGCGGTGGAGGAGTGGAGGCGGAGGCGGAGGCGGAAGTTAGGGTTGGAGATGGAGAGAGAAGGAGCGGTGGTGGCGTGATGACGGTTGGGACAGCGGCGGTGGCGTGACCGGCGCGGTGGCGGTGGTTCGGGAGGTGCGGTGGCAGTGGTTATGGAGGAAGAGAGGTTGATGGTTGGAGGGGGAAGAAGAGACTAGGGTTAGAGGTTTAAGTGTCTGATGTAAAAGAAAGAAGGATATAAGAGGTTAGAAGTTAATGGTCCATCACTTCTAGGAAAAGAGGACGCGCAGATGTTTTTTAATGAAAGGTCTTCCGAAAAACAAACGCACTGCAGAGCCCAATGTCTGCGCGCCCTCTTCTCAGTGCAGACAAAAGATGTGGAAAAGTGCATTTGAAGAAAAACAAACAACACCATAAAGTGGATGCTACAAAAATAGAGCTTAGTACATTTATGATTACCACCACCTCTTTTGGGTAAACATGACATCACAAATAGTGTATGGCTTTAATCTTCTCTTTTTCCTCTTTTTAGTCATGTTAATATGGAAATTTGATTTATAGAAAAACATTAACTTAAAAGTAACAAATCTTACTAATTACATAAAAATGGTACACTAACATAAACAAGTTCCATTAGACCATTCATATCACAATATGCGGGTCGCAATATAAGACCAACTAAATCCATAAAATCATTCATTATCATTTTCTTTTTTTTATGTCCTTCATGTTTTTCTCTCTTTCACGTCACTTTAAAGACTTTCAATGACTTCCTACTAGATAATGCTCTTGTAGAAAGTAAAATGTAGGCTAATAACTAATGTTGATACAAGGATATTACTATGAGAAAGCTCCCCAAATGACCCAAATAAGGAGAGATTCCAAAAATGACCCTCCAATTTCATCTTCACGCTTAAATTTCAAAGTCAATGATGAGATTCAATGACCAATAGCAAATTGACACGTGGCTTTCAAATCTCACCATCACAATGAGATTGGTCTTAAGTCTCATCGTCACGATAAGATTTGAGAGCCACGTGTTAGTTTGTTGTTGGTCGCTGAATCTCATCGTGAAGATGAAATTGAGACGGATAATTATGAGAGTTTTTCAAAAGGATAGGTCATGTTAGAATCACTCGACCTTATCTGAGTCATATTAGGCACTTTCCCTATTACTACCACCCCCTCCCCCCCCCCCCCCCCCCCCCTTGTCAAAATCAAGTCACTTCTTGTTTATGACACTTTGGACTCAATACTCTCGGGATGCCTAATTTTCAGGGATGTGTTACCACAAAGGGTCCACCCAAAATAATGTATACATGTCTTATATCCATAACACAACCACCATTTTATTTTTCATGTTTTATAGTAGATAAGGATTAAAATTTGGTTAAATTAATACTTCAAACATTTTGAATATGAATGGCATTTCTTGTATTATCAAGTGCAATGTACATTTTTTTTATTTCTATTTTTAAGGGTGCACCATATTCTTAAATCTTTTTTCCCGCCCTTATGATGGGATCTTAACACGAAGTCACGAATAACCCCTTTACGACATGTTAAGATCAACCTTTTCTCTCAAGTATTAAGTTATTGAAGAACAAAGTTCTTCGCTAACATGGTTGGGAGGATGTATATAGGAAACCACTCATTTGTATCAATCTCACTTCTAGAGATGATGTTAACTTGCATGATATTAACAAACAAACAAATCCAAAAAATAATTATTGTCAAGAGAGAGAAGGAAAAAGTTAAAAAGAGAAATGTGCTATGTTCGTTTGCTTATGCTTGGGCCTGTATGGGCATACACTTAGGATTCCTTAAAAAACTATATATATATATATATATATATATATATATATATATATATATACGTGTGTGTGTAAACAAACAAATGAACCTTGAGTTTTTTACAGAACTAATATCGTTTAAGAAATTCTTTTCACAACTAAGCATGGGTTTGAAAATTTTTTAAAATTAATGCAATCTACATTAGTAATAGCAACTTGAAGAAACCCTATAGGGTTAGTCAGGGAATGTAAGAGAATGTAAGACTTAAATTATTGGGAATGTATAAGTTGCCGTTACTAACGGCAACTTCTGCCATGTTTTTGTCAAGTTGTCATTACTAATGGCAACTTCTGAAAAGTCGTCATTAGCAATGGAAACTTCTGACAGGTTGCCGTTAACAATGGAAACTTTTGCCAAGTTGTCATTACTAATGGCAACTTCTGATATCTCTTCTTTGCTTTAGTCGTCATCTTCCTCTTCGATTAGATTGGAGCCATTGGTAACTCTCTTCTTTTATTGCAGCCAAAATGTCTCAGTTATCCTTCTCTTCTTCGGCGAAATCAAAGTCACAGGCAGTTGGTGCATCAAATTTGTTTTGCTCATGTGGTTCAGGTACGTGCTATCGTACATCCTGGACGGATGCCAACCCCGGCCGAAGATTCTTGTGCTGTGTAAGTGTTTAAAATGCCCAGTTTGTTTTTATTTTTGAATCGGGTTGTTTAAAATAGTCGTTGTTAACTATTCCAATATTTAAGTCAGTTTGATTTTAGATTAACATTGATGATGAATGAAATAAGTTGTTATTCACCTTAACTGTCAATAAAGTCGGTTGTTTTTAAGCGTACTTTTGAAAGATATCAGTTGGTAGGTATGAAGAGAATTGTCAAAGAAATTAGTTTATTAAGGTTAGGTTGGTTGTTTATTGTTTTTCGTTACAGAAGGGTTCTTGTGGATGGTTAAGGTGGGCGGATACTCCTACTTGTCCCGGCCGTGAAAGGATGCCTGCTTGGTGAGGAGTATGAACAAGAAAGATGAGTATGCAAGAAACAAAGTGAAGGAAGTCACCAAATTGAAGATTGCTTTAGGAATTAGTCGGGTGTTTTTCATTGTTTACGTTTGTACGTTTTGAGTTGTGTTGTTTTTAGGTGTAGTTTGTAAACATGTAATGGTTGAATTGAGTTTCTAATGGTATTTTTTTATGTTCAATCTAATTACATGTTCTATTTTATGTTACGTAGCATTGTTGCAACCATCAAGAAGTTGTTAAAGTACAAGATCTTTTGGGTAAGGTTGAGCAAAAAGATCATGTGAGTAAGGTTAACAAGGAAGTGGGTCATGTGGGTAAGGTTGAACAAGAAGATCATGTGGGTAAGGTTAACAAGGAAGGGGGTCATGTGGGTGATGTCGGAAATGAAGTTTATCAATTGCAAGAAGATGAACTAGTGGCCTATGTAGTGCAAGAATATGAAGCATTAAAACATAACGAAGAATTTGAGTTGGAGCCGGAGCGTGATTATGACCCTGAGGTATTGAAATATGCTTGGGATTATACAACGGACTATTTGGATGTTGATTATTACCATGATCCATATGAAGGCGAGCATGATTTGGACTCAGAATGGTCAAATGATGATTGCCATTGGAAATAGGGAGTGTACCTAATTTGTGTATTTGTTTAGAATGTGCGTTTGTTTTAATGTTTAGTTCAATAAACTAGACCTTGTTTAACGTTATTTTGTGTTATGTATTCCATTGTTAATGGCAACCTGTCATATGTTTTCATTGCTAATGACAACTTTTCAGAAGTTGTCATTAGTAATGGCAATTTGACAAAAACATGGCAGAAGTTTCCATTGCTAATGACAACTTTTCAGAAGTTGCCATTAGTAATGACAACTTGACAAAAACATGGCAGAAGTTGCCGTTAGTAACGGCAACTTATACATTCCCAATAATTTAAGTCTTGCATTCCCTTACATTCCCTGACTAACCCTATATGGTTTCTTCAAGTTGCCATTACTAATGAAGATTGCATTAATTTTGAAAAATTTTCAAACCCATACTAGTTGTGAAAAGAATTTCTTAAACGATATTAGTTCTGTAAAAAACTCATGAATCTTTCAATTTGGTCTTGATATATAAATACAAAGGATTATTCGGAGTTATAAAATGTGATTTCTATCATAAGTTTTAAAATCCCTTCAAAATTCAAAATTGTTAATCAAAATTACTATTTTAGTAATAGTGAATCAATAGTTTTTACGGTAAAAAAAAAGAAACCTTTGCTAATATAGAAATAATAGTAGCTTTGAGGAGTTATACACTTGTATTTAGGACTTGTAAGCGGTTTTTACGGTTTGTTTTTTATTACTTAGGCCATGCGTAATGGTTAATGTTTTTTAACGAGCATTTTCCATCACATCATTATTATCTTTTCTTGTAAAAAATATGTGTAATGCATAATGTCCCGTAATAGTTTTATAATCATTACCACTTCAAAACATATACGGGCTTCGTTATAAAAACGCTCATATTCTTATAACGCTCCCATAAAACCTTAATACACATGGTCTTATGGAGAGATAATAAGTATAAATATACGTGTGCACAATCAAAGGCAAGGCAATGATACAAAGCCAAGGCAGTTATGATAAGAATCTTGAAAACGTACTCAAAAGCTAGCTGTCTAAAACAAATGAAACAACCAACCACAACAAACATGACAAAAAATAGCAATGAACAACATAACCTCTAAATCTAGTAAAATCTTATTGTGACCTTACAATGTCCCACACCGACGCATATTGTTGTCTATCATACCCACCGGTCTATATCACAAATTAATATCAACAACAATGGGACTTAAATTATATACCTTACCAGTATAAAAAAATCACTTACGGTGTTTTTTTTTTCTAGGTGTTTTTATAACGAAGAACACAAGCTCACTAAAATCTACTCTAAAATCCACTTGATGCTCATTTTGTGACTTGTGAGACTCGAAGCGACAACACTTTAATAAAGGATAAACACCTGATGTCCACTATGCTAACGCAGCATCAACATTTTTGGGTCCATCTTTAAAAACATCATGCAATATATATCCACGACTCCACGAACGTGTATCATGCATCCATCTGTATTCGATGTGTTGGGGCCGATCTTACCATTTTTTTTTAATTCGAATCTGATTACTGTTGCACCTTTCGATAATATCCATTTCCATTGCCACTTAGACCTCACCTATTTTAAGCAATAATGGATATAAATACGATATGGTCCTAATTGACAATACACCTAATACGTTTGGGTTTACCCTTTAAAATACAAATCCGAAACCTTTCCCAACTTGCTAAATTTCAGACTTATCGAAATGCAATTCTTACAAGAATAAAATCCTTCCAATGCGGCCTTAGGGGGAATTCGATAATAATGAGTTTCATAACTTCGCAACTAAATCCTAGCCTCGTTTTTCTTTTTTCTTGCCCATAAACTTCTAACAAAAAACGGTAAAGCCGAAAGAATAGCATCATTCATCCTCTTCTCATTCAAGCCAACCTTCCACTAACATACTGGGTGGAAGCTCTTCACGCTGCCGCTTATCTTTATAACATGCACCCTACCGAACAGTTAAATTTCCTCGGTAATCAATTAGTTGATTCAAAGTTAGGCTCTCCACAATGGGACGTTCTACAGACACCCAATAAATGATGCGGAGATGGCCTCCACAAGGGTTCCACAATGGGATGCTCTACAGGCACCCGATGGATGATAAGAGAAAGATAGTGTCCAAACCAAGTGATGGACACATAATCTATCTCTCTCTAGGTTTTTTTTAGTAACAAAAAAGAAGTAATGTTTTTTTATGTAAAATATTAATTTTTATAACTTTTACACTATTTTATTTTTTAAAAGGCGTGATGCTTTTGTTTTAAAATATTAATTTTATAACTAAGTGAAAAAGTGCTTTCATTGTTGTGGAAGAAGAAGCCTTCGTATCTTAATGCACGTATTTAATTTATTCGGAGCTATTAGAGCGGGATCCACTTTTTAGAGAATATGAGTCGAAGCAATAACAAGAATATTTCTAGTTTCATAATCCCTGGAGAAAGGTTCACTAATAGACCTAGGAAGAAGTCATTTGAGTTATTCACATTCAGATCATGAATGTTTGGAATCCATATTATGCAAGGAGACATTGCTTTTGCTAACTTGAAATGAAGGGTGATATAAAATAGGTATTCATTTTCAGGCATCATATTTATAGTTAGCACATTCATGCTAGTTAGCAGTTCCGGCTCCATATCAAGGGTATCATCACTAGCATCAATATCGTCAAAACCTTGAAACTTTTTATCCAGAAACTTGTTCAAAAATACCGTAATGAAAGGAAGATAGGAGTTTTTCGCTAGGTATTTGACCAAATAAGATCGTCCAGTTCCTATAAAACCTATCACTAAAATACCCCTAGAGAGAGATAAGACCAAACGGAGCGAAAAGGGTTTTCCATGAGATGGTAAATGAAAACTATTAGCCCCACACGAAGTTTGTGAATAAGTGATTGTCTGATAATGAGCAAAGAATATCCGTCTTTCTACCGTATTAAACTCATAATTCATTAGATACTTTTTATAAATGTCAACTAAGTCTCGTAAGTAAATTGTTTCCTGTTATTCAATCATTATCATATAGTTTTTTTTTTATCTTTGTATACATATATTTGTATAACAAACTATCCATTATTATAATAATTTATCAAACTTTTATAAATAGTTTGATTTGGTATAAAATATAGTTATTTAATTATAAAACATAAATGTAAAAGTTGAGATAATGTAGAAATACAAGAATCTGTAAAAATATTTATAGGATTGTAGAGAAAATAAGTGCTTTCAAAAGATTAATAAAAAAACCTGATTTAGCAACTAACTGAACGCGTTTGTAAGTGATCTTACTTTTCACAATGTGCATAGTCTAAAAGAGAAAAACAATTAGAGGCTTAAAAGTCTAAATAAGCACAACAAATGTGTTTATACACTTTATTTGTATTTTCCTTTCTAATTTTTTCCTTTGTTATTTTCTCTGGGTAAAGGACAAAGCAACATAAGAGTGGACACCAGGATGGTTGTACTCTAGTAGGCAAAATAAATCCCCCAAGATCACCCCCAACACTTTTAGCTTGTGTTTACATTTGAGTTGAGTGTCATTTTCAGTCAATTTACCTATTATCTCTTTCAAAGTAAGGCTGGGGAGTATATACTAATGATACATTGGTACTTTACTTTTCTTTTTATTTTTTTCTTTGTTGACTACCGTGCCCTTCATTCAAAGTGGATTTACACACCACCATTTCTTAAACCAGTTTTATTAGGGCTTATGATACTCTAAAGTCTAAACTCTAAGGTAATCAAGTTAGATTTATTCACATTCTAATGACGAGACTTTTTATATGCTATTTATTTGTTTATATATAAAGTGTAATTTTATATTTACTCTTAATATACAATTAATAATGATTATAAATACAAACGAATTCTTGAAATGTGTTTTGGTTTAGTCAAAATTTTAACATGAAAGACAAATTAAAATTTAAAGAAACATAGGAATACATAATATAGTAATATCAATAGGTGTGATTACTAATTTTTTATCTTGTGCTAATAGATTACCCCATTTATACCAATCACAGCAAAAACTAGCCATGAAAACGTAAATTATGTTCAACACCGACAAAAACCAACAACGACCGATGTTACGTGACATTAGCAACACTTATGTTTATAAAGTATTAAGTACTCGTTTTTCATATGTTATTTACGTATACCAGAGTTCATGTAGAAAGTGACATGGTATAAGAAATCACTATATACTTGACAAAAGAAAACAAACCAGCATTTTTTTCATATGATACATATTGGAAATTACACAAACACCCTCCGCCTAGTACAAATTTAGTCATGATTCATCACAACTTAAAACGAAATTTGTCGGTGGAAGTCAAAAGGCAAAATAGAAAACCCAAGGTCAAAAAGGGTAAATGTAGTTCACAACCCGGCTTAAAGAAAAGTTATTGTTCCCCACACCAAGATTCACCAAAATCCCACCACATATTCCCAGTGAAACCTTTTCAGAAATGTCATCGTTGTAGTATACTGTCGGTTGAGGATACCTGAAAATATGAGGTGGGTGGGGTAGGGGTAGGGGTGGTATCTTCTCATTGCACCGGTGAAAAAGACATAAATTAACATAAATATATAAACTATCCTAATTACTTGAGTCAAAAAAGTATGTTTTTACCACCCTTAACAAACTCTAATAAACTATTGAGGGAAAAAAAAAGAAGTTTTGAAATTTTTAGAAAGGGCAAACGGCTATTTCAAACATTTACCGAAAAGCAATTCATAATTTAGGGTTCGGGATTCAGGTTTTTAAGATTTTGTTGCTTAAAAGCAACAGTGGGAGCTATCCTGCAACTCCTCCTCTGATGCTCCAGCACAAGCTCGCCCGCAAACCAATCGAGTTTCTCAAAATTAGTCTGCTCTGCGATCTTCTTGCCACCAAAAAGCACCGACTCTACGTTTTTCTGTTTCAACATTTCATCAGCTATCCCTGTAAGCAACTTAACGTTTCTGGGGCTCCCATCACAGTCAACATTGACCCCACAACGACCCATATTGGATCCGTTTGCCTATTATAGAAAAAACAAAAATTAAAAAGCTGTAATTTCGACCTGTTTATTTGTAAATTTATAAGGTTGAGCATGACAACACATAACTATGTAACATGCATATTAATTTCCAAGGGCCTTATTAAGATAGGAGACAAACTAAGACTCTTTACCAAAAAAAGATATGTGGCCATTTTCATTTAATAGGTTGCATTTCTAAGCCCCAAAATCACCTGGCTGAAAATAGTCCATGCTATTTGGTTCTTTAATGTATTAAAGACACATTCAAACAAGAAACAATAGTCTTTCCGATTACATGGCCAATATTCATCACCATTAAAGAAACAGATACACACGCTTATAATGTATGACGGTTTATCCGTTTATATGTTAGTATCAAATACAAACAACTTTTAACATGTGAAGTATGAGAAATAGTAAAATTATTATTATTACACTATAGTATCAGTATCGAAGTAGCGTAATAATAATTGATAATTTTAGTTTAGTGTTTCTTAGTGCTCATACACTAAAGTTGTTTGTATCAGATTTATCGTATATAGTTATTGTATAATGTATATTCGTAATTATACGCCATTCTTATAACATGTTATACTATGCTCCTACATTAACAGAAAACTCGTCTGGTATGCAATAATTGTGTTACCTACGGTTAATAAAGAAATAAATAAATAAAAAAACATGACCCCACTAGTCGCATGTTGACCTTCAAATGATCATCCACGAATTCAAATCTAAGCGATGTTTTATGATCATTGCTGGTCATAGCACCATATCCATGAACCAAATGGCACACTGTATTTGAAACTTACTACATAATTATACTTTATAATTACATTTTATTAAAATAATATCCACTTTAAACTCATGGGAACTCAAAATTCCTTATTTTTATGAAGTTTTTGGGAATTTCGATTTGCCTGAAAATTAAGGACCACATTTTTCTTTCTTCTTTTTAATTTCTTTTTTATTTTCAGAACCGTTATGTTTAAAAGACTTTGTATCTGCAAAACCAACCCTAGAACTACAGTTAAGGACCACATATGACATACCTGAATGCGGACGTAATTACTGCTCCGGCTTTGACCAAATGCCATTGCGACAGCATGGTCAACCATGTCAGCCGAACTATCACCGGAGATTCTCGCCATCGGGCGAGCCCAGTCTTTCGCCTTCCACCTACTCACCTTATTAAAATCATAACTCCCTTCTAAAACCTGACCGGTACCTAGCGAAATTACCAAAATATCCTCCACTCCCCGCACGAAGGGAAACTCCTGTTTATTATGCAGCACGTGCGTAATCGCAGCTGCCGTGGGATTACTCATCGCCAAACCACCATCAACCGCCAAACAACGAGTTTTCCCATCAACGGATCTCATCGACACTGGTTCGAATAAGCCCGGTGACGCTGACGTGGCACGACAAACCTCCCAGAGACGAAAGTCAAAGCTGTTGGTTTCCAACGCGTCAGCACGTGAGAATAAAAACGGAGCTGAGCTGGAGAGGTCGTAGCACGGGATTAAAACCGGCTTCAACGTGTTCTTCAAAGTCAAACTTTTCCCGTTGACCGTAAACGATTGTTTCATAACCGTTTCAAATCCGGCAGTGACGTCACCCACGCCGGACTTTTTAAAAATCCGTTTAATCACACCGGAGCTCGGTTTCCGGTAGAGCCGGTTACCGTTCTCCGCTAGAAACTTCCACGTGTCCTCCGCTTTGAAGATCGGACGGTTATCGGAACTTGCTCCGAACAACATCGCCGTGAAAACACCTCCGACTCCGGTACCGGCCGCCACGTCGAAATAATCAGCAATTCTCGCGTTCGGATTACCGGATTTTAGTTTTAAAGCGTTTTCGAGATAGGCTAAAGCTTTTCCGGCGAGAATACTCCGCATTCCGCCGCCGTCGATTGACAACACGCAGATTTTACCTCTCTGATTCTTCACCGAATTCACGGTGGAATCATGACTGTCATCAGTCACGGTCACCGTCGTCGGCGTGACGGAAACGTCAGTCACTTCTGGTGTAATTTTAGGCTTCCAGAGCTTCGGATCGTCGTATCCGAATAAGAACTTGCTCTCGAGAATTGAAAATATCTCGTAGCTGAGCTTATCGGTGTCAATGCTTGGCTCTTGCAGCACGTCCATAGTTTCTTCCAAAATTCTTCAATTACAGCTAATTATGATCACAAACCCTAGCTAAACGAATATCTCAACAGTTATATTATAATCTGCATTCAATTGCTGCACCTGCACAGAATTTATCCTTAGTTCAGAGACATAAGCATTGCGTGTATTCTAACTCGTGACCAGAATTTACTCAGCAAACACAAACACACAGAACAATAAATGCAAATGGGCCATCTATACACGCAGCGTCAGATATCTAATTCCACACCGCTTTTTTAAAGACTACTGTTTTGACCAAAAGTTTTCAAAGTTTGAATTGCGATCCGAACATGTTACAAAGTGTCGTCATGGATCTCTAAATACATCTGATCTCACATTGTTTCAAACGGCTTTCTTAATAGAGGCCGAACAGCTATTTTGACTAAAAATTATCAAAGTTTTGAGTCTATGGTCTGACATAGGAATATTGCTCAGACTGCTGTTCAGACCACTAATTTTAGAATTTATATTTTTTTGGTTAAATAAAGACAGTTGTCTGAGTATTTTATTGACGGTTGTTTGATAGCGTGAAATCAGATAATATGATGTAAGAATATAAAAATTCTCACCTTGATTTTCCCGCCAAAGTTGAAATCAGGTATTTGTTACAGCGATTACTCAGCGAGTTTTCGATCGTGTTCATGAAAACAAAAATAAAACCTTAAAAATTCGAGGCGAAGAAGGTGTATTTTATATTTATAGCAATGAAAATGAGAGAATGAATGAAGAAGAAAATAAGCAGGGGACTACTAATACTACTGGAGAGCATGTAAGTGGGGTCCATTAGGAAATCAACTGACATAATTAGTGGGTCTCCAATTGCTTCTACCGACGACGTGGTATTGGGCCCTTGAACGGGCTTGGACCCACACGTTTAAACGGAGGGCCCGCACGTACATTTGCAATTTTAGCCGTTGATGACGGACAAAAGGCGAGTCATTTTCATGCCTAGAAAATATTCTTGGTGAATATTGGCCGTTGGATGAAGCCGTGAAATGAGGGTTGCCGTTGGTGAGAGCCATCACGGGAGGGAGATTATGCATATTTTTAAAGAATTTGGGAAAAGCTAATTTGGTTTTATGGATTGCTAAAAAACATTTTGTCGCCTAAATTATATATTTTAGTTCATTATTGTTAAGAGAGATTGTTTCTTATCACCCATTATTTCTTTGATGTTATTGTCAAACACATTATTTTACTTGATTTATATGAGATATTTGTACGTTACCAATCAATTGAAAAGAAAAAAAAAAAAACTAGATGTGTATAAAGTATGAACCGAGAATAGCATTTACATTTAGTTCCCTGTCATATCATGTAATTACATTAAAAATCACTATAGTTTCTCTCTCTTTTTCAATTAAAGAATACACTTTTATACTTTTATCATTATCATTTCTTTATTCTTCACTCATAGGTAGGGCTGTCATTTTTACCCGAAAAAACCTCCACCCGAACCCGAACTAACCCGACCCGAAAACCCAAACCCGAGAAAAGACTAACCCGAACCCGAACTGAAGTAATGCGGGTTGGTTTTCGGGTTTGATTTATAAGTTTTGGGTCAACCCGAATAAACTTTTTGTTTTGAAATTAACTATATTTTTAGGTATAATAAGATGAGTCTTAGTCACTAAAGTTATCAGAATTTGAGCCTAATCGACTGTTCTCATTCTAATTATTATGGATCGATTGTTCATTGTTAATTTATGGTTTCTGTTTATTACTAATAGCAACCGTATAAACAACCAAATCACGTCTGATTGAAGACGATTATGGTTCGAGTTGGTTACTTGGTTTTACTTTTCTTTTGAGTTGTTTTATGACTTTTTCAAGTTAAGTTGATTTATTATTTGATTATTTGCGACGAGCAAATAAGAATATGTTGTTTTAATTTTATGATTGAAGTTTATTAAATTTTTTGTATCATTTTCTAGGATACTCAAAACCCGATTAAATTTCTCGCCACGACTGTGCTCTCGAAGCCACAAAAGCATATGTAGATACATCCTCGGCCGAACAGAGACCCAACCCCCCATAACGGATCGGAAGTGACGCCAACCTCCATTGGAGATCCCCAAAGAACGGACCTCCACAAACCACGATGTCCTCAATCACCCTTCGAAGTCCTCCACAAATTACTTAATCTGTAGTAACTTTTATTAAGTTATCACTGACTAGCTTTTGAACCCGTGTATTACACGGGATTTTTCAAATAAACGAAATTCAGGTATTTAATCATACTTAATTTAGAAATTTTCTTTGGAATTTATATATTAATTATAATATTATCACACACACTTCAAACATTACATATTAAAATTTTACATTTTTCTAAGATTGAAATAATGTTTTTAGATGATATAAAATCAAATATTGGTACCTACCAAAATATTGGGCGCGTTCGTTTCACAAAATAGAATGGAATTGGAATTGGAATTGGAATTAGAATTTGCATAGGATTTGGATTTGGAAGGAATTGGATTTGAAATTTGAACATTCCAATAAGAATTGGAATTTGAAGGAATTGAAATCTAATCCCATTCTTGATGTGTTCGTTTGACAAATGAATTGGAATCGAGTTTTTTTTTAAACGAGGATAACGGCGGAAACATTTTAGTTTTTAAATTTTTTTTTTGTTTATATTTTACGTTATGATTTTTTTATTAGTTTTTTTGAATATATTTAGGGGTCTTCTATTAAGATAAAAAACCCCTCAAAAAATATTCAAAAATAATAATGAAAAATTCATAACATAAATATAAATCGAAAACAAAAAAAGTAAAAAAAAGAACTAAAATGTTTTATTCGTCGTTCTCGTTAAAAAAAAATCTCGAGAAAAGATTCCAACGAATTCACTTGAAATCCTCCACAATTTGGAAGAATTTAGAATCCCTTAATTTAAAGGAATTTTAAGGAATTGAATTCCAATTCCAATTCCAATTCCAATTCCAATTCCTTAACAACCGAACACACCAAAATGGAATTAAGATTCCAATTCCAATGAAAGAACACGCCATGTCATGAGATTTTTATTCAAATTCTTTTGAATTTTGACAAATTCTGTGAAACGAACGCGCCCTAAAGGTATTTTATATGATTAATATGAATGAAAGTTAAACAGTGTTTTACGAATTGTAAAGTTGTAAATATTGTATTTATTCAACGAAATTTGAAGCACACACATAATTAAATATATATATTATAAACATAGGTCGCTAATATTTTACAATAATAGTTTGTAAATCATTATTTAACTAATTTAATAATTCACTATTTGATTTTAAACTTATTATAGATATTCAATTGTTTATATTGTTTTTTAAAAAAATAATTGTCAAACTTTCGATATTTAATAGTAAAATTAGATGTAATTGGTTACTAAATATTAATGTGATTTAAATTATATTAACTACCTTTTTTTTCATATAAGTTACAGCTTGTAACATCCTAAAATTTATAATGTTGAATAAAGAAAGTTACGTTTAGTGATTTCGCGTTATTAATTAATTAATATCGAGTAAAGAACGGATCATGTACTTAGATTAATTGAGATGGGTTAAATGAGAATGGGCCTTATTGGCTTTAAGGGATATAAATATCCCCTAAACCAAGCTAAAACCCTAAACCCTCATTTCATTTCCATCATAATCTCTACACACTCGAAACACACACACACACCATAAACGAGCAAGACCCGAGAGAGAGTAAACGTTAGTTGGTATTAGATCTTATTACACGAGATCTAGAGTGCATAAACAAGCTAACCAAGATCGAACGAGCGCTAAAGGTATGTTCTTGACCTTTAAAGTTTACGTAGTATTGAACGTTTTTACTTAAAGGTCCAAGCTTTATAGTATATACGGGATATATATACGACCGAAAACGGTTAGGGAACGTAGTGGGTGATGTCGAACCATAACAAGGGTATTAAAATCGCCAAAATGCTTGATAAAAACTAAACCCGTAGCTGAACTGGGTAACTTCGCCTGCAAAGCTTAACTTCGCATTCAAAGCTTAACTTCGCCTTCAAGGCTTAACTTCGCCTACGGCCAAGTTCGCCTAACTGGTAACTTCGCCTAAGGCCAAGTTCGCCTAACTGGTAACTTCGCCTAAGGCCAAGTTCGCCTAACTGATAACTTCGCCTAAAGCTAAGTTCGCTTAAGGTTTAACTTCGCCTAAAGTTAAGTTCGCTTAGAAAATAAATTAAAAACCAAATGGAAAATGTGTTAAGACAGTTAATGTAAATAAAATTTTTCCAAACTGACCTGGCAGCTCGACCCCAGCCAGGGGCTCTGCCCCTTGGACCCTGCTAGGGGCTGCCGCCCCTAGACCCTGCTGCCAGGAGCGCTGCCCCCGGACCCCCGTTCGTTGTGGGTAGTAGTTAAGACTAGAAAGATGATATGAGTAGTGATAATTAATTGATACGTATACTTGTTATACAGTCAGCCGTGCACAACTGAAGAAAGGGATTACGATTAACGGTGAACGTAACCGTGTTCAGGTGAGTTTCTAGCCCCAATTATGTGTTATGCTTTCGGGGCTGTGTGCATACTCGATATGTTTGTTAATACGCTTATCCTAAGAGATAAGTGTATGCCTTATGTGAATGATGTGATATGTATGATTGATGGCTTGACGGTACGTGAACGATATTCGGATATTGCACGTACTGTCAGGTTGTAACGCTAAGTATAAGGTAAATATGATATGTATGCTTATGTGTATGAATGTGATAAAGTTAATAAAAGAAGGAAAGGATGGTTGTATGGTTACGAAGAAGGTACCGGGCCCTAATAATACTCGAGGTATGATGTATGGTTGTATGGTAACGAAGAGGGAATCGAACCCTACTAATATTCGAGAACTAGGGAACCGAACCCTACTAATATTCGAGGAAAGAGGGTACCGAGCCCTAATAATACTCGAGGAAAGAGGGTACCGAGCCCTAATAATACTCGAGGAAGGAGGGTACCGAGCCCTAATAATACTCGAGGAATGTAGGGCGTAATGCTCTTTATAACGTAAGATATGAAAGTAAGTTAATACAAAAGAAAGTATGAAAGTATGAATGAAAGAATATAAGTTTATGTGTATTGTATAGTGTATGATTAACTAGAACTCACTCAGCGTAGCTGACTTTTAGTATGCACGCAGGTGAGTAGGATGAGGCAGCTCGCTTGAGGAGACACGTGGCACTGAATGAGAGGCTGGCATCGGAAGACTCAAGACGTTTAAGTTTAATGTTTCGTTTATTTTGAAAGACAAAATGATGTTTTAAGACAAGACGTGTTTTGTTATGAAATGTTTTATGAAAGCTTTTATATTCCGCGAATGTTTTAATTAACTCTGATATTTAGAACCACGTTTATGAGTAAATCCAACACGAAAGTAGGGCTACCGGTAACGGGGCCTTACACAGCTAATTGATCATACCAATTAAACTTATGACCATGGATAATATGGATTGAGAAGAATACAACAACAACAAAAACAAGCGTACCCGATACATTCCACAAATAGCAAAAGCTATTGGTAGGGTCTGAAAATGTGTGATGTAGGCAGACCTTACCTTTATCTATGAGGATAGAGAGACTGCTTCCAAGAGACCCTTGGCTCCAAAGCATGCAACATATAAACGCACATGTGAATGTGGTTAAGACATATTATCCTCATTATTTTTTTTGTTTATTAGTATATATAGATTTTTTTTTGGAAATTCATTATGTTATAAATATTTATGAAATTAAAAAATTTAAGCTGACGTTTCTGAAAAAAAAGCATCTCGAATTTATAATTTTTTTGCAAAAAACCTGAATTGATCATGGTTTTAATGTTTACAAATTTTTTTAGAATGATTATGTTTAGAAATTAAATTAAATATTCAAAAGTAAATAATCACATTCATTGGAATTTTAAGTTAAATAACATAATTAATAAAAACTTTATATATATGAAGCTAGAAGCTTTGTATAATTCAAACTGAATTCACAAGTATTATTGTTAAAAAAATGTTTAATTATTTAATGAAAAGTAAGATAAGATATACATCATCATCATCATCATCGTACTCAGTATATCCCACCAATAGCAAAGCTATAGTAGGGTCTGAGGAGGGTAAGATGTAGACAGCCTTACCTCTACCCCATAAGGATAGAGAGGCTGATTCCAGTGAGACCCCCGGCTCGATAAGATAAGATATACATGAAGCATAATTATATTTTAGATATTATATTGTTGTAAATTGTCATTCATGTGTATATAATATTTTGAAATATATTGAAAATGTTGTAACTCATGGGTCAAATCATTTTTCACTCATAACTTATGGATAACATGGATAAAGGAGAAAAGATATCAGAAGATCATGAGGGAATTTTATGCTAGGATTGAATATGGTTATGACAACTAAGCATCTTTATTTTTATTTATTAACATAGTTAGATAAGATAAGATTCACTAGGCAACCTTCGAAGGAGTGACGAGTGGCGACCCATGAAGAGTGGTGGCATAAAATCGCCCTTCTTTTACTTCCAAATCGACCGAGGTTGAAGCCAATATTGTGATGGTTAATAGTCATTGCTTGTATTCCATTTACCTCGTTACATAAATAGGTCCACACCATCAATAATTATTCATTAGATTAAGGCTACAAATAAGGAAGAAATCTTTATATAATATTTACTAATGGGTTGGGTTTCGTGTCTCATGATTCAACAAATAAAATTTTCTAATGGGCTTTAAACAAAGTTACAAAAGCCAATTCAAACGTTTAAATGGACTCAAACTGACATAAAAGTATAAAATAAAAAATACAATCTGGAATTTAATTCATACACAACATTCTTACACTTAAATGTTTTGTTAACTGGAAAAAGAAAAACTGAACATAGTAAAATATGGACCAACAAAAACTAAACAGATGAAAAATAGTCTATCACACAGTAAGTAATATAACAAAAACATTTTTTACAAATGAACATATGGGATATAGACGTGATCGAGTAATATAAATTAATGTTACTCAATAATTAAGTATAAATAGTACCTTGAATCAAACAACTATGGAACCTGGAATCAAACAATGCCATTATCTGAAATTGGGATTTCAGAATCATCAAGGTGCAGACATATACTATGGTCACAAGGAGGGCAATGTCGATAATTTCTTGACATTGCATCGGATGAATGGCAGGTTAGAGTAGTTTGACTTGAAAAGTCAACTGTTGAAAAGAATTGTAGCTTATGGATCAAGTAAAGGTCAAAGCAAAATGAGTCATTTGTACGGGCCAAAGTTAATTCAATCTGTCCACACTCTGTGCAACAGATTATTTTTAACCGCAATGTGTCTCATTTGTACCATATGATGAGATATATTTGTTTCATATTCATGTATTCACATATGTAGAAATGTCAACCTTTTGTAACGATGGTACAACAGAAGAAGATATGTTATATGCTATCGTATTGTAAATCTTTTGGTGAGACAACTAATGTTATTATTTTGTACGAATGGCAATACTAGAAGTCCATAACAACCACTAATCTTTTATAACTACTTAAACTGTAATACATATGTTGCAAATCATCATCTACTATAAATGTCGTTGATTCGCCGCTGATAACTGGTTATTTTTATTTGAATTTTAGTTATTGGTGATCAATCCTAAGTATTACAACTCTACCTCCTTAAAACAAATTTTGACTGCGAAATTGTTAACTATGAATAACCAAAGAGTTTGAAAGAACATACAAGAAATCTAACTTTCTACTTCTCAACTCAAATATTCGAAACTTTAAACATACTTGAATAAGAATTTATGATATAAAGATAAGTGATAGCTAATCTAACGACAAAATCTGATAAATGATAACCGAGAGCAAGTGTTGATATGAATATTTTACAAGTATTCTATTGATCAATACTAAGTTTGAACCGACAACAAATCATGTACTTAGTTTGAACCAACAACGAATCATGTTCTTAGTTTGAACCTCAATTGGGTTTCTTCTAAACTGAAAGTTAATCTAACCTACTTAGCTACCCATATGAAAACTAGCATATACAAAGATTTGTTATCTGCTTCAATATCTTCTGCAGTGGTCTACACTCAGGCTGCTTAACGCTAATCGGTGAAGACTCTTGCATTATAAGAAACTAATTACAATATCTTTAGAAATTCACCATTTCATTCAACTCTTCATCTTTCAATACAGTAAGTATTTTCTTCTAACTGATCAAAGTTCAGACTTTGTAAATTTGTCCACAAGAATCTCCATCTTGGGGAGAGACTGCTAGTTACCAACGCATCCTTTATGGGCTACGGAGATAACACCATAACAAGTCTCTTGTTTAATCCTTCACCTTCATGTGTTCAAGGATTTTCTTTGTAAAAGCATCTGCTATTGTAAAACGCCTCCTTGTTCCCTTTCATCTTATCATAGTTCTTAGTTATACCATCAAGGTTGAATTTTTTAAACCACGCCACAAGAGCATCCATTGTGTGGACAGACTGCTTGTTACAACGGCGTCCTTGATAGGTAAAAGACTAAGAATCATAAGGATGATTTCAGTTGGCATATTGATGAAAAAATCTTTTGGATTTGATCCCTCACCAACCTCCTACGAAAGTGAAACACATCAATAACCTTAACAATCAAATAATCATAATAAATTACAATTGATCAGTTATTAAACAAGGATGGTTTATGTAATTTTCAATTAAATATTTTAAACCCATTCCATAAAGTGAGTCTCTAAAATAACACTACATTAAAAGAATAGGAGAAATGTAATCAAACAAAACAGGCATGTAGAAAACACTTGTTAATCACTTTTATTAGCATTAAGTAGGTGAGTTTTTTATAAATCTCATTTTACATATTTTAAGCCTTGTAGGCTAATATAAAAAATTAACCACACCACTTTATTTAATCTTCTACTCCAAGTCACATTCTTAAGTTAAATTTACCATATTAATCGAATGAAGATGCAAGGATTTATAAAAATACACAGTAACTGAATTTAACGACTTAATTGGGTATTGATGATATATTGAGTACACTTAGGTTTAGGATTAGGTAACTGTGTCTATATGCTAATACAGTTAGAAAAGCTTTTAGGAAAGAGAAAAAAATAGTAGTATCAATGTGTGTATTTTGTGTTATCTCTTTCCATAGGTTAGGGTTCAAGTCGTATGGTGAAAGAAAAAACTCGCCCTTGTATCATAAAGATAATAGAGTGTGAAAAGCTTGAAGGAAAAAAGATAAAATAAGATAAAATATTATTTCCAATTGTAATTTCATTTTCCGAATTTCATCAACTAGAAACAAAATGATCATAATTGTCTAGGACAAACAAAGAGGTAAAATCTCATAATTGTAAATGTTAACATTACCATATGCATTAAATGGCATGCTGCTTTGTGATAATCCTATGAACAATCATCATGTTATGAATGGTTTTGTGTTCACTACCCTGCATTATGAAACCGATTACAAAAGAGTTTGCTATATTCGTCAAAAAATCGAAAGCTTACAATTAAGTTAAAATGGATTTCAAGATTACAAGTAACGAAACAAGAACTAAATAATACTTACCCTAAGATGATGTTTCTTATCTTCTACCATCGCCAATAAATCGTTACAATTTAGGGTTGTAGACAACGGCAGCGGTTCTAATAAACTATCAAATGAAGAATCAGGTTTATAACTGTGTGTGGAGCGTTGTGTGATATTTAATAGCTTACATTATGGGCCTCATAAAGAAAAATGGTTTGTTTTTGGGCCTAGGCAGCCTGTCTTAGGCTAAAATGAATATTAGAATATACAAAAAGATAATAAGCGAAGTAGAGGGGTTCGTATCAAAATCAAGAGAGAGGCATTGTAGAATGCTTCAAATAAACAGCATTATCTTATCAAATATTAAAGTTACGTAATGATATCCACATTTATCTTTTTTGATTGCAATCCTTTTGAGGCCTAGACCCTTCCTTATCCACATGTTAGATAAAAACTAAATTACGCTTCACATACACATATAATTCTTATGTAGTTAGTATGCATGTTATGTATTATATACTTATCTATAAACAAACAAATTAATATACAAATAGGTGTATGTATCTGTTAGGACACGGATTTTCAGTATCTTTAGCAAAGATTATATTCAGAACGAATCCTGGATAAGGTATCCCCAAGGTAACAGGTATCCTAGCTACGTTATATAACTAACGCAATATTTGCTACCTTCCATGTTTACCAGGTCAAAGATCGTTGCTTGATCACCCGGAGACTCGCGCTTTCAGTTGATAGATCGTGGCAGAAAAGGAAACGTGTTGATTGAGAGATTAACGGCTAATTAGATTTGGTCCAAAAGTTTCCTAAATTATAGACAATAGTTGTTAGACTTTGTTTATTATAAATAGAGCTCTAAACATTGATCATAACACACACTCTAGCACTCGAGAACTTACTAGTACTCACATTCTCTGTAATCATGATCAAGTTTAAGCTCCACACTTGTAATCACCTTTATTATTAATAAACCGGTGGTGATAGTTTTCACCACCCGGGGTTTTTTTCTTGTTATCCTAAGGATAACAGGTTTTTTCCTTGCAACAAATCTCTGTGTTCATACTATTTTTACAAGCACCTAGTCCCGATTTACTAAATTGGTTACAAAATCACTATTGTTAATTTTTGACCAAAAAATTTTTTTGCCCACCGTGGGGCTAACGGTGCTTTAATCCATTAAATCCGTTTATTTCATTTCCAATCACTTTTCACTCTCTTGACAATGACCTCACAACCAAAAACTAGTTCAGTCTTTACTCCAGTGGTCACCACTGCTTCAAGTGTCAACCTAGGACCTCCACCATTGCCGAAAAAAATATTCAACCTAGAGGAGAACTTCCACCATTCGTGGGATCCTCTACACGGGTAGATCTGGTTATTTCTAACAATGATATTTTTGCTGATGAAACAGGTCAAAACATACATGGAGCAGCAAGAAAAAACCAACTCAAGGCTATTTAAGGAGATTGTAGGAATCAAAAAGAAGCCAGGGCAGGAGGCTACTCCAATCATGCCCAGGGCTCTTGATTTTGGTTCTCCTGGATCAACCATCCTTCAGAATCCCGGATCCTTGGGGACACAATCAACAAGGACTCCGTCTCAGCAGCAATCAGAATACGGAGGAATTCATCTTCCGATATCCTCGGAATTACCTAGGCCAACGAGGCTAGATTTCATCAACATGCAGCCTCGTTCAACCATGCCAGCCGGCATATTCTCATCAGGATCTCCCATGGTGTCCTCTGAAAGTACATGTTGGAGATGACATCCTAATGCAGGCGTCACCTCATCCTGAGGATACCCTCAATGGAGGAACTAGCCGTCAAGGCTCAGGATACCAGAGACCTAACCATGACCCCGATAACAGTTTATTTAATGCTAATTTATACACTAACCGTGGACATGTGCAGGATAAGGGGATAACCCCCGAGATAGCCAGGGAACTGCAGAAAATGAAGGATATGATTTCCAGTATCCCAGGGATAATACGTCCCATAGCTGAAGTGCCCGTAAGTAGCCATAAGCTATCTAGGTTTACTTGGCCTATATGTGACGTGGAGATCCCCAAGAAATTCCAGACACCCAGCATGAAGCTCTACGACGGCACTACGGATCCTGAAGAACACGTAGCTTAGTACAGAGAAAGGATGGAGATCAACCCCATCCCCATTGACATCAAAGAAGCCTGCCTATGCAAGGGATTCGGCTCAACATTAACGGGGCCGACCCTCAAATGGTTATTGAGTATTCCTTCCAACACTATTACATCATTTTCTCATTTAATTAATTTGTTCAATAACCAATTTTCTTGTAGTAGATCTTTTGAGAAAATGACAGGTGACTTATATAGAATTGTTTAGCGTAATAATGAATCCTTAAGGGATTACATAACCAGATTTAGCAGGGAAGCTTTGGAGATCCCCAACCTTGACATGGCAGCTGCTGTCAAAACCTTCAAGATGGGACTAAGGAAGGATTCTCCTTTCTATGATGACCTTGTCATGACTCCATGCAGGAATCTTGATGAAGTCAGAAACGGGGCATTAAGATATATTCGGCTAAAGGACGACAAGAAAGCTCATGGAAGCTCGGTTATCCCGAAGTATGAGTCTACCAATAGAAAGTCAGACACTCCACAGAAGTACACTAGGCCCAAGCCTTATTCCAAGCAGGATAATCCCAGGATAAATGCTGTGGAAGAAGAAGAGGATGATGAAGAGTATCCTAAAATCTATGAATATTGTTTTAATATTGATATTAGTGGTGTGATTTGTGCAATGCTGGATCTAGGTGACAAGGCCAGATGGCCTAAGAAAAATGAAAAGCCCGGATTCATCAAAGACAAGTCTAAATGGTGTGCATTCCATGAAGACTTTGGCCATCGCACTGATGATTGTATAGCACTTCGGAAGGAAATATGATACCTTCTCAGCAAAGGATACCTGAAGGAACTATTTGGAAGGAACAAGGATAAGAGTCAGGATCCTGTCAAGATACCTGAAAGGGCACCTTCTCCTCCACTCGGAGCTAAGGTTGTATCCTTATCTCGGAAGGATTCGACATTTGTGGAACCTCGTATTCAGCAGCTAAGAAGCGTTCCAGAGAAACAAAGATGGACAACGGAGAAAGACCTCTCTGCACTTCCACTCTGACAACTCAAAGGATCATATCCTTCGACGAAGAGGACCGATGTGATCTTGTAGATCCCAACCATGATGGTTTAGTAATCACTTTATGTATAGCTAACTGTTTTCTGCGCAGGATACTAGTTGATGGAGGAAGCTCTGTGAACATTATCCAAATGGATGCCTTAAAGAAAATGGATATTCCGGAAACGGAGATTATCCAAAAATCCTCAGTTCTTGTAGGATTTAGTGGCAAGACCAAGAACATTTTGGGAAAAATCAAACTTCTAATATATATTGAAGGAACTAACTCTCTACAAAAATTTTGTGTTATTGACTCATTAGCTTGTTGTAATGTGATATTAGGCAGGCCCTAGATCCACAACATGAAGGCAGTACCCTCAACTTATCATCAATGTGTGAAACTACCAAGTCCTTAGAGGGTCATCAAGATTGAAAGCGATAAGCAAGATGCCAAGGAATGTTATGCTTCATCAATGAAGTGCACCACAAAGCCTACTCAAGCATAGAAATTACAAAAACAACCGGAGAAGGTCCTGCAAGCAAGAGAGCAGGAAGTAAAGGAAGTATCTTTGGATCCTCAGGATACTGAAATCAAAGTATTATTAGGATAAAGTATTCCTGAGGATATTGAGATGGAATTGATATCCTTCCTAAAGAAAAGAGCCTCTACCTTCGCCTGGAAACATGAAGATATGACATGTATCTCTAAGTCTATAATTACTCATAAACTTAGTATAGATAAATCTTTCAGGCCGGTACATCAAAAGCGAAGGAAGTTTGCTCCTAAAAGAAACACCATCATACAAGAAGAGGTGCAGAAGCTACTCAAAACCAAGATGATAAGAGAGGTCCAATATCCTAGATGGTTGGCCAATCTAGTTGTTGTCCAGAAGAAAAATGGAAAATGGAGAGTGTGTGTGGACTTCACAGACCTGAATAAGGCCTGTCCAAAAGACCCATTCCCACTCCCACACATTGACTCAATGGTGGATGCAACTGCTGGCCACGAGCTGCTAACCTTCATGGATGCATCCTCAGGATTTCAACAAATTAAAATGGAGCCTTTAGATCAGGAAGATACAGCCTTCATGACTCCCACAGGTATATACTGTTATACTCCAATGCCTTTTGGACTAAAAAATGCAGGTGCAACATACCAGAGGCTAGTCAATATGATGTTCAAAGACCAACTGGGGGACATGATCGAAGTCTACATAGAAGACATGGTGGTAAAGTCAAGAAAGGCTGAGGATCATCTCAAAGACTTGGCAACAACATTTGACATCCTGGATGAGTATAACATGAAGCTGAACCCAGCTAAGTGTCATTTTGGTGTCAAAGCAGGAAAGTTTCTGCGATATATGGTTACCAAGAGAGGAATAGAAGCAAGCCCTGAGCAGATCAAAGCTATCCTGGATATCAAAACACCAAAAAATGTCAAAGATGTCCAAAGGTTAACGGGTAGAATAGCAGCTCTCAACAGATTCATCTCAAGATATTCAGAGAAGTGTAAAGACTTCTATGATATCCTGAGAAAGAATAAAAAATTTAAATGGGGAGAGAAGCAAGAAAGACCATTGGTATCCTTGAAGGAATACTTATCCTTAGCACCACTCCTGATGAAGCCGGTTGATGGTGAACCATTATCCTTGTATTTAGATGTTTCTGGAAGTGCAATAAGTGCTGTCTTAATCAAAATTCACGAAGGTCAGCAGCATCCAATATATTATGTAAGTAAAAATCTACTAGATGCTGAATCCAGATATTCTTATCTTGAAAAGTTGATTTTAGCACTTATAATGGCTTCTACTAAATTAAGACATTATTTTGAAACTCATGTTATTCATGTAAAAACTAACTATCCTATTAAAGCTGTTTTGAGAAAACCATTAATGTCAGGTAGGATGACAAAGTGGGTTGTGAAGCTTAGTGCATACGATATCTTGTATGAACCAATGACAGCCATAAAATCTCAAGCACTTGCCGACTTTGTGGCTGATTTTAGACATGATATACTTGAGGAAGTAGAAAAGGAAGTTCAACAATTAGAGATCAAGGAGAGTTGGACTTTGCATACCGATGGTGCCTCCAACATAAGAGGAACAGGTCTATGTATCCTGCTAAAATCGCCACAGGGGGACATAATACCTCTATCTGTATATTGTGAATTTCAGACTGCTAATAATGAGGCTGAATAAGAAGCCTTAATAACTGGTTTGCAGTTAGCTAAGGATATGAAGGTCAGGTATCTTCAAGTTTATGTTGATTCTTTGTTATTAGCTAACCATTTTAACGGCTCTTATGCAGTGAATGCAGAAAACTTAGTAAAATATTTAGAAATAGTTAAGAAATTAGCTGTGTGTTTCGAAACATTTGATATAGTACAGGTACCAAGGAAAGAAAACACTGAAGCAGATGCCTTAGCAAATTTGGCATCAGTTCTCAAGATACCAGATGATGTCAAGATACCTATCGTGCATATCTTGACTCCAGCAACGAAGGAGAACCAAGAAGTCCTGGAGACTTCAAGTCCTGAAGATAATCCAATATCCTGGGCCCATCCCATAATGCGGTATCTTCAGAATAATGAGATTCCAGAATGAGAAAATCCAAGAGCTTTCCGAATGAAGGTAACCCAGTATATTATCCTAAATGATATGTTGTATAGAAAATCACTTGCAGGTCCATACTTGAGATGCTTGGAATATCAAGAAGCATAAGAAGTTCTCAAGGATATACATAAAGGTGATTGTGGAAACCACACTGGGGGCAGAGCGTTAGTATCCAAGATACTGAGGACAAGTTACTTCTGGCCAACAATGAAGAAGGATGCAATGGATTTCTCCAAGAAGTGTGATGCTTGCCAAAGACACAGCAATATCTTGCATCAACCAGCTGAACCATTATATCTTATTATATCCCCGTGGCCATTTATGAAATGGGGGATGAACATTGTGGGAAAGCTGCCCAAGGCTCCTGGTGGAAAGGTCTTTATGCTGGTAATGACAGATTACTTCTCCAAATGGATCGAAACTGAGGCATTTGTTAAAGTTAAAGAAAAGGATGTGATGTCATTCATCAAACGCAATATCCTGACAAGATTTGGTATCCCGGCAGAGATTGTCTGTGAAATGGATCACAGTTCATCGGTAGTAGAACAACCAACTTTTGTGAAAGTTGGGGAATCAAGATGGGGACTTCACCTCCAGTACATCCTCAAGCCAATGGTCAAACAGAGTCAAGTAACAAGATCATCGTCAACAATTTAAAGAAGAAATTGGGATCCAAGAAGGGGAAATGGGCTGAAAAACTACCATTTGTTCTTTGTGCTGATAGAACCAGTTCAGAAAATGCAACGGGACAAACACCTTTCTCTTTGGTGTTTGGGGCCGAAGCTGTTATCCATACTGAAATGGTGATCCCCACAGCAAGAACCAGCATCCAAGATACTGAGTCCAACAACCAAAGCCTTATGGAAGACCTAGATACCATTGATGAACTCAGAGATCTTGCCAAGATCAGAATGACAGCATACCAACAAAGGATAGCCAAGTCCTACAACAAGAATATTCGGATTCGAAGATTCAAAGTGGGAAATATGGTGTTAAGAAAGGCATTTCAGAATACCACTAACCCAGCAGATGGAAAGTTAGCTCCAAAGTGGGAAGGTCCTTACTTGATCGATTCAGAAGCAGGAAAAGGGGCCTACAGGTTAATCACTATGGAATGTATTCCTATACCAAGAGCCTGGAACGCTATCCACCTCAAAGCATATTTTTGTTAGTATCCTTGACTGGTATGTTCGAATCCTCAGGATAAAGGTATATTCCCTCATTTGTTTTCATATTTTTTTTAACTTTATTATCTCTAAACCAAGTTTACTGACTTAAGCATCGGAGGAGTGTTAGCCAGGCTAACACCCACCCCTCATATAGAGTTTAGTGTTTTGCAGTTATCCCAAGGATACGTTATCTTCACAACAGTCAGAGGCTGATCACCTCACACACGAATAAGATATCCCTGATATCTCCTAAGGTTTAAAGGTTTTCACCTTTCCAACGAACGCCTGGAGCGCACGAATAAGATATCTTGGATACCTAAGGTTTAAAGGTTTTCACCTTTTGATTATGTTTTCTAAAAACGTAAAAGTATTTTATGTTCATGATATATGATCCCCAGGATATTTTAAAGTCTTAAAAAAAATACTTTTTCTGAAACTATAAATATTCAAGAAACATGTTTTCAAGATGCACTATCCTCGAAGTAACTTATTTCAGAAAATTAAAGACATGTAATATTCCAACCAAAACTTATTACTAAATACAATGCTTAAAGCCAAAAATTATATTACTACTAACCATAAGTGCAGGAAATTAAAAGGCAACACCCGGGTTTCGTCTTGAAAAGCCAAGATCCCTTCGCCCGAATATTGCCAGATGTTCAAAAGTCAAGATAACATGGGTTTCTTCTTGGAAAGTCAAGATCCCTCCACCCATGTATCCTAATATCCTAAGCATACTATTGTTCAAGACAGAAAAAGTAAATTGTTCAAACGACCATTACAACCCGTCACAAACCACCAAACATCATAAACCTTAAAAATTGGGTTCAAGCTTTTTCTTTACTGCCATCACTACCCAATTGATCAGTATCACCAACCGCCTTCATCGCTCTCTTGATCGCCACATCCACTTCCTCCTCCGCGACTTTCTCCGCTTCGCTCGGACCAGCTTCCTCCACCGTTTCCCCATTAAGCTCAGCCAAGACCCTCTCCCAACCAGCTACATCCCAAAAAGGAGTGTCCAGACCAGCTTCCTTCACTTCTTTAGCCATCCTGAGCCGGGATTGAAATACGGAAACAACAACAGACTTCTTCGCCCCCTCCATAGCCTCATAAACCTTTACCAAGCATTCAGCTTCTTGATGGACCAGTTCCTTCTTGGCCATTGCCAGCTCCAGTTTCACGTCGTCTCTTTGGTCTTCTTATCAAGAAGACTGGTATTTGAGATCCCTATCTTCATTAGTTTAGAGATACGAGTGTGGGCTTCGTGAAGTTCAAGGCTCATGGCAGCAAAATGGGAGGAAAGAAACTCAAGGCCCTATAAGGATAAAGAATTCTCAATATAAATGATCCTCAAGATATATGAAATCATGACAGACTGAAAAGATACCTGCTGAGTCTTATTCATGGCATCGTGGAAATCAACGTCGTGCACAGGATGGACTCACTGGTCTCTTGACTCTTCCGTTTCTTAGAACCTTTCGCTCGGCTGCCTTCTGGACGAGTGATAGAGCTGGATACGGGTTCTTTCTTGATAGTGCTTCGGGTGGATACCATACTGTCAATATCGTCAAAAGCAAAGGCGGAGCAGACTTGCCTACAAGTACACAGGTTAGTATCTCTGATCCTTAAAAATCCTACTAAAATCTTGAATATTTCTTACCAGACATAACGGAGCTCGCGGACAGAGATGGTTCTTGAAAGCTTGACTGGAAATGAAACGTCCTCTCTTCCTCATCAATGAGAAAGAAAGAAGCAAGCTTACCTTCGGTTTCTCTGGTGGGAGGGGCAATCTCGAAGAATTTCAAAGCTGCAAAAAACAAAAATATCAGTTACAAAGATATAAGCGTATATCTTTAAAATAAAGTATCATACTTTTGGAAACCCAGAAATAAGGAAGAATATCAGGCTGTGGGAGGGAATCTCTCCTAACAAAGAAAAATTGTCTCTTTCACTGGTCATTATTCTGGGTGTTTCTCAAGACAATCGGGGTTCGGCCGGATTTGGTTTTAAGAAGATATCTTGAAGATCCGTGGCTATGAAGGTCATATACTGAAGCAAGTTCAGAAAGGGTGAAATCAAGAGCATGGTCGGCGATTAGTCTCTCCAAAACAAACAGGGTCCTCCAAACCATAGGCATGGTTTGGGCATAACTAAGACCAGTTCTGGAAAAGAACTCAGTGGTAAAGGCAGGAAATGGGTAGGAGAAACCGATTTTAAACGGCAAAAACGAAAAGCAAATCCAGGTTTTTGAAACATAATCGGAAGAAAGAGCGGCATCAAAAGGTCTGAAAACAGTTCCAGCAGGAAAACAACCCCGAGATCGAAGATTCGCGATGTCGGTGTTGCCAAAAATACATATCTCGTTCGCATGACTTGCAAGGAGATTCTGAAGCACAAAATCCTCAATACCAGAAGATAAAAGCTTTGGACTCATGATTTCGTGAAGATAAAGAAGAAAGAGAAGAGAGAAGTTACCTGGATAGAGGAGAAGATGGATAGAAATGTTATTTATCCGGGTAATTATAAGGACGGCCTAGGGTTTGGCGAGTTATCAAAACGGCTGACACGTTCATTAAAGATCCACCACGCAAGATTTAAAACTCAAATTTCAAAAATTTTACAGCTGTAATGCATATCTACAGCTGCTAAAATTTGGGGACAATTGTTATGGCACGGATTTTCAGTATCCTCAGCAAAGATTATATTCAGAACGAATCCTGGATACGGTATCCTTCAAGGTAACAGGTATCCTAGCTACATATAACTAACGCAATATTTGCTACCTTCCATGTTTACCAGGTCAAAGACCGTTGCTTGATCACCCGAAGACTTACGCTTTCAGTTGATAGATCGTGGCAGAAAAGGAAATGTGTTGATTGAGAGATTAACGGCTAATTAGATTTAGTCCAAAAGTTTCCTAAGTTATAGGCAATAGTTGTTAGACTTTGTTTATTACAAATAGAGCTCTAAACATTGATCATAACACACACTCTAGCACTCGAGAACTTACTAGTACTCGCATTCTCTGTAATCACGATCAAGTTTAAGCTCCACACTTGTAATCACCTTTATTATTAATAAACCGGTGGTGATAGTTTTCACCACCCGGGGTTTTTTTCTTGTTATCCTAAGGATAACAGGTTTTTTCCTTGCAACAAATCTCTGTGTTCATATTATTTTTACAAGCACCTAGTCCCGATTTACTAAATTGGTTACAAAATCACCATTGTTAATTTTTTACCAAAACAGTATGTATGTATGTATGTATGTATGGAGAGAAAAGAAAAGGAATAACAACATGATTGTTAGTAAGGAGATATTCAAGGAAACTGTTATCAACTCTATATTTAATTAACTAGGTTATTAACTCGTGTACGACACAGGTGGAAATACAGAAATCGACAACTAAACACATATTATTTAAGATGACAAAAGTTTTAGTTATATGTTTATTAGGAGGATTGTTTAATACACTTGCAATTCAAACTTGTATGTAAACAAAGTACTTAAAAATATAAAGTTACAAAAAAAAGTCATAGTACATTGTTTGGAAACATTATCTAAAACTTTAAAAATTGCCAATTCGTAAACTATTAAATATTATTAGTAAAATCATATTTATTGTTTTGTTTGTAACTTTACCTTGCTTATCTAAAATAAGCATTTTAATATCACATCTACTATTCATTCTTGATAAAGCTATATAAATAGTAGAACATGAGTAAAAACTAGATCTCTCAAACATAATCTAACTCTTGCTAGAGACTGCCTTTGAAATTTGTTAATGGACATTGAAAGCCAAATTGAAACCAGATCTGTCTTCTTTTCAACTTAAATGGAAGTTTCTTATCTAAAGGCGTTAGACCACTACGAGTAATATAAGTACGATAACCAATATTAGTACATGAAATTACTTTGAATTCGATAGCACGCCTACCCAAATGAATAACTTGAAGTCTAGTTCCGTTGCATATGTCATTCTTTTGATCAATATTCCTTACTAACATTACACTTACTTTAAAACCAATCTATAGTTAGGTATTCCAGACATTTTTAAACAGTTTAGAAAATTTGATAACTATAAAGCTGGATCGAAATCATCACTAACACTATCAGAACTTAGGTACTCAATTTCTTCAACATGAAATAACATCAAAAATCGGTCATTCGTGCCTCTAGAACTCAACCGACACACACTCAACCTCAAATACAGGTGGAGGGTATCCATCTCTCGTTGTCAACCCTCTAACTTGTTGGGTCTTTAAAATACAATTTACAAATCAATAAATAATAATAAAAATAATTTTCTAAGATTTACAGCAAATATATAGTGATCCTGCTCATAGAAGCAATACATTCAAGATAACGAACCATATAAATCACAAACAATTAAACATATATAATTTCAAACGACAATATATTTTTTATTTGTTTGTTGGGACGGAAACATGATTTATAAATGCAAGTCATTCAAACAGAAACATAAAATTGAAAGATATAGACTTATAAAAGATTACATTACATAGTAGAATGCTTATAAAGAACTTTTAAATGACATTCAATATACATTGCCGCTACTTACAAATCAAGTTTCAAGAAAAGTTTGAAACTAATATTTAGTGTTATAATGCAAAGTTTGCTTTAAAAAATAAGAAAGGAAAAATAGTAAGTTATAATGTGGTTGAATAATTTTGAAAAGAAAAAAGATAAAAAAAATATACATAATGTATATAGTCCAACCTCCTTAGTTTTTTAATTTTTGAAATAATAAACCAAGATTTTTAATTTTTGACTCTGTCCTCATCTTCTCTGATGTTGCTTGATTGTTGGCATATTAGAAAGCATTTAACTATATACTAATAATTAAAAAATTAATATACTATGTAATAAAGTACTGAATTTTATATAAAGTTTATCTATAAAATTCCATCTAGATTGAAGAACATTAACTAATTATAGTTGAAAGACATCTTTATTCTTTTAGAAATATATATATACAAAGTTGAACTTTTAGCAGATAGCCATGATAGAAATATAAATGAAAACAAAGCCAAAATAAAATAAAAGAAGTTTGCATTGGTGTGTATTGTGTATGAGAGGAAAAAAGACGTGTAGCTTTCTTAGTTGTTTATTTAATGCCTTGAACCTAGTAAAAGAAAAGGACAACAAATAATTTCTATGAGTTAAGTTAATGAAATTAGACACACATAAAAAGAAATATATAACCTACTTGTTGGGATTAATCCGTTTGAAAATTTTCTGTTGATTGAAGGACATTTAAAAATTAAAGTTAAATAGATAGAAATCCATGTTGTCCTTTCTTTTCATTTATTCAAAATTACAAAGTAATATATGGTTAATAGACATAAATGCAAATTAGGTTTCAAAATGAATTCAAAATTAAAAGTAACATATGGTTAATAGACATAAATGTAAATTAAGTTTCAAAATGATATTGGTGATTTTCAAATTTATTTTTGAATTATTATATTATCAAGAAATTCTAAGAATGCTTTGTATTTATGAAAATTAATCAAATGAACCAATAGAAAAGGGGCAAAACATGTTGTTTTAATAGATATAGATATAGGTGCCTTGAACATGGTAAAATAAAAAGACAGCAAATAATTTCTATGAGTTAAGTTAATAAAATTAGACACACATAAAAAGAAATATATAACCTACTTGTTGAGATTAATCCGTTTGAAAATTTTCTGTTGATTGAAGGACATTTAAAAATTAAAGTTAAATAGATAGAAATCCATGTTGTCCTTTCTTTTCATTTATTCAAAATTACAAAGTAATATATGGTTAATAGACATAAATGCAAATTAGGTTTCAAAATGAATTCAAAATTACAAAGTAACATATGGTTAATAGACATAAATGCAAATTAGGTTTCAAAATGATATTGGTGGTTTTCAAATTTATTTTTGAATTATTATATTATCAAGAAATTCTAAGAATGTTTTGTATTTATGGAAATTAATCAAATGAACCAATAGAAAAGGGGCAAAACATGTTGTTTTAATAGATATAGATATAGATGCCTTGAACCTGGTAAAATAAAAAGACAACAAATAATTTCTATGAGTTAAGTTAATGAAATTAGACACACATAAAAAGAAATATATAACCTACTTGTTGGGATTAATCCGTTTGAAAATTTTCTGTTGATTAAAGAACATTTAAAAATTAAAGTTAAATAGATAGAAATCCATGTTGTCATTTCTTTTCATTTATTCAAAATTACAAAGTAATATATGATTAATAGACATAAACGCAAATTAGGTTTCAAAATGAATTCAAAATTACAAAGTAACATATGGTTAATAGACATAAATGCAAATTAGGTTTCAAAATGATATTGGTGGTTTTCAAATTTATTTTTGAATTATTATATTATCAAGAAATTCTAAGAATGCTTTGTATTTATGGAAATTAATCAAATAGACCAATAGAAAAGGGACAAAACATATTTTTTTAATAGATATATAGATAGAAAAGGGCAAAACATGTTGTTTTAATAGATACATAGATATAGATATTAATGCCTTGAACCTGGTAAAAGAAAAAGACAGCAAATAATTTCTATGAGTTAAGTTAATGAAATTAGACACACATAAAAAGAAATATATAACCTATTCGTTGGGATTAATCCGTTTGAAAATTTTCTGTTGATTGAAAGACATTTAAAAATTATAAGTTAAATAGATAGAAATCCATGTTATCCTTTCTTTTCATTTATTCAAAATTACAAAGTAATATATGGTTAATAGAAATAAATGCAAATTAGGTTTTAAAATAAATTCAAAATTACAAAGTAACATATGGTTAATAGACATAAATGCAAATTAAGTTTCAAAATGATATTAGTGATTTTCAAATTTATTTTTGAATTATTATATTATCAAGAAATTCTAAGAATGCTTTGTATTTATAGAAATTAATAAAATGAACCAATAGAAAGTGGGCAAAACATATTTTTTTAATAGATATATAGATAAAATCCCTCAGCAGTTTACTATATCAAAAGCCATAAATGGAGTATATTGTATTTGATTCCATTTTTGTAGAATTGTGTTTTTGATTTCTTAAACATGGCGAACAACCATTTGGTTGTTTCTGTTGCACCCCGTTAAAGCATAATTAAAAGGTACAATGATATAGTTTCAAAATAACATTGTTTATCAAGAATGAACAAAACACATCATTATGTTTGGTAGCCTTTTAATGACCATTAAGAGGCTATCAAATAGACCCTAAAAAAACCTAGGTTCATTACATTGAGTCGGGTTTTTCGGTGTAGATTGAAACCAAGATACAAACCCCTAAGTCAATAAGCCCGTCAAGTTTATCGTATCATGCCTATTAAGTGCATTTTAAAAATGGTCAACTAAAAATAGTCGATTAGTTCGCAGGTTTAACCGACACAATTCCACAAATAAACACGTAAATTAACATTGGTGATGTAGTGACAACTGCCACTTTTACACGCTCGATATATATTTTTTATTTTATTATTATTTATTTATGAATAATACTTGGTAGTATTGAATATTCTTCTCGAATTGCCACTCGATAATATTGAATATTCTCCTCGAATTGCCACTCAATTAGGATTAGGATACACCTTAGAAACCTCATAACTCAATTTGGGCCCATTAGACCATTAGGATGGCTAACGTGTGCTCGGGCAACCGACTAGGCCCAAATCACTTTGTTTGATCCTACATTATTAAAATCAAGCGTTGAATTATTCTATAAACGGATATAAAAATGAGAAGGATGAAAATGATTGGTGGAAAAAAATTAATTAAAAAATCATAACTTAAAATATAAATAAAAAAGGAAAAGAAAAAAAAAATTTTCCCCATCATCCACGTTAAAATATACATAAATAAATAAAAAGATACAATGACGAAAAAAATCATTGTGTCTTTTTATTTATCATTGTGTTTTTGTTATTTCATCAATATGTCTTTTTTTCTTGATTTTGCGTCTTTTTTCATGATATTGTGTTATATTACTCAACGTTGTGTTATCTTTTACGATTTATTATGTCTTTTTTATTTATCGTTGTCTTTTTTGTTTATTTTCGTCATTTTGTCCTTTTTCCTCCACATTTTTTTAACGAGGACAACGAGAGAAAAATTGGCCAAAGACAACCTTTATTTCACAAAAAAAACTGCATTAGGTGAAGTTACAATAGACCTATTTTATGTATTTTAAAAACTGTTTGCATTTCACATCCTTATTTTATTTAATATGTATTTAAAAAATTATGTTATTAATAGTTTGCACATTTTATCTTGCAGTTTGTGGAGATGAGTTATAGTGGGTAGGACAAGTTTTCTTATTATGACGCATCATTTATTTTTCAATGGCCCAGCCTAACACACATGCCTATTTTCTTACTTTCAGTTCCGCTGGGATAGATACTGATACTAATTCGTACCTAAGTTTTGAGTTTTCGATACTAATACAATACCGATATTTCTCAAATTTTTTCTTCAATATTGGTACAGTTCGCAGGAGCCCAAAACCTTTTGAGTTAAAGTCCAAAATGAGTGGTTGGACAAAATTTGTCACCTCGTATATATAAAGTAGTAACATAAATTATTACTTATAAGTTGTAACAAGCATGTATTTATAATTTATCATAAAAATACCAACTCTAAGGTGTACGTCTCATTAAGTATTTGTACCATATATATACTCATACAATTCATGCAACCTTGCATATATTCATAAGTTTTCACAAAATGCCAAACATACAATTAAATGTGTGATTTATTAGTAACCAAACATATTACTTATTTATTTTGTAAGCAAAGGAAACAACATTTCAGAAATGCATGTTACAAACCAACCTAACCATAACACTAGCAAATTACATGAACTCAAAATTCTGTTGTAGTGAGGATTAACCTGAACCCTTGAGCTTCTCATTAGTGATCCTATCAATACATTCCTTCATCTCCTCACTCAAATAGTTTTTCCAATCTCCGATCTCCCCTTTTCTGAAAAAGTTTCGCTTTTCGATATCCACGACGTCGCCAAACTTTTCAAAACCCGTCTTGTTCACCTCTAGGTTTCTTAAATTCTCAAAGCTACTTGAGAAAGAAAAGGTGGCGGTTCAAGGTGCTTTGTGGGCCGCGTTTGTGCAAATAATGGTCGGCGAAGCTGTAAAGGTGGCGGTTCAAGGTGGAGAACATGAGGGCTTTAAGCCAGGTGGTTCCGGACTTCATGTAGGAGGCCAAAATAATGTCGGTGGTCTGAGATTTGAAGTAGGGGTGTAGAACCATGTTCTTCTTTATGACATTGAGGTTCAACCAGAAGCCATTGTAGTTGTACAGGTGTTGTACTCTCCATCCTCTGCCTTGGGTTAGTACTGTTTCTATCAACTGCTTGTGCTTCTCGCATATGTTATTGTACTCGACATCTTCTTCCGGTGTAGTTGAAAAACCCTAAACATATCAAACACATCAGCCTCTTTTCTCATTCTCGGCCACTTCTTTCCTCTCCACCAACCCTAAATCACTTCGCCGTACCCTACCATCTGCTTCCTGTAATTGTCGACGTAACGTCTCCATGTCCTCTCAATTTCAAATTCAGATCCGCTTGGCGTTCCACCTGCTTCCCGTAATCTCCGGCTACAGATCTCTATGCCTTCTTAATCGGAAACACGGTTCATCCCCTTTTCCGCTTCATCGCTCTTTAGGTGATTTGTGTTTAGATCTGTATTATTTGATGTTGTATTTAATTATTGATGAACCAGACTGGAATTGTGAATTTTGTAGAAAACAAGATGTTTGGTTGTTTTTGCCTACTTTTTGGAGGAAACCTGCAAATCTTTACTTATAACCCTTATATTAATTTAATACAATTATGGATCTTGTGTTATGCTTTTAGGATTGGTTGTATATTGATCTATAAAGTGTACAGATCTTATAAAAAAATAGATTTTAAAAGTAATTTAGGAATTAGGATTCTTTGATTTGTAAAAATTCTTGAATTAACTGACCTAATCAAGTAATGTGGTTCTTTCATTTCTCATCTAATATATTTAAAATCTTAGGAGTTTCTACTGAATGTGATTTTGGTCACAAGGGTATGTTTCTTATGATTGTATGTTTATTGTTTTATAATGCAGCATGTGTATGTGTTTATTCTCTCATTTTTCTTTTTATCAGTTGTCCTCCAAGAGATCTAAATATATGGAGTTAATTACTTTCACTTGTCTCATTTCTCTTGTTTATTTGTGAAGTTTTTTGAAATCCTGAAACTCAAAACCATATGCAAGCTGATGTTTGGTATCACCAAAAACTGATATAGATGCGAATTATGCTGTGATTTTGGCTGTAATTGACCCCAGGGTATCATAATGGTCTATTTTCTTATTTGATTATATATATATGTTTTAAGTTTTAATCACATTTATCTCTTTTGTTTTCCATGTTGCAGTACATGGCTTCTTATAAATGTTGTACTCAAATCTTTGTAGAGTGACATGTCGGGACTGGTTACAGTTGGGTTTGAAAGAAGGTTTTAACGTATTCAGTGATCAAGTAACCGCATGCTTTCCATTAATGTGTGCTAAATACACGTAAGTTAGTATATTGCTTTACATGTTATGTTAGTATCATTGTATATGCATAAATCTAAATATGAATTGACCATGCATATAAAACCTTAAATGAGAGAACATAAATTATAGCATTTGAGATTTCTCACTTTTATAAACTTCCTATAGTCAACTATTTATGTTGACTGATAACCATGTTTTCAAACCTTTTCAATTTTCAAGACTTTACACCAAAAAAGTATAAAACTTTATACTCTAAACACTTCACACTTTCTTCATATGTTAACTCTTTCTTACCTTTACACCATTTCCAGATTAAAATAACAAAGTGTTTGTTTAAAAAAAATCCATAAAATTTGCATTCTTTCTTAAAAGTACTTTCAAACACATATTTGAAATTTTCTATTTGTTCATTATATACAATTCATCTTATAACTTAAACATTAACATTAGTCTAGATTAACTTAAACATTAACATTAGTCTCATTTGTGTTTACATAAATCTGAATTTGAATTGACCATACATATAAAACCTCAAACGAGATAACATAAATAATAGTATTTGAGGTTTCTAACTTCTATAAATTTCATATGATCAACTATTTAGGTTGACACATTCGTTTTTCAAACATTTTCAAGACTTTACACCAGAAACTCTTTATATGTTAGCTCCTTAATTTATATTTAAAATTCAGCCTTTCAAAATTTGCCTTTTCTTTTGTTACACTCAGGAGATTTTAAATTATATTTTTGATTTGACCTTACGTATTTTCATTTAGACTTACCAAAGTTCTAAAACATTTTCACCAAAAAATTAAGTAGCACGATTACCAACACAGATTCACCTTTATGCATTTTTATACATACCTAAAATAGATTTTTGCTTTTTGTTATGTACCATTATATTCTCTCTCTCTCTCAACAATCTAACTAAACTTATAATTTATTCACATTTATCTTTTGTAGCGACTCGTTTCACATTGCTAATAAGGTTAATGCTTGTGATGGAATGCCCATGACTTTTGTTAATCCCCATTCCCAAGGCCATGAACCAAAATTGAAACTTCATTCATATTCATGTTGAACAATCAAACCTGACCTCAGATATAATTTGACAAAATTAGAAGCATCCATGAAAGCAAGCGCATTAGAGGTTGGTGATGAATGCAGCTTCGAATAGGACTGCAATGAAGGTGCTATGATGGTTTCAGAAGTTCTTTGTTGAAGGAAACAGTACAAGTGATGTTTAAAATCAACGTGGAATAGAAAAGTTTGTTTTGGTTATCGTTAACTCAAGTTTGAATGGTTTGTTTTAATGTTTATATGTCTTCGGTTGAAACATCTTTTTACTTTGTTGTGTTGAATGTTCGTAGTATGGTTTTAAACACTTATATATGTTAATGTATTTGTTGTTTTAATTTTTCATTAGAAATCACTATTTCTTAATCTAGCTCTTATAATTGTTGTTTTTGTTTTTCTAAATGCATTTGCCGCCATCTTCACCTTAGAGTAAAACAAATGATTGCAGTTTTAATAACAAAAGTCATACGTAAACATATGAAAGTATCATTGTACAACTTTGACGAATCTTCTCATGGCCAAAATAGAGTTTAGTGACTTCATTTATGATTTATTTTATAACATAAATCCTTAATGAAATATAATATCAAATTTAATGTATCATATTTTATATTTTATCTTTATTTTTTACATTTCCTTTTTTCTACCCGTGTATCACACGGGTATTTAGCCTAGTACATAATAAAAAGAGAGACAATTTTGAATCGCGTAGTGGGAAATGCCTCAAAATGTCAAAATGCCTCCACCATCATCTTCATCAAACGTTTTTTTCCGAACGTTGGAAGCCTTGTTGAAGCTCAAACGTCGAGGGCGGTCTTTACCGCCGCTTTGGGCCAAAACATTCTCCACAACGTTGCCATTAGACTTTGTAAAGCCCCGGTACCGGTGCGGTACATTGGGTGTTGGATTTACTCATAAACACAGGTCTAAATATCATAGTGAATTAAAACATTTCGCGAAATAATTAAAAGTCAACCGTTTATCACATAAACATTAAATCTTGTCTTAACATAATTTAAACTTGTCTTAAACATAACATAAAACATCATAACATTTCTTCTCAATATGCCAGCTTCTTTAGTCCAATGTCATGTGTCTCCCTCAAGCCAGCTGATTCATTCTATTTGTCCACGTGCATACTAAAAGTCAGCTACGCTGAGTGAGTTCTAATGAATCAGGGAATATGCATTACATACACATACTTACATATACGCATCCGAAGATAAGTATTATATAGTTAACACGTTTACCTTCCTTTCCTATATACATGCATACATTCATACTTTCATTCTTTCAAACTTTCATACTTACATACTTTCATATCCTTAACTTACTTTCATTATTTAGTACATGCATAATCATTCTATGTTTTAAAGAGCATTTCGCCTTATAGCATTCACAAATATTATTAGGGTCTGCAACTCTTTAACCTTCGCAGATATTATTAGAGTCCGCAATGCTTTATTCTTTACAAATATTAATAGGGTCTGCAACCCTTTAACCTTCGCAGATATTATTAGGGTCTACAACACTTTAACCTTCGCAGATGGTCTACAAACCTTTAACCTTCGCAGATATTATTAGGGTCTGCAACCCTTTAACCTTCACAAATATTATTAGAGTCTGCAATCTTTAACCTTCGCAAATATTATTAGGGTTTGCATCCCTTTAACCATTCAACCATACAAACCATACATTCTTTTCCATACAACCATATATACATTTAGTTATATATTTGCATATAAATCTACGTACATACCCTTAACTCTTTCTATAGCAATCAAGTATCATTAATGAACATTCATATCGCATACACTTGCCACTTAAGATAAACGTATTAACTAAACACATAGGAGTATGCACATATCCCCGAAAAACATAACACAGAAATGGGCTAGAAACTCACCTGAATCCTGTTCCTCTCAGAGTTTATGGTCACACCTCTCTTCATCTGGGCACGACTAACTGTGTAATAATTATAGGTATCAATTAACTACTTCTAACCAAATCATACTTCTAGGTTTAGTGAAGCCCCTAACGAACGAGGGTCCGGGGGCAGCGCCCCTTGTAGCGGGGTCGTGGGGGCGACAGCCCTAGTAGGGTCCAAGGGGCAGAGCCCCTGGCTGGAAAATCGACTTTTTAAATGAATCGAATCGAGCTCCAAATGAATCGAATCAAGTCCAAAACAAATCGAACAAAATTATGAAACGAATCGAATCAAATTCTGAAACGAATCGATTCAAATTCTGAAACGAATCTATTACGGACTGAAACCATTGCAAGGTATGGAACTTGTCCCACATCGGTTGTATGGGCAACTGATGTGGGGTTTATAAGCCAAGTGGGTTCCCTCACCTATTAGACTAGTCTTTTAGGTTGATTTCTTCTGTTTGGCTTGTAACAGATTGTTTGGCTTGCAATGGTTTTAGTCCGTAACAGAATCGAATCAAATTCTGAAATGAATCGAATCGAATTTTGAAATGAATCGAATCCCAAAACGAACGAATTTTGAAACGAATCGAATCGAGTTCTGAAACGAATCGAATCGAATTCCAAACGAATCGAATCAAGTATTTGGAAACGAATCAAGTCGAATTCCTATAAATTCGATTTATATGTTTTTCATGCCATTCAGCTATGATCGTTTTCGTTCATCCCTCCAAGGCCCATTTTACCATTTTAATGATTTCTGGGCTATAAGTCTTTCAGTTCTTACATGGTCCAAACTTCATCTACCCATCTTTTTCTTAAGTCTAACCTTACCCATTTTATCCCAGACAACATTCATACCTAGTTTTTAGTAAAGTTTTCATTTTTCCTACTTAATATAAGCCGATCTAGTACCCTATCGATTTTCATGGCAAACCGGCATCAAATACATAACATTTTATCTTAAAACGTACATTTTCTTGGATCAGTTTGATTTGGATCTAAATCAACACGTGAATCTAGATGTGTTTCTTGTTTGTCAATGGAAGTCGGCTGTGAATCACCCGCGTTCCTTGCCCGGATCTGGATCCGGAAGGTATGAGAGTGTTCGTGTGTGTTTTGAGTGTGTAGGGAGACAAATGTGATGGAATGAGAAAGTTGGGGTTTTAGGAAGGGTTTAAGGAGTTTAAATACTCCAAGCCCATGTGTATTAGGCCCATAACCATCTCCAAGTCCATGTTGAAAAGATAAAAGCATTGCTAGCAGTTGATTCTCACATGCAACAAGTGTTGAAAGTTAAGTGAAGATACAATGCCATTATCTGAAATTGGGATTTCAGAATCAACAAGGTGCAGGCATATACTATGGTCACAAAGAGTCAATAACGATAATTTCTTGACATTGCATCGAATGAATGGCAGGTTAGAGTAGTTTAACTATTAAGAATCATATTTGCAAGTTCAAGAATCATAGTTTGACTTGAAAAGTCAACTATTGAAAGGAATTGTAGCTTACGAATCAAGTAAAGGTCAAAGTAAATGAGTCATTGGTACGGGTCAAAGTTAATTTAGCATGTCAAAAGATTATTATTAACCGCAATGTGTCTCATTTGAACCATATGATGAGATATATTGTTTGATATTCACGTATTCATATATGTAGAAATCTCAATCTTTTATAGGATGGTATAATAGAAGATATGTTATATGTTAGCCTATTATAAATCTTTTGGTAACCCAACTAATGTTATTCTTTTGTATGAATGGCAGTTCTAGAAGTCCATAACAACCACTAATACTTTATAACTACTTAAACTTTAATACACATATATGTAGCAAATTACCATATACTACAAATTCACTCTCTTTTTTTTTTTTTCTAGATGAATAATTGATGGAATTCCGAATGGAGTTGGTTTTATGATTTTCTCTGTAGTAAAGGTTATTAAATGTATTTGATCCGCCGTTGACATCTAGTTTTTTTTTTTTTTTTTTGAATTTTAGTTATTGTTGATCAGTCCTAAGTATTACAACTTTGCCTTCTTAAAACAAATTTCGACCTCGAAATTGTTAACTACGAATAACCAAAGAGTTTGAAATAACAAACGTGAAATATAACTTCTCAACGCAAGTATTTGAAACTTTAAACATACTTGAATAAGAATTCATGATATAAAAGATAAGTGATAACTAATCTATTGACAAAATCTAATAAATGATAACCGAAAGCAATTGTTGATATGAATATTTTACAAGTATTATAATGATCATTACTTAATTTGAACCGACAACAAATCATGTGCTTAGTTTAAACAATCAACGAATCATGTTCTTAGTTTGAACCTCAATTGGGTTTCATCATAACTGAAATTTATTCTAAACTTAGCTACCCATATGAAGACTAGCGTATACAAAGATTTGTTATCAGTTTTAATCTCTTCTGTAGTGGTCTTCGTGCAGGCTGCTTAGCGTTAACCAGTGAGGATTCTTGCATTATAAAGACCTCTAACTGCTTACAGTATTTGTAGTAATTCACCATTTTATTAGAACCTTCATCTTTTAATACAATAAACAAATTCTTCTAAGTGATCAAAGTTCAGTATCTTTATATTAGTCCATTAGAATCTCCATCTTGGGGAAAGACTGCTGGTTACTACGACATCCTTTATGGACAACAAAGACAACACCATAACAAGTCTCTTGTTAAATCTTTCACCTTCATGAATTCAAGGATTTTGTTTGTGAAAGCATTGCTAATGATAACAAATGAAAAGTTTTTAGAAGTGTATACCAGTCTAATGAGATACATGAAATAATAATTTTATTTAAAACACATACCTTTTATATTATCAAGATTCTTAGTTATACCATCAACATTTAATCCCATTAAACTACACCACAAGAACCTCCATTGTGTGGAAAAACTTCTTGTTACAACAGCGTCCTTTATAGGTAAAAGAGATAGAATTATTTTCATAAGTGCAATTGGCATATTGGTGAAAAAATTTTCGAGTTTAATCCCTCATCAACCTCCTACGAAAATGAAACACGCCAATATATGAAAAAGCACATATACATAATGGTTTAAATTAAACACACCATGATCCATATCAAACATAATCTCCTTTGGTTTCAACTTGAATCAACGACAACTGAAATAGATAGTTACTTATGATAAAATCACTTACAACCATATAAAGCACGTTATATATTTGTTTAGATATACAAATAGCTATGAGAAACTGCTAACCTTATTCTCAATAGTAATTATTTTATTCTTGGTTGTTGATGAAGTACTTTTCGTCATCTAAGACCGTTCACTGAATGCTTGAACTTGCAATTTCCACCAAACATGCAACCACTAGTGTTTCAATAGTAAAGACGCACATTTTTTCCTGCGACATTAACATACACGTACACTATGTCAACCTCCTACAGTATTTTTATGCAAATTATAATGATTTGCAGATAGATGTACATGAAATAAAGAAACCAGGACAACATACAAATTAAAGTTTGGAAGCCACAAAGGATTGAAGTACATACCGGTCTCAATGGCAAGCCAATATCATTGAGAGTTAATGATGGCTCCTTATGGTTATGGCTACAGTGCTACACGTTTCTGATCCAAGCCTTACTAATTCATAAAAAACACACAGTAACTGAATTTAATGACTCAATTGGGTATTGATGTTATATGGAGTACATTTAGGTTGAGGATTAAAAAAGTGTGTCCATATGCTTGCCGTTCTAAAAAAAGACTTCCTTTTATCATTAAGTTAAAAAAAACAGTGAGAATAACTTAAAGAAAACATATAAAATAATAGCATCAATGTGTGTGTATAGTGGTATCCCTCCCCATAAGGTTGAGGGTTCGAGTCGGATGGTAAAAAGACTCGCCCTTCTATCATGAAGACCTTGAAGGAAGAAAGATAAAAATAAGAGAAAATATTGTTTTCAATTCAAAATTTCATTTCCAAATTCCATCAACTACAAGCAAAATGATCATAATTATCTAGGACAAACAAAGAGGTTCATAAAATGAAATCTCAAATTTGTAAATGTTAAAATTACCATATGCGTTAAATTGCATGTGATATTTCTCATAATCCTATGAACAATCATCATGTCATCAATGTTTTTGTGTTCTTCACTACCCTGCATTAAGAAACCAATTACAAGCCTTCTATATTAATGAAAAAAATCAAAAGCTTACAATAAAATCAAAACGGATTTATCTCACAATAATAACTCCAAACAAGATAGAAAGATTACAAGTAACGAATGCTTACCCTGAGACGATGTTTCTTTTCCTCTACCATTGTCAACGAATCATTACCATATAGGTTTGTGGACGACAATGGCGGCGGAGGCTGTTATGCTAATAAATTATGGAATGTAGAACTAGGTTTATCATTTTGCATAGAATGTGATGTGATATTTAATAGTTTAGATTGTGGGCTACTAAATAAAATATATCTTTATTGGGCCTACACGGCCGGTCCACACTAAAATGAAATGAATACTAACATATACAAAAGTTAATAAGGGAGGAAGAGGGGTTCAATCCAATACCACAATGCCACATTGAGGAATACTTGTAATAAACAACAACACTACCTATCTAATAATCAAAGTACACAATATCCCATTGATTACCTATATTTTTTTAATGCAGCCCCAAAATTTTGAGCCCCAAGCCCTTATTTATCTATAAATCAAATAAAGAAACTATGGTAAGCTTCGTATACTAGGCATGTTCAAAACGGTTTGGGACTAGGAACTGGAACCGGTTCCTAACCGGTTCCTATATTCAAAACCCCCTTTTAAACCGGTTCCAGGCTCGAACCGGTTAGGGAACCGAACCGGTTCTCCCACCCTCGGACCCCTAACCTATCTAACCGGTTCTTACCGGTTCCTAACCCGGTTCCTGGTTACAGTGTAAAATTTTTTTTTTTTTTCGTTTTTCGTTTGCGATTTGGATTCTAAACTACGATTCGTATTTGTATAACATGAAAAATAAAAAAACAATTAACATAAAAATAAACAATTAACTGATGAAGAAAAGACAACTACTGAAGATGTTTGCCACTGAAGGCAACTACTGAAGGTTGCCACTGAAGACAACTACTGAAGGTTGCCACTGATGACAACTACTGAAGGTTGCCACTGATGAGGAATACTCATCAGTGGGAACATTCATCAGTTACAGAGTTTGTTGTCACTGATGCAAAATATGAACCAGTGACACATCAGTTGCAGAGTTTCATCAGTTGGAACATCATCAGTTAAAATGTAACCATTGTACAATGTAAACTTGTTCATTGGATTTGCAATACAAGTGCATTTAGTTTTTTTTTTCGTTTTTCGTTTGCGATTTGGATTCTAAGCTACGATTCGTATTTGTATAGCATGAAAAATAAACAAAACAATTAACATAAAATTCATTTTATTTACTTTAAGAAGTTCAAAAAAAAAAGGTTACATGTTTTAAAATCTTCAAAAACAAACTAACAAAACATTAAACTTATAAATATAAAGTTGTGACATATTATTTCTAGAAAAGCCTTCTTGTTCGTCGTAATTATTGAGCGGCGACTTCTTCCTCGGAATTACTTGTAGAAATGCCTTCTTGTTCGTCGTGCACTCGAACATCAAGTGGTGTTTCATCTTCGAGAGTGGTTACGTGTTGAATACGATCGATTGAGTCCAAGTGATCCTTTAAGCAAATGCACATATCCACCGACTCCGAATTTAGTCTTGTTCTTCTCACCGATATTACCCTGCCACTAAGAGAAAAAGCGGATTCCGAAGCTACCGTAGAAGCTTGGACGGTTAGTAAATCACGGGCCATGGTGGCAAGAATCGGAAACTCGGTTTCCTTTACCTTCCACCAAGCCAAAACATCAAAAGTGCCATATTCCTCTTCGGATAAACCGGTAGAGTAATCATTTGCACTATACCTTCCTAGTTCGCTTGAAGGGGTGTTACCCCTTTGTTTTTTAGCCGTTACGTTGCGAACGGTGTTCATAAGGCTAATCATGGGATCTCGTACTCTAGTAGCACTTGAACTTGATGAAGACCCCCCCCCCCCCCCGGCATAGGCATGTGTATGTTTGACCCATATTTATTTAAATAAAAGTCATACATAAATTTAAAATTCAAGTTAAAATCATTTTTTGCCTCTGTTGAAAAGTTTGGGTCAACTTCATGCATATCTAAGGCTGAAAAAATTTCGTCTATCACACATTCAACCCCCGTAACATTTAACATTGGGTTTAAAGCGGCGGCGCAAGTAAAAACCGGTGGCAATTCAAGAAAGTATTTTTTTAATTTAAACTTCATTGGTAATATGATGTTTGAAAACATTGGACTTTTATTTTCAAATTCTTTAAGATTGTTAACGATTAAAAACAACTCCGAAAGAACCAAGGGACTTGTCGGATAATACGTTCCCGATAGTTTCGTAGTTGATGTTTTAAAAACTTCAAGAAAAGTCGATAAGTCATTGATAATTTCCCATTTCTCATTTGAAAAGGGGATTGCCAAATCATTCTCGGCAAGACTAGAATGAAACATTTGTAAAGTTTCTCTTTGTTTCAAAGCACTATGAAACATTATGCAAGTGGAATTCCATCGATGAGGTACATCTCAATTAGCTCCCAAAGCTTTTCTTCCCGTATCTTTACAAAATTTTCTATATTCCATTTGTCTTTTTTTACTTTTCTTAAAAACTTCATGTATCATTAGTCTAAAATCGTTTATAACCGATGTAACCTCATCCGAAGCAAGTCCGTCTTGCACGATTAAATTAATGATATGTGCAACACACCTTGAGTGAAAAAATACACCATTGCAAATCGGCGTATATTTTAATTTTAATTTATCAACCGCCGATGTATTATTCGACGCGTTATCAAATGCCATTGAAAATATTTTATTTTCTAGTTTATAAGTTTTTATAACATAATCTAAAATTTCAAACAAATTATCTCCCGTATGTGGATACTCAAAGAGTTCGAAAGCAATGGTACGTTTCATCATTTCCCACGATGACGGGTCTACCCAATGAGCGGTGACACAAAGATAAGATTCGGGTAGACCATGTGGAGCCGACCAAACATCACTAGTTAAGTTTATTCTCGTATTTATATTTTCAAAATATGCAATTAGTACCTCTTTGGCATTCTTCCACAATTTTAAACAATAACGTTTAAGAGTATGACGACTTACGTGAGTGTATTGTGGTCGAAGCGTATCTCGAATCATGGCGGTTAAGCGAGGGTTGTCGAAGTGGCTAAACGGCAAAGCTTCTTGAATCACAAACTTCGCCATACGATCTTGAACTCGATCAATTTGGTATGTAAATATTCCGCCTTCACTATCCATTTGCGTTTGTTGCGAATCGACGTTCTTTTTCAACGCCTTGCAATACGGTTTTTCGATGTGTTTCTTCAAATTTGAATTCGAAAGTGGGTTTAAATAAATCCCACAAAACTTGCACCGAGCCTTCAATGAATGGTCACTCAATTCAACCAAATCCCAATTGCACCAAATCTCTTGATTACGATTATGAGGTACAATACGAACGAAACTTGGTTCGGCGTTGGAACATTGACCAACCGATGATTGTGAGGCAGCCATAACAACAAATATGAATATAGAAGAAGAGAAAACAAGATATTAGAGAACTCAAAACGTTGTAATAGCGTTTTTTTTGTATTTTTTTGCGTTCGGGTTTGCGTTTTGAGTGTTGTGATGAACCCATGACACCAAATACCTATTTATACTAGTAATGGGGTGCTTGGGGGAGCCAAAAAACGGCTATTTTTGACCCCAACGGTCAAAAAACGGCCAAAAAAAAACGATTTCCAACGGCTAGAACCGGTTAGGAACCGGTTCCGGATGGTTCGGTTCCAGAACCGGTTCCGGTTCGGTTCCGGTTCCTACCCGCCCCCACTCAGAAATGCAAGAACCGGTCACGGATCATCGGGTTGAATCAGATAGGGTCCGGTTCCTACAAAAAACGGGTAGGAACCGGTTCGGGTCCGGTTCGGGTCCACCGGTTCGGTTCCAGGAACCGGTTTCGTTGAACATCTCTATCGTATACAGATATAGATCTTATATACTTATATGTTTGTATACATATTATGTATCATATTATAACATCAGTAATTTAAAAGAATAATAAGTAGAAGATTTATTATTTAAATTTCATGGGTTTATTATTATTAAATAGATGAGATTTAGTTAATATGGACTTATGTTATAGAATGGGCTTAGGGAAAGATGGTGGGCTTAAGCGATCATGGGCTAGGGTATAAATACTCCCTTAAACTCTAAAGCCCTAAAACTCCACCATTATCCACTATTCTTCATGTTACATTCATCAATTTGTCAAACCCGAACACGCAAGTCGTCTTAAAATTTTAAAATCAAATATGAGAGTGTTTAAATCAGTCGAGATGGAAGGGATGGATAATCAAAATTACGATCTCTTGTTAATATGTTGCACGAAATAAGTCATTTCTATTGATTGCAAAACAAGGGTGTGTTTCATGAGTCAAGGACATAGGTTAGGTGATGATCCGCGAGTTTTATTTTCAATGTGCTTGTTTGTTATTATTAGATTTTTTTTTCTGAATAACACACTCTTTTATATTTTTTCTAATTCATTTTTATTTATATCGTTTACTATTATTTTTATTTTTATTTTAGTTGTTGATAAATTCTGAGTATTATTTATCATTTATTTATCATATATTATTATCGTTTACTATTACTTTCCACATATGTTTGTTTGCGCATCTAACATTTATCATTTATTATTTATTTATCATATATTATTGTTGTGTTAAAATTGATGATCATCTCACTCAACATGTGTTGTTGACAAACTCGTTTATTTTCTACGCATATGCAGACTGCCTTTTGAATTGAAGTTTGACGTGAAGGACATCTAGAAAAGTCCATAGGGAACTTAAGGAAGACTATCTTTATTTAAATCTTGAATGGATTATTTGTTTATGTTTTGAATATTTGTGCACTGTAATTTGAAATAATTAATTTAATAGGCATTGCCATTTTATTTATGATAGTACCTTTGAGCTGTGAACAATCGGCTCACGTCCCGGCATTTCGCCTTTGGTTGGGGTGTGACACCCAGTAGGCCACTTGCGACACCGAAGTTCTTAATTATATATATAGTAATGATATCCTTCCCGTACTTTCATAATTATAAATACATAATATCATTATAGATACATAATAATATCATTATAGATATATAATGGTGGTGCTACAAGAAGCAATGGAACTATGGGAAGAAAATAATTATCTTATCGCTCAGAGTGTGACACCCCGCTAATTTAGTCGTTGTCCGTACACACCTTAAACATGATTTTAGTTCGTTATTTACCTTAGATTAAGATTTATTAAATTAATTCGTGTGCATCTAGCAAAGCCACATACGCATATCATAAACATTAGGCACTCATAGAGACTACTCGGAAACACACGGGATAGCCCGACCTACATACATGTTGGTGAGGAAAAAAAATAATAATACTAAGAAAGCATTAAACGAGTAACTAATACATAGAGAATTATATGTAGGAATACTTATACAAAACTTAATATAATAATTACGTTCGATATGCTTATGTTTTATATATTTTATAAAAACGTCTCATAAAACTTTGATTGGCATATATAATTTTACATAGGAGTAACAGGCAGGTACAACTAAATAGTTTATACTATGGTAAATTAGCGTTCGTTTATTTTAAACATCAAACATTACCGACACGCGTTCATATATATATAGAGAGAGAGAGAGGAACCGGCAATTGACCTTCACCACCCGACATCACACCGACACCCAACGAACGCCTGACAGAACTCGAACGTCACTCGTTTTCACACAACCTACACTTGTTGGTTTATTTTAAAAACTCATGCAAACAACAAAAATATCTATTACACCCATAGCTAGTTAAAGTCTTCAAAGACTTTTTGGATAAGATTTGACAGGAAAAGAAAATCATCAAACCATTCTCACGGCCAAATCTCATCAACACCATCTTTCTTATATTTTGCCTCCTTCAACACTCAAACTAAAACAATTCCTTGATTTTTTTTTAAAAGGCTAGAGTCATCCTTCCATCCATCTATAATGAAACCTTTATTTTATTTTGGAGCTCTCGGCTCTCTCTGTTAAAACCAAAACACACACACACACAACTACATTACAAGTGTAATCAAGACCCAAGGGACTACAAGGTGGTGCTTCAAGATTTCAAGAATCATTCCTTCTTTTCTTTAATCCAAACTTTCTTGTTTAAAGTGAGTATTTACCCTACTAATATTAGTCTTAAAAAATTTTATATGTTATTATGCCGATAAAGCACACCCAAGTAATTATGATTCGTCTAACACTTGATAAAAATTGTTGTTTGTCCCTAAAATTCGCCCAAGTCTATGAAACTAGCATATTAATGACTTGCTTTATATTAGAATACATGACGTTGACTTAGGAACTTATCAAAGGCATGCTTAAAAGTAGTGTTGGTACTCTACATGTTATTCAAGTGATTTTGTTCAAACAAACTTGTTGATGTGCTACTCTTTAAATACATATAACGGGTATGCTCAAACTTTTAATTTAAAAACAAGTATACTTAATTGTTAGTTTTTTTTATCTTAGGTAAAAGCTATATGTTTAAAGTATTTTGCGTTGGCAATATGTAGAGTACGGATTATTTTTAAAATGTGTATTTTAATCAATGTAAATAAATGTTGATTAGTAAAAGCAATTCGATTAAACATTATGTAGTAATATTGTTTTATATAAAATAGAGCTTTTCAACTTTATACAAAGATTTTATGATGGAACTTATATGTACTCTATATAAAAAAAATATGATGTTTTATCACACAATAATAAATATTATATAATTGAGAGAAATACATATATTTTGGAACATGAAAATATTGAGAGTCTTAAACGAATATAACTAAGTTAGGTGAAAGACTGGCATAAACCGGGCCACAAGATACTATTAGAATCTAACCACCCTTACGTGTTTAGGACGTTGCAAGAACCTGACTAATCTAATTCTCTAGATCACTGGAACGAAACTACCAGGTGAGTTTCACGGTCCCTTTTTAATTAAATTGTTTTGAAACTCTTGGGGGAGAATGCATGGAGAAACACATGTTCGGAAACGAGTAGAAACGCAGTCTTATTTTGTTACATGGGTTGAGTCAATAATGCGGTCAAAGTCCCCTAGAATCTGTGATCATTAACTATTGTAGACGTGGTCGATATGAATAGTACTATTTGGGAGTAACACGCCCCACCCGTGGTTAGTCGCACTAACTTAGATTGGAGGTCTAGCGGGTGATATTTGTCCATAGTTGTCTTCGATGTTTTTCGCATTAGAACATCAAGAGGGGCGATAATAGAAAAACTGTTAAGTCTTGATCATAGAACTCATGGTAACTGTCTGAGAAATTGGTTGACTCGTTGTCCAAGAAACACATATTTCTATAAACCTGTGAAACTCACCAACAATTTTTTGTTGACATTTTTATACATGCATTCTCAGGTTACTGAAGCATTGGGAACATATATGGAGTCACATGCATGTAGAGGCATTCTGATGAAGTATCTATCGTAAAGACTATAAACAGTGACTATGATTCATGATGTCATCACGCCCTCGCGTTTCCGCCACTAACGGGGGTGTGACACCGAGGCTTTATTTTTAATTGTAGTTGAGGTCTGGTCATTACAATATTTAACCCATACTGGTCCAACCTATTCGTTCTTTTAAAGCCATAGTTTAGAATTTTAACGAGTTCTGTATCATGATTTAGAAACCAATAAAACAATTGACCTTCTCATTCAATGAAATGAGATTGATGGTTAAGACTTGAGATCCTTGAGGTCACAGTGGTGGGTTTCATCCTTGATGGTGTTACAAGGTGAATCAGGTCACTAGAAAGCTCACTCAGGTGTTTGGGGTAATTCCAAACGTTGTTAAAAAACACAAATAAATTGATTTCTCTTAAATGAATACATCCAATTGAACACTACGGTATTATTGCAATAAAAGCACACAGTGACAGCAAAGCTTAGGGGGGAAGGGGTGTTCATGGGTACTACTCATGTACTGGCCAATTCTCTACTGACATCTCAATTCTACCCTCAAGTATTCACAAATCATAAAATCACTAGCAGCACCTGCTCAAAAGTACCTGTGGAAGTAGGATACTAATCCAGTAAAGACAAGGAGGCAACCCCTCCGCGACCATAAACAACCAATGATGAAAGACTTCAGATGTTAACCAAACACATTCGCCCGTGGAAAGGAGCACTCTCCGCGGAGGGCATGTTGACCATCTGCGGGAGGATACATAAGTCTCCCGCAGGAAGAATACTTAAGAATCTACAAAGAAAGAATAAACACGGAGGACTTGTTGTGATCAAGCACAGGCCAGTACGTGATAGGGAAGCGAGAGCCAATCACAGGCCGAGCCCTTGTACTGTCCATCAACGCATGATGGACCAATGAAAAAAGGCCAACGCAGTACCTGCCCCTTACAAGGATCTCCGAAGGCCAACTGGACGACCAATCAGGAGCTAGTATCATGCACAACCATGAGAATGGAATGTTCCATTGAGTGGGACAGCTAACCCAATCATTCTTCTCCCCCTCGGCTATAAATACAAGGTGCAGAACAACGGTAAAAGGATCCGATACTCTCTCATTCTCCTTAAGCATATCCATTACTTACCATAATGATTCTCACGCCGGAGCGTGGTTACGAGAAGACACCCCTATTCCCCTTCTCGTAACGAGCTCACGGTGTTATGTGATGCAGGTTGACAACCATCGGCGACCGGAATAGTTGTTATCACACCGGAAAATACAGGTCTAAGCCCACCCGGGGTTAGATTTGGTGTTAATCCATTATTGGGTGAGACATTAAGCTAAGCCTACCAACGGTTAGACAAGTGTTTCTTCAGTACCCTAGAACTTTTTGTTTTTTTTATTTTAAATAAATTAAACAATTAAATGTCATTGAAACTAAAAATATTACATAATTGAAAACCGGAAAAATAAAATACAACAATTCAAACCAAAAATATAAAATACGACAGTTCAAACCATTAAGGGTTTGAATAAATTGATGAAGTTTGAGTGAATAAAAATAATGAAAGGTGTAAGTGCAATATGCTTGAAAACTAAACAGTAATCAGCCACCAGCTAAGTTCTCTTTAATCTTGATTTAGTTAATGACTCATAATAATAGCATAAGAGTTACGTAAACACTTCTTTGTTAAAACTTATTTGCTACTATCATTTGTTTTCTAAGTGAAAGAAAAATCAATCATCGTTATATAGTTAAGACAAACAACCATATCACAACTCAATTCGTTGAACACGACTATTTAAACAAGTCAAATGAAAGGGTAGGTCATGACCGTAAAGAGAATTCTAATAAAATTGTAACTGTGATAGATAATTTCATGATTTATAATTTGATTGTAAGTGGCTTGGTCACTTAAGCCACTTTAATCCTCTTTTTTTTCTTTTTCATTTTTTTTCTTCTGATTGCAACCTTAAGGTTTTACAAGCTTTGTCATTTTCACCCAAATCGTTAACTATGTCTATTTTCTTCAAGAGTATCAATGCAATACGACATCCAATAACCAATGTCCGATGCGATATAACCCTCTGAGAACCACCATCCTCGTTTCCATAGCATGTTACCGTCTCCGCCTTCGGAATCGGCATATCATGTTACGAAGAGCTTATCAGCTGTCATTTTTGATGAAATTGAGTAGACTCAAATAATTTTAGCAGTTTACTTCAGAATAAATTATATACAAATAAAAGAAATCATCACATATATCATATTAATATTTTTTTTTTTTACTTTTCTAGAGCTAACTTTATATAGGTATTCACCTCAGTACACTACACTAAATCATCAATTACACTTGCAATAAGATTATTAGTTCGTTCATCATCATTAACTTAAACATAAATAAATCACAACTTAATAATCAATTACATAATACTAAAACGATACCTTTTTAACTTCTATTCATCGTCGCCAGCGCTTCTGGCTCTAGCCTTTAACCACTCCACCACGTCACCAAACACAGTCTCCACGTCAGCATCCTCTTCACCAATCAACTGATGCCACATCCCCTGGTACATCTTCAACGTCTTATCCTTACTCGCGGCGCGTGTGTACAAATCCTCCACACACGCCGGATCACAAACCCTATCATCGCCGCCGTGAATAATCAGCAACGGCACGTCCACCTCCGTAAACCGACCCTGCACCTCCCTACATATCCTCAACAACTCACGCGCCGTCGAGGCGCGTGGCCTCGCTGCTGTCCTTCTCGGACTAGCCATCGCCAACTTCCGCTTCCACTCCACTTTGAAAGACACGTCCGGTATCGAGCCGCGCGTGGGAACCACGCGCCACGTCGGAACCAACGTGGCTGCGAGTGAGAGAAAATACTCCAACGGCCACGGGGGTTTGTACTTTTCGCTAATTCCACACATCGCGCCGTTGAGGATAAGTCCGTCGTATGGTTTTCCGGCGGCGGCGTCCCGTCGGAGCGTGATAAGTAACGCAATCGCGCCGCCGAGGGACTCGGAGTAGAGAAAAGACGGGAGCGACGGCGCGTGTGATACACGGAAGGTGTTAAAATACGAAATACAGTCGTCGACGACGGGGTTAATGTCCGGGATATGATACTGTAAGCCGTCGGAGAAGCCATGGCCTTGGTGGTCAATAGCGCAGACGGCGAATCCGGCTTTGGCTAAGTGGACGCAGGTCAACTGGACGAACCAGCTGGACTCGCCGGTGTAGCCGTGGACGGTGCAGATGAGGCCGGTGAGTTGGTAGATGGGAGTGGGGTCCATGACTGGGTGAAGAGTTTGAGGCCTCTGGGGTTAGTGATGTAGTTGGAGGAGTGGGAGATGTTGTGGTGGTGTAGAATTGGTCTGGGGTTAGCGAGCCGAATGGTGATGTCTCGTTGGCTTCGGCTATTGGGTGCACCATGGTTTGGGTGGTGTTTGGGACGGTGGTGGGTGGTTTATAGGTGAGGGTTTAGGAGGGAGGTGAGAAGAGCGTTGGAAAAACTGGTTATTAAATGTTGGATAGGTAGGTGATGAATAATTGAATGCATTGGGGTGAAGGTTCGGTACAAATATTAATGCGTATAATAGCGGAATGAGCAAATGGGTAGTGCCGTACTGGTATTGTTGGTATTAATTTGTTACGGATATGTTGATGTTTCGGGATCGGTACGGTATAGTTTTGATACTGGTATTTTTTTGAATTTTTGAGTTAGGTATTGGTGCTGATATTTTGGGACGATCGGGAATTTTCGGTACCAAGCTCGTCTTTATGTGTTAATAGTTTAGATGTTGAATTATAGTAGGGTTATGAAGTGAGATGGATTTTATAATCTTTACATGACACTGTAGTTCATGGTTCAAATAGAGTGTTTGTAATTAACTAATTGGGTACTTGAATTTTGGAAGCTAGTGTAAGGGAGCGATAAAGAACGGTTATAAACGTGAGAGATGGAAAGTCGCAAGATGCGACAACTTAGCCGTTTTGAGGTTCAAGACGAATGAAAATCCTGGGCTTTTATTGTTGGAACTAAAAAAAGTAAGTTCGGGTTGAAACAAGTCATTTTTAACGAAGGTCAAAGGCCATATAACCCGTTGACTTTATCAAACCGTCCAGTTACGTATCTCACCATTCTTTTAACAAAACCCTCTCCAAAGTTGATTTTATGCAACCATCACTAGCATAACTATCTCTCTAATTTCTTACGTTAAACATTTTTAGAACTTGATGCCTCATTGATACACCATCACCATCCGCCATGATTCTCCAATCGTCGATGGGGTTTCCGGTGCACATGAAGAGAAACCAAGTTTTCTTCTATGTGGTATATTTCCCAGAATCATACCCTAAATTTCTTTTTACATTCTTTATATACCTTCTTAATAAGTCCTGCAACTCATGTGTACACTTATAAGAATCATGCCTCCAACTCATGTTTATCTCCTCCAATGAAACACAAAAAATTGCATGAAACAAATCTATTTTCTCTTATCAAAATCAACATTTCTAGTGAATTAACTATAAATCAGAACCAACTATATTACAAAAAAAAATTAATGAAAGAGTGTAAAATCAACTACATTGATTACAAAATCACATATATATGATTCCAAGCAACGGATTTTGGTTGTTAAAGAGAAACGAGAAAATTATACTTTGATGTTCCAGTCTTTTACTCTTAGATTGTATACTTCTACTTTAAGAATCGTGATTGCATTTCTATTGTTGATGCTCCGTCTCCCTCTTCGTTCCTCGACCCCTCTAATTCTAAACACCACTGAGAATTTCTATTTCCATTTCTCAAAACACAATACTTGATGAAATTTTCATTTTTAAGTTCTTTTTTTTATTATTAATTAGGGGCCCCAAAAGATAAGGGCCAGCGCAATAGCAGGAAGTAAGGCCGATCCTGATCGCAAGGTCCTTGGCCACAGGCTGTTCGAGTCTCGCTGAAGAGCATATTTCTCCATATAAGACAAAAGAGCATATTTTATTATAACAACTCATAATCTGATCAAGTAAAATACCAGACCTATATGCTACACATTCCACACACTTGTTCATTTGAGTTGAGATCCAAAAGCACAAATGAACATAACTAAAAGCACATCAATGAACATATCTAAGTGTTGAGATGATAGGATCATATCAGCATGAATATATAAACGTCTAGTTGATCTAAGCAATTTTACCAAAAATAAAAGCATGGATCAATGATTCGTAATAATAAACTAGAACAGACCAAGACCTATCGTACAAGCATGGATCATGAATAATTTTGATTGTTTTTAACAAAAAAGGAGCTTCCGTTCAATCTGATTTGGGTTTTCTACGGTGTTTAAAAAAAGAAAAATAAAACATAAAAAATAAAAAAGAAAAGATGTAATTAATAAAAGTTTTCTTCTTTTTTTTTTATCTTTTTGGGTTAAAATTTGTTGAAAACATATTATCAACTATTATTTTACCCGTCCGGTGGACAGGAATATCAACGTACGAGAATACGATGAATACAATAATTTAGTATCACGAAGTTTTAACAAATGAAAAATGATAAGTAGAATAAGCTTACCCCATGTTAATAAGGTAGAAAGATTAATACACATTTTTTTTTGTCAATGTTGACCAAAAGTCAACTCTGCCTAAAAAGTCAATTTTGAAAATCTTAAATATATATATAAACGAAACCTTTCTAAATTCTCTCAAGACAACAGATTGATTTATTTGTAAATGAATTCTTTTCACGCATTTCACCCAAATTCACATGTATTGGTCTCATTAAACCCAGATGTCTCTTAAATGAGTTAAAACATCTCAGTATACTAAAATTAATATCCGAATTTTTTTAATATATTATTTATAATTAAGAAACAATTTTATAGTAAAACAAAGCGGGTTATAGGTCTCACCAAACCCAAATAGAAAAATAAAAATTAACATCTTATTTATTTATGAAACTCTATAATCATCAAATCCTAAATATATTTTTAACTTCCTTACAATAAATAAAATTAAAATCCTAAAAAACTATATAAATATTAGAAACGAATAATGTAAAATAACCCTGTAATACGAGGGATAAAAGCTAGTAATAATATTCAGATTGCTTTAAGTATTCGCTTCCCTTACACTTACACACCAATTAGAGCTTACCAAAATATTTAATGACTATGATCATTAGGACACCATATTCACAAACAGGATATTGTATTTGCATCTCTTCCTGTTATTATGCTGCTCACTCCACACTTTGTATGCTTTTTGTCTCCTTGCCTTTAACCAAACCCTTGTCCAATTGAAACTTACACACAAAGCATATTATAATTTTGGATCCCTCAACTAAACAGTTTCATTTGCTCAAAATATAAGGATCATGCCTTCTTGTGTAAACAAATTTCACCTGCATTTGACCATTTCCAGAAAGTTCAAAAAATTATTAATAATTAGTTGCTTAAAGGAAACAAACAATGGATCAATTCAATATAAATATAGTTAGGGGGACCAGAGGCCTCTTACTTATTTCATTTTGGCAGCATATGATGCTAGCAACATATATGTTATTCTCATAAAGACATAAACCAAGCTAAGTTGAGCCAACCTAATCAACAAACTATAAAACCAGATTAGTTTCTTCGAAAAAAAAAGCATATTTTAAAAAAAAGATTATTCGAATAAATAAACAAATTTGTGTGATCGAATTTAACTCGATTGACAAAAAAAATATATATTTGAAGCTCATCGATCACTTACCCAAACGTTAGCTGTTGTGGTTCACTTCCCCCAACTCAAGCTTCTGATCCATTACTACATTAGATTTCTACAAACCAATGCCTCTGAGAGGGTTTTATGTTTGTAATGATTTGCTAAAAGAAATCAACCAATTGAGTAACCATAACGAATTTACATGATATAACCAATAAACAATAACAAAATTTACCTTACCACATTGAGAGTATGACAAATTTGAAATTACATCCAAAAATTCTACTCTTCCGCATCATGAGCAGCAACTATTTAAAACTATATTTAATATCAAAATAAGTAAATAACAAATTGGTTTCCGCATCAGTTCCTTTGATCATTGCAGCCACTGGTCACCATAACCTCATATTTTCATCCTTGGCAAGATATACAAAATTGAAAGGCTACATAAACAACAATACGACAAAAAAAAAATCATTCTAATCCAAAGTTTTTATTATTAATCAAGCCAATGTTACAAAAAGTCTGCAAAGTTATATAATTTCTGAATTATTTGTTTAAAGATTGACATGTGCTATAAAATGCTTATATGTTTATAGCATAGACATTTATTCCAATCGACAAAGAGCAAAAATATTAGATCAAACCCTAGTTGTGCTTAATGTGTAGTCAGATAATCACACTCATCAAACTCAAACAGTGAAAATATCAATATCAGACTCATCATATTCCTCAAAGATTGCCTTCTTAACTTGAAAGCCACATATATATAATATCAAATGACTAGAAGTGATACCACATTGCAAATTAAAATAGATAATCACTTTTGGTTTCCTCGTGCATGAAGCTGTGGAGTTACTTACCCGAGTTCAACGGGTCATGCTTGTTGCCCGCTTGCTTTCTGTTTCGATGAATTCACTGCCTTGTTTATTACAATTAAAGTATATGATTTCACTTGAAAAAAATAATCACTTACAATCAGGATCAGGATTTATAGCCTTTGTAGAAAGTTGATCTAGTATTAGAGGTACAACATCTGCTCGAGTGGCCCCAGCAACATCATCAACTTCAGCTAAAGCATCCCAGTTTAGTGTGGGAATCCCACCACCCGGAGTCAAACCTCGTGCTCCATTATCATGCAATATTCTTGCTAAGTAATAATAAGCATACCATAGAATAGTCCTATCTTCACATTGCTGATGAAGCTACAAAATAAAACACAACTGAAGACAAAAAATAAGTGTAATTGCATTTTTAACTACTATTCAGCAACCAAACCCAAGCCGAAGGTTTCTATAAAATAAAAGTGGTGTGGCATTAATTGTAATCATGAATACCCTTGCAATTTGTAAGTTATCCACAATCATCTGAATTCCAAATGATTTTTATTGTCAAAAAGTTTGTTAGGTCACGCAAGTAAAAGTAGAAGAATATGACCCAAACGTTGACCTGAACAAAAAAGAGCATCACAAATCGTTCAATTGTAATTTGAGATTAAAAAAAACAACATGAGACTAATGGTCTTCACCGCATGCCAAATCGACTCCTGCAAACTCTAGCCTCGTCATCAGCTATTCCTTCATCAAATACAGCAACCATAAGAGTTTGCAAAACACAAACGATCATGATTTAATCTAATTACAAAAGCAACATCAAATATAATTCAAAACTGAAATTATTATCAAGTAATGATAATACCTTTCCACTGCCATGTGGAAGGGATAATGAACCACTAAGTTTCTGCAAATCGCCAATAGAACGTCTTCGCGGCTCCAAACTCACGGAACTTCATGAAATGTAATCAAATTAAACCCACGTAAACCGTAAATGATTTGGGGGTGGAATCAATGAACAACGGAAAAATACAGAAACCGCTAAATGAAATCGACAAAACCGTTCAAACGGGTATAGAATGCGCCGGAGATCAGAGAATATGTCTGAGAGCATATTGAATATAACGGCCAGATATGAAGCATTCTTAACACCTCCTATAAAGGAGGGCGAATAGAACGGAGATGGTAACCGCTGGTAACAACCACCAAAACTGCCATGTGATTAAAAAGTAACTGATTTTTTAATCTTATCGCAGGGCCGAGAATAAATCTTGTTTCTTATCAGACGGTCAGATTTAAATTTCACTATAGGCTTATCGGAGGGCTGAAAATCAATCTTGGATTTTTATCGGACGGTCGGTTTTAAATCTCACTCTATGGTAACCTATATATATAATTTTCCTACAAAATAATAGAAAGTAGCGAATGTATTCGAACGAATTTAAACAATAAACATAAATGAACAAGCATTCACGTACATAAATGAAAGAATTCGTTCACTAAGAAAATGAATATGCTCTTGTTCGTCTATGTGTGTTTGTTAACAATATCAACAAACAAACATTTTTGAACATAAATGAACAGGCATAGCTTAGCCAAATCTAGATATAAATGCGTTGGGCGTAAAAAGTTGTTAAAACTAGATTAAGTTGTAATGATCTAAAAATTTAACTATATATATTTAACGAACAACATGAACTAACGAGCATAAATGAACGAATGAGATGCGTGTTCATGTTTGTTTATTTAATGAATAAGCGAACTTCCCGCCAAATGGTTTACAAACTGTTCGTAAACATTTGGTTGGTTTACATGCGTAATTTCAATTGCAATAAGCTAGTTATGTAACAGTAAAATTTAGCTTGTGGTTCATGTTATTTGTGTTTGTAGGATGGCAAATTGGTGCAGGAAATGTATATATTTGAAACTAAAATTGGAAAAATTGGCTGCTAATTATCACCCAAGGTTTTGGTCAAATATTATTCCTTTCTTAAACAGTTTATAATCATCGTGATACGATTTCACATATTAATATATTTGGCTATTAAAAGCAGGGTAAAGTTTTATTGCATTGATGTGAAGTGTCCCATATCAGCTTGTCAATTTGGTTCAATTTCATCAAACATCATTTGGAGATATTATCATTTTAACTAATTTGTGCAATTTCATGTAAATTTGGTCTATAATCACAGAAAATGCCTACTATAAAGGTGCACAGATTGATTTTTTTTAAACATATATAACTATGTTTGCAATGCAATAAAACTAATGTTATTTGGTGTTGCAGCTATATATGGAAAAAATGGGAAGAAACAGGCTGAGGTGATCGGAGGGCGTAAAGCGTATTTAGTTGCTAATGAGGTTCGTGAAATGATAGACGATGAACGCCAACCTTATTCTTTTTATTTTTTTGTTATACATTTGTTCTTGTATTTTTTGTTTTTCCAAAAACGGACTTATAGAGAAGTATATACTGCAGATAATAAGCAATAAACCTTTTTTTTTTCTTATTCAATCCTTAATCTCTTGTTTTTTTATCCCTTTGAAAACCTTCTTTTTCTTATGCAATCCTAACTATTTGCTTGATGTCATAAATTTTCACCTTTTCTAACATATGATACCATTGAAAAAAGAATTGGAAGTCAAGAGTATTTACAGATCTCACATTATAAAAAATAAATAGTAACAATCTGGATCTAGATTATACATATACATACTTTAGGAGATTATGCATATACATACTTTAGGAAAAGAAGTTAATCTTCTTTCCTTATTAATTCCTTTAAAATTAAAAACCCCAATTGTAATTATAACTTTGTATATTGATTGTATACGTTTTATTAAGCGTTTTATTTTCTGGTAAATTTAAATCCAATGATGGTCATTAAAAAACAATCCTTGCTTCAGATCCTCGAATCATCAAATGTACACGATCTACACTGTCATATAAGTCATTCCATCTAATATACAGGCATATAGATACGATATAAAGACGTTTAACAATGATGACTTCTTTAACGCATAATCATTCACTTTATATAACCGTTTCATCCGTAATGATTAAACTATTTATCATTAATTATATCCACTAAATTAAACCTTTTATATTCCAGACAATTTACATCATTTCCGATCATCAGAAAACCAAAAGTAAAGTCAGGCCTGAAATGTCAAAATTAGTAGCGCGGGTATTTTGAGGGTGACTGCTTCCTACCAAAATTTACTAAAAAACACTTTGCTTCTTTCCCTCACTCACTCTATACACACACCTCAAACATATGCATACAGTTCTCTAAACACACATGCATTGTCACTGGAATCAAAACCCTAGAAACCTTTAAATCGCCATTTCACAACCCATGAACCATAACCCACGACCAGCATTACGAATCGAATCTTGATTTCACAACTTTGAGTTCACGAGATGTATAAGAACCAGCTGCAGGAGTTAGCACAAAGGAGCTGCTTCAATTTACCGTCGTATACGTGCATACGAGAAGGTCCCGACCACGCGCCGCGGTTCAAGGCGGCGGTTAATTTTAACGGCGAGACGTATGAAAGCCCTAATTACTGCACAACGTTGAGGCAAGCAGAACACTCTGCTGCTGAGATTGCTCTTAGTGAACTTGCGAGTCATGGTCCGTCTAATTCGTTGGCTGCTAGGATACTGGTGAGTGTTTGATGCTTTCTAGGGTTTGTAAATTTGAAATTTGTGTTTTTTTTGGTTATTATGAAATTGATGATTGTGGATTTGTGGAAATTTGAAGTTTGTTATAATTGTTGTTTAGAATCATTTTAGGCATGTAGTGGTTCTAGATTTTGATAGGGGTGTGCAAACGGGTCAGACCTGCGAGACCCGACCCTGTTTATGCAAACGGGTTGTGCAAATGTAGTGGTTCTAGATTTGGATAGGGGTGTGCAAACGGGTCAGGCCCGCGAGACCTGACCCATCAAACGGGTCAGACCCGCGAGACCCGAGTGGTATTTTCAGGACCCGGACCCGACCCTATTGTAAATAATGGGTCTGATCGGTCTCACAGGTCTTGCCTGGTTTATGTAAAGTCAGACCCCGTTTAATGGTATTCTTAGGACCCGAAAACTTACGGTATTGTAAATAACCAGGTATGATCTGGGTTGGGTCTCGCGGGTTTTACCCGGTTTATGCTCAGTGCTCACCACTAGATTTGGATATCAATCATGTCATAATTATTTGGTGGATTTTTTAACTTACTATTTAAACCCCTATTTTGTTCACCATCATGGATTAGTGCTGTTATGGTGGTTACGGAGATCATTGGTTTATGGTTTATAATTTAGATGCACAGAGTGATGTATATGACAGTTTCAGACTCATAAGTCATAAGTTAAATGTTGCTACAAAGGAAATTGAGTCAGGTCTTGTTGTCGGGTGGGGGAAGGAACCCCTTGACGCATTCATCAAGTGGCTTGCCCACGGTGCAGGCGTTAAACAATGAAGCCTGCAAAACGGGCGGGTAGTGACGTGTTTGGGTCAAAACTGGCTTTTAGCAAAACGAGTTCGGGTCAAAAAGGGTCTTTTTAAAAAAGTATCAATTAGGTTTGTGACAAAATGGGTTTTAAACAAATCGCCTGTTAAAATAGGTTCACCTGCTGGACAGTACTATAGCAATGTGGCTTCAAATTTTACGACTGAAAACCTGTACTGTCAGTCTGTCATTGTTATTTATCTTGCATGCATAACTTTCTTAACTAAAATTTGGGTGGACATTTGACAGGATGAGACAGGGGTGTACAAGAATCTTTTGCAGGAGGTATCTCAAAGAGTCGGCTCATCTCTACCGAGATACACAACTTCAAGATCGGGCCTCGGTCATCTCCCCGTTTTCACCTGCACTGTAGAATTAGCTGGCTGTATATTTACAGGAGAGCCCGCCAAAAACAAGAAACAAGCTGAAAAGAATGCTGCCATGTCAGCTTGGTCATCTCTAAAATTTTGTAAGCCATTCAATTTGTATTGATGTCTGATGCAGAATTTACTATTAATAAAGACGGTATAGTTAAGTAATTGGTATGGGTTGGGTTTAGGCTTGTAAACGACGAACGAACACAAACGGGACATGTTCGTGTTCATTTGATCGTTTAACTTTAGCCGAACAAATGATCGAACACGATCAATGAAATGAACGAGGTTTTCTTGTTCATGTTTGTTGGTGAAGAAAGTGTTTGTGTTCGTTCGTTAACAGCATAAAACAAACGGTTCAGGAACGAACGTAACTGCTGAAGATGGATGAACGGACATAAATGAGCTAAAACCAAATAAAAGTAAACGTGAACAATATGTTGGGCTTAAAAAGTTATTAAAACTAGACGATATTGTAACGGGCATAAACATTTAAATGAATATATTAACTAACATTACAAATGTAAACTAACAAACATAAATGAATGTAAAGTTGTAAACGACTGAAAATAAATGAACATAAGTGAACGGATGCAAACGAAGGTTCACGAGCATACATGAATGAATGAGGCATGCTTTTGTTCGATTTTTTTTTAAATAAATGAACAAAAAATTTTATTAATGTTTGTTCTTTTTTTTAAATAAGCGAACTTCTCGCCGAACGGTTCACTGAACATTGAGTTTGTTTGCAAGCCTAGTTGGGTTGACCTGAGGCACAGTAAACAAAACAAGTTTATAAATAAAAAGCAAAAATTAAATTATCTCACTTGGTAATCGGTATCCATTTTTTCAATTAAAATGATTTAGCAGGTGCTACTTTTGACCCATTTGACCCTCAAGGATTTGACCCGTTTTCTTGTAAGCCAAATTTTATTAATGCATGTTTGACCTTTTAGTGATAAGAGTGTAATTCAAATCAACCCAACTATAAGTAAATGGGTTGAAAGCCAGCTCTAAGTTTGTATATTTTGCATGTTAATTCATTTGTTCATATAAACTATAGATATATACTAATAACATATATAACATTTATTTGTTCAGTAACACAGCAATCAGAAAGCTTGCAATTGCAAAAAAGGAACACTGAGGAGCAGGAGCATGTTACCGTGGCCCGTGCTTTACAAAAATTCAGGTTAAAGGCAAGAATGTCCAGTATACCCTTTCCAATCCGTTTTCCTCCCCCAAAACCCAAAGCACTTACCGGCCAACCGCAGCCAACCGCTACCTCAAAAATCCTTCCATTAATATGCCCCAAAACAGGTCCCAGTAGGCGTCACCCAACCACATTATCAAACACACCTCAAAAGCAGTTTCCAGTCACCACCGCCAATGAGCCGCCACAACCCGCTTCTCAGTCATCAGAAAGCCCTGCCATATCCCGCCACCACAAGTTTCCGGGTGTTGGAGCCGCACCGTACATCCCAGTTCGGCACTTCCGGCCCCACCATGGAGTTGCTCCTCCAGTTACTATACGCAACTCGGTTCCTGTTTTCTCTGCCCTGCCGCCACGTATGGGTGTGGGACCGCCACCAGCTAGTCACATTCCTCCAGGGTTTGGGTTTCCACCGCCTATGTGTGGTGGTGTAGCACCGCCGGTCACCATTAGACAGGCGGTTCCAGTTTTCTCTGCAGTTGCTAAGCCTGTGATAAGCTGCATACCACCAAATGAAGTAAAGAAGAATACAAATTCTGATGAGGACTCAAAATCTCCAACTGAGCTGCCGTCCACGTCATCATCCACAACAGAAGATAAAGGGAGTGATGCAACCGCAGTTTCTATCAGTCCGCTGGTTCCTGATGAAGAGGTGGGCGAATTGGTAGAGAGCGGGTTGAAGGGGCTAGAAATTTGATGAGTAGGGTTATTTGTGTTGTGCAAGTTAATGTAGGCGTTTGGTGTATTCGTGTTTAATATTTTCTTTTTGGGAATAGAAATCGAGCTCCGTTTGGTGCAAAGAGAAAATTGAAATCTGTAGGGTTTATTTTGAAACATGAGAGCAATCGGTACTCAACTTTTGACATTCAGATCTCGAGTAGATACGATCTTCAAACATTTGGTTTTACACAAAGGTAAAAGTTGATGTGCAGATCTTCTAAGCGTTATTTTTAGATGATTTGTGATCAAACTCAACTTTTATGTGTTAAAATCGCCTTCGTTGTCATCGTGATGATAGAACTATTTCGTTGTCATCCTTCATTATCGAAGGCCTTGTGGTCGAGATCTTTTCATTTTCGTTGTTTTTTTTTTGTCAATCGACATTATCATTTTTTGCTTGAGAATCATCTGTTGCACTCTCTGATACAATCTCTTGTTTTCAAATTATATAGTATATAATTATAATGTATTCAACAGTAAATACACCATTAGCCAAGCCATTAAATATTAAAAATAAATGCAAGTGAACAATATAAAATGGTTTGGTTATTCTAAAACATTGCAACTTAAATTAGAATCTTTTGACTATAAAAAATAACTGGTTTTTGGTTGTAAAAGATTTAAGGATAACAAAAGTCAACAAGTAATGACTTGATACAAACAACATAAAGAGTAGATCAGTCAATGCATTAGGTTAATCATAGTCAACACAAACCAACAAGGTATAGAGAGTACAAACTGAAAAAACACAACATTCTCAGCCTATATACCAACTTTCACCCAGATGCCAGATACCAGAAATTCAAGAAAAACAAGGGTGAAACCGCAAACCAACAAACGAAAGCCATAGCCGTTGAGGTCTCGAACCTGGTTTAATGGTTCTGTGCACAGTTATTGAAGTCGTTACCGATGAGAACGGTTATACCAGCTGATGCACATGCTGCAGCAAATGTAAGAGTTGATGTAATCTGCATCCTCAAAACACGCAACATAAGTTTCAATTTGTTTTAGAAATTCTAATAATTATACCTAATTAAATAGGCTCATCTTTGTGCATCAAGATATTTACACACAGGCATTAGCGGACCTATTTAGTAAAAGCCCGACAAACGAAAATTTATATAACATATTTGTATCCAATATTCAAGTGACACCATATATTTCAAGACGACTGTAAGAAAGTTGGTTAACACAAGTTCACACATGATAACAGTCAGTGTGTTTAAACCGCCACCGTTGTAAATTTCATATATTTTTTCTTTATTAGATATGATCCAGCCCATGTTTAAAATTGACACATAAAATTTTTATAAATATATTTTTAACGAACACAAAATTCATATATATTGTATAAGATGTTTTATGACTTATAAGATGCGTTATAATTTAATCAATAAAAAGTCTATAAATTAAACTTAAAAAACAACAGGATTTGTAGGATTATGAAGTTGTCTTAAGCAATTAGGATTAGTATAATGAAGACATTTTTCAAGTGATCTAAAGTGTACATTTTGGAATTAAGTGACTTGGCCATCCGAAGACTTAAACATGGTGACACTGGTAAAATAATTTGGCAAAATAACTTTCTGGGTCCGCCTTAAGCACAAATAATGAGAAGTAAGAACATTACCCCGTCTCCAATTGTGAAAAAGGCAACGATTCTTGGGTTTCTAAGACTACGCTTCACTAAAAAAGCATAAACATCAATGAAGGCGAGTAAAAGACTCCATAGACATTGCAAGCTTAAAGCTCCAACAAGGTACAGTACAACCACCATAAAAACAAGTATCGTTTGATAACCTTAAATTCATATGCAAATCATCACAGCATAAGTCTTCAAATTGCAACTAAACTAGCATTTAACCTTCCAAACCATTATACTTCAAATTTGGTATCTACGCATCGAATGCACATGCAAGTATCAACAAAAGGCCACTCTTTGGAATTTGGATTAAAACATGAACATAGCCCACCAATTAACAACTAAAACTAAGGCTGCTAAACGGGTCGTGTTCGTGGTTTGGCAGGTCGAGCCCTACATGAACCTGAAAATTTGGCACTGGCATGAAATTCGTGCCACATGAACCCGAAGACGACAGCTTGACACAAACACCACCCAATTTAACCGTAAAAAGAATTTTATATCTTTTTTTTTTTGCATATTAATACTTTAAAATTCTAAATTTACATATAAGATATTATTTTTATTTTCTTTTAATGCAATTATGTTTAACATTCTAATTTGATCTAATAAATACCCATTTCACTATTCCAAATTTTTAATATTTTTAACTAAAAAGGTGCAAACTAATCATATCTACAACACCTAGGTGTGAAAACGAGCCCAGCCTTATCAAGCTCGTCCCGAGCTTGAGCCTCAAATAAAGCTTGTTTAGTTATTGAACCAAAGGTCGAGTCTTGTATGGGAAGAATGTTTAGGCTCGTCAAGCCTTTAAGACCCTTGTGCAATTTTAAGTCTATAAGTCTTTTGGACTTCTATTTACTAATTTTACATTGCGCAACTGAGCTTGAGCCGAGCTTTTGCTCGTTTAAGGTACTGCACATGACCTCGAGCCGAGCTAGGTTCATTTAAGTTTCTTTCTCAAAATACAAACAAATGTATGTAAATCTTAAATATATATAAACGAATCCTTTAAAATCTCTCTGTTTGCTCCTCACATCCTCTCAAGACTCAAGTCACCAGATTGCTTTATTTGTTAAGGGAGGCTTCTCATGCATTTGACCCTAATTCACGGGTCTCACCAAACCCGATAGCCCTTAAATGGGCTATAAGTTAGAACATCTCATTAAATTAAACTTAATCTCACCAAATATTTGATATGAAAATCCTAAAAAATAGGGATATACTAAAAATAAAAATAAAAATAAAAGATATTATTTATAGTTAAGAAACAGTTTTATAGTAAAAAAGAATAAACGAGCCATGCGTCTAATGTAATACCGGGGATAAAAACTAGTTAATAAATACTAAAGGAGCCAAGCTCAAGCTTTAGTGAAAGAGCTTGAACGGGCCTGGTTCGGGCTCGGCTCGGGTCATTTACACACCCAACACAATGCTTTGAAGATAAACCATACATAAACTACCTGAAGGCAGTAACAGATGGGAAGTCACTGGTGGCAGCCATAACAGCAACCGAAACAGCCGAAAACCCGAACTGGCACAACCGCAAGGCGAGGTTGGCGGGAGTACCGGGCATGCCTTGAATATCCTTCATCCTGACTCTGTTCAGCAGCAGCAGCAGGAGGAGCAATTTCAGTCAATTGGGATATTTCAATGTCTAGTGGGTGCACTGCTGGGTGGCTTCTGCTGCTCATTGTTGTTGGGTTTAAATAATCATTATTATATTTGTACGGGTGGATGAAATTGGGTTAAATAAGTGGGATTTTTGGGGCAAATTGATTAGTTGAAGTGGAAATGGTTTTTGTTGAAATTGATTGTGAAAGGTGGTTTTGGGAAAGTAGAGTGGCCGGTGACGACGACTCGGGAGAGTAACCTTGACGACGTCGTATACGTGGTGCGGTGGAGGCGCCGCTTTGTTGCAATATATACGGGTTTCTAGTTTTATAATTTTTATTAAAAAAATAATAAAAGAGTTAATTTACGATTTTCAAATACGTTTGGGGGTGTTTTGTTCGCCGAATGTATTTTAATGGAATTGAATTTTGGAATTTCAGATGAGTTGTTATATACAAACACCATCTTCATGGTATGTGAATAAGACTATACGGCTCGTATAAACATAACTTATTAATATGCATACAGATGTGACAGCGTGACAGCTTTTTGCAGTCTGTACGAGCCGTATAGACCCTATACGAGTCGTATAGATATTCTTGTTCGTATAAACCCTATACGAGACGTATAGAGCCTATGCGACTCGTATAGAGTCTGCTTGACTCAGATATTTTTTTTTTAGATTTTTTTAAAATTACAAAATATTAAAAATAACATACAAGTTGTTTACAAAATAGAAACACGTAATTTAAAAGTAAATATTTTGCTATATACATAAAAACATACGAACAACATGAGCGTTTTTGGGTAACGACTTTTATATCTGATCATGCAATCCATTTTAGTTGGCGCCCATGTGAGTTATCTAAGCTTTTGAAAAACTGATACCTGGTCTGTACGGGTCGTGTATCATCTATACGGCTCGTATAAACCATAAAATAATTATAAATATCTGGTTAAAGTGCAACTGACATGCTGTCTATATGAGTCGTATAGACCCTATACGGCTTGTATAGGTCTATACGGCTTGTATAGGGGCTATACGATACAAATAAATGAAAACTGACACTCCTGACCTAAAAGGACTTGACACTACACCTATTCGAGTCGTATAGACCCTATACGACTCGTATAGACCCTCCTAGTGTTTAAATAACCTACTTGGTGTATGAATAACCTAAGCCTTTCAAATACATAGGGAGCGCTAGGGGTGTTCTTTGGGTTCGTTATTTAGGTTTTGGGTTTTCGAGTTGGGTTCTTCGGATTTTAAAGTTTTAAATCTTGACCCAAAACCCAACTCAAATCTCTCACGGGTTTTCGAGTTCGGGTAATTCGGGCCGGGTTCCATAATAGGTAGAATGACAGCATTCGATTAGAGCTAGATTCTGGTAACTTTAGTGGCTATGACTTAGCCAATTATAACTAAAAATATATTTAATTTCAAAACAAAAAGTTTATTCGGGTTTTTCGGGTTGACCCGAAACTTATAAATCAAACCCGAGAACCAACTCGATTCACTTTGGTTCGAGTTCTTCGGGTCGGATTAGTTCGGGTTCGGGTACGAGTTTTTCGGGTTGGGTTTCGGGTAAAAGTGATAGCCCTAGGGGCGCCAGTGTAGTTGAACTTGCTAGACATTGGTTGAACGGTAGGGTAGGGACTAAAGATGATAAGGATTAATATAAATTAATCATATTGAAATTTATATGTAATTTTTCGAATATATCTATGCATACCAAAATTTATATATAATTTTTCAAGTTTAACCAAATAGTGATTACTCGGCGATTAGTTAGTGGGGTATCGATTAGCGATTGATCAGAGATTAATCGGTGCCTGATGTAACACAAAGTGTGCATCTTATTACATCGAATTATCTTCATATTTATCCCGAACTCTATGCAAATTCATTATTTTAGGTACTTATTTGAGTTATTTGTGAATTTGCAGGTCCGGGCGCCCGCCCGACAAAGAAAACATGAAAAGATGGCGTTTCGGAGGCAAAAACAGCAAACTGCCAGACCTGCACGCCCATACCAGCCCGTGCATAGGACCGTGCCAACCAGGAAATGTGCCAGTGCAAGTCAGTGCATGATCTAATGCTGAAAAAAGTCAAAATAACCAGGTCGTGCACGCCCGTGCATGCCCGTGCCAGAACAGAGAAATCTGACTTTTGGTCAGATTAAAGCAAGGAGTTGACTTTCCAAATTGGTGCACGGTCGTGCGGGCCCGTGAACCTGCCCGTGCCAGACGTCCAGAATGCATAAATACACCTCCATTATCCTTATTTCAAGGGTGGAGTCTTGGGGATTTTCTGTCAACCAAGTGCAACAATTTTAGAGGATTCTTAGAGGCTTCCACCAACATAAGATTCATCATTCCATCCTTCAATCCTTTCTTGATTTTGGTTTGCATTTCTATATTTAAAAGCATGTTTTGTAAGCTTATTTTTGATTGATTGTAGTTGGATTAAGCCCTATGGGCTAAGACCTTTACTATCTAGACATTGTTGAAGCTTTTACTATTGTGATTTTTATCTATGTATGTTATGGTAATTTGGTTTTCTTTCAAGGAAATGTTGAAGTTATGAGTTGATATTGATGGTGTTCATGCTTGTTAGAATTGCATACCTTATTAGTCTTACAAATGTTTAGACATTCATGTTGGAAAACTATGTTCTAGATGTTTGTAACTTTGAATGTTCATGTTTTCTTTGTTTACATTGCTAAGTTAGGAATGACTAGTAAAGATTAGTTTGGTTATAATATTATTGATGAGCATGAAACCTTACACTTGATATTGGAAAATTGATGAATGTTGTTATGATTCTTGACTTGGTGATGACTTGCTAGTTAAAGTTTCATAAGTTGATGTTTAATTCATGAGTTTAGCTAATTTAGTGTAATCTTAGGTGGTTTGAATGTTGTTCATGCTAGCTTTCCTTTGATTATGAGACTTTGTTGTTTTGACAAACAAGTTAGTCTATGTTTAATTCTTGATTGGAAGCCCATCATGATGATTATTTGTTAGTATTAGGTTACTTGATTGTAATCTAGTATTTATGTTTAGATTCATGATGTTTACCATATCATTGCTATGTTATCACATTAGTAGAGTGGATGCGTGTCTGGTAGTTTTGTTGGATTGATTGTTTCTTGTATTTTTACTTGCTTTGTTTTCATTGTATGCTAGTTTAGTTAGTTAAAAACTCAAATCAAGATTTCTTTGTTCGGTTAGTCATTTACAAAGATTTAGTACTAGAAAATTACCGTATCCATGGATTGACACTCGGTTCTTGCCGACACTTTATTACAAACGATAGGTACACTTGCCTTTCGTATATGGTTTAGTTGTAGGTGAAAACCTATTTTTAAAACCCGATTTGTGTGGAACTTTTATCCAAATTTATATATATATTACACGTCAGTGCCTAAACATGATTTTTACAACCAGGGGGTGTCTTGAAGTATCGTTTCAAGGTAAGCTTCACATCGATCGATCCGTATCATACTTTCGATCAAAAGTCCTAAAAGATCATAAATTCTAAAACATCCAAATTTGAAATTCGGATAAAGGAGTTAAGTTTTTTGTTTTGTTTTTATAACACAGATCCAATGAGAAAAAATAGTGTGAAATTTAGGACCGGTGGCTAAAATATTTTGAGGTGAGATTATTATCGATCAACTGCAAAATATGAAAGTTTATTAAAATCCAATTTGTTTTAGAATACTCCTCGACAAATGGTGAAAGTGGATGTCTTTAACTGGCTAGACAAAAATGCAATTTTTAGAAAACATAGCAACTTACTCGTTAAAATTATAAATCCTCATACTGAAAAAGGCAAATTGGATTTTAATAATCCCAACTAACAGTTATTGGCTGATAATAAACCAAACCTAGTTTATTCCCACTGGTTGTCCCATATTTAAAACAAATTGGCTCTCAATGGTCCCCCATTAAAAGAACTTAACGGTGTTAAGTTTTTTCCGAATTTCAAATTGATTTGTTAGAGAGTTTGAGCGGAATGAAGATATGAGTCGACTGATGTAAAACTTAGCTTGAAACGATGCTCCAAACGTCTTAATTAGTGCTTCAAAAAGGGTGTTTGACTTCAAATTAACAAAAATTAAGCTATCTGGAGCATCGTTTTAAGCTAACTTTATCTCAATCAACTCATATCCTCCTCCAGATCATAAGCCCTAAAAATCAGTTTGAAATTAGGAAAAAACTTAGTGTCGTTAAGTTTTTTCTAACGGGGGACCATTGATAGCCAATTATGGAATTCCAAACAGAGTTGGTTTTATGAGTTTCTCTGTAGTAAAGGTTATTAAACGTCATTGATCCACCGTTGATATCTAGTTATTTTTATTTGAATTTTAGTTATTGTTGATCAGTCCTAAGTATTACAACTTTGCCTTCTTAAAACAAATTTCGATCTCGAAATTGTTAACTACGAATAACCAAAGAGTTTGAAATAACAAGCGTGAAATATAACTTCCAACTTCTCAACGCAAGTATTTGAAACTTTAAACATACTTGAATAAGAATTTATGATATAAAAGATAAGTGATAACTAATCTATTGACAAAATCTAATAAATGATAACCGAAAGCAATGTTGATATGAATATTTTTCAAGTATTATAATGATCATTACTTAATTTGAACCGACAACAAATCATGTGCTTAGTTTAAACAGACAACGAATCATGTTCTTAGTTTGAACCTCAATTGGGTTTCATCAGAACTAAAATTTATTCTAAACTTAGCTACCCATATGAAGACTAGCATATACAAAGATTTGTTATCAGTTTTATCTCTTCTGTAGTGGTCTACGTGCAGGCTGCTTAGTGTTAACCGGCGAGAATTCTTGCATTATAAAGACCTCTAACTGCTTACAATATTTGTAGTAATTCACCATTTTATTAGAACCTTCATCTTTTAATACAGTAAGTAAATTCTTCTAACTGATCAAAGTTCAATATCTTTATATTAGTCCATCAGAATCTCCATCTTGGGGAGAGACTGCTGGTTACCACGGCATCCTTTATGGACAACGGAGACAACACCATAACAAGTCTCTTTTTAAATCGTCATCTTCATGAATTCAAGGATTTTGTTTGTCGTTGCTAATGATAACGAATGAAAAGTTTTTAGAAGTGTATACCAGTCTAGTCTAATGAGATACATGAAATAATAATTTTATTTAAAACACATACATATTATCAAGGTTCTTACTTATACCATCAACATTTAATTCTATTAAACTACACCACAAGAACCTCCATTGTGTGGACAGACTTCTTGTTACAACGGCGTCCTTTATAGGTAAAAGAGATAGAATTATTGTCATAAGTGCAATTGGCATATTGATGAAGAAATTTTTCGAGTTTAATCCCTCATCAACCTCCTACGAAAATGAAGCACGCCAATATCTGGAAGAGCACATATACATAATGGTTTAAATTCAACACACTCATGATCCATATCAAACATAATCCCCTTTTGGTTTCAACTTGAATCAACAACTAAAAATAGATAGTTACTTATGATAAAATCACTTACAACCATATAAAGCACGTTATATATATGTTTAGATATAGAAATAGCTATGAGAAACTGCTAACCTTATTCTCATTATTAATTATTTTATTCTTGGTTGTTGATGAAGGATTTTTCGTCATCTAAGACCGTTCATTGAATGCTTGAACTTGCAATTGTGGCCAAACATGCAACCACTAGTGTTTCAATAGTAACGACACACATTTTTTCCTGCGACATCAAGAAACATACACGTACACTATGTTAACCTCTTCTAGTATTTTTATGCAAACTATAATGATTTTCAGATAGATGTACACGAAATACAGAAACCAGGACAACATACAAATTAAAGTTTGGAAGCCACAAAGGATTGGAGTACATATCGGTCTCAATGGCAAGCCAATATCATTGAGAGTTACTGACGGTTCCCTGATGATTATGGTTACACGTTTCTGATCCAAGCCTTACTAATTCATAAAAATACACAGTAACTGAATTTAATGACTCAATTGGGTATTGATGTTATAAGGAGTGCATTTAGGTTGAGGATTAAAAAAGTGTGTCCATATGCTTGCCGTTCTAAAAAAAGACTTCCTTTTATCATCAAGTTAAAAAAAAGTAAGAATAACTTACAGAAAACAAATAAAATAATAGCATCAATGTGTGTGTATAGTGGTATCCCTCCCCATAAGGTTGAGGGTTCGAGTCGGATGGTAAAAAGACTCGCCCTTCTATCATGAAGATCTTGAAGGAAGAAAGATAAAAACAAGAGAAAATATCGTTTTCAATTCGAAATTTCATTTTCAAATTTCATCAACTACAAGCAAAATGATCATAATTATCTAGGAAAAACAAAGGGGTTCGTAAAATGAAATCTCAAATTTGTAAATTTGCCGTTCTAAAAAAAGACTTCCTTTTATCATCAAGTTAAAAAAAAGTAAGAATAACTTACAGAAAACAAATAAAATAATAGCATCAATGTGTGTGTATAGTGGTATCCCTCCCCATAAGGTTGAGGGTTCGAGTCGGATGGTAAAAAGACTCGCCCTTCTATCATGAAGATCTTGAAGGAAGAAAGATAAAAACAAGAGAAAATATCGTTTTCAATTCGAAATTTCATTTTCAAATTTCATCAACTACAAGCAAAATGATCATAATTATCTAGGAAAAACAAAGAGGTTCGTAAAATGAAATCTCAAATTTGTAAATGTTAAAATTACCATATGCGTTAAATTGCACGTGATATTTTTTCATAATCCTATGAACAGTCATCATGTCATCACCGGTTTTGTGTTCTTCACTACCCTGCATTAAGAAATCGATTACAAGTGAGCCTGCTATATTAATGAAAAAAATCGAAAGCTTACAATAAAATCAAAATGGATATCTCTCACAATAATAACTCCACACAAGATAGCAATATTACAAGTAACGAAACAAGAAGTAACGAATGCTTACCCTGAGACGATATTTCTTTTCCTCTACCATTGTCAACGAATAGTTACCATTTAGGGTTGTGGATGGCGATGGCGGCAGAGGCTGTGATGCTAATAAAGTATGGAATTTAGAACTAGGTTTATCATTGTGCATAGAGTGCGATGCGATATTTAATAGTTTAGATTGTGGGCTACTAAATAAAATAGATCTTTTTTGGGCCTACACAGCCGGTCCACACTAAAATGAATGCTGACATATACGAAAGTTAATAAGCGAGGAAGAGGGGTTCAATCCAATGCCACAAGGCCACATTGGGGAATACTTGTAATAAACAACAACACTACCTATCTAATAATCAAAGTACACAATAATATCCCATTGATTACATGTATTTTTTTAATGTGGCCCCAAAATTTTGAGGCCCAAGCCCTTATTTATCTATATATCAAATAAAAAAAACTATGGTATGCTTCGTATACAGATATAGATCTTATGTACTTATGCGTTTGTATACATGTTATGTATCATATTATAACATCAGTAATGAATAATAAGTAGAAGATTTATTATTTAAATTTCTTGGGTTTATTATTATTAAATAGATGAGATTTAGTTAATATGGACTTATGTTAGAGAATGGGCTTAGGGAAAGATGTTGGGCTTAAGCGACCATGGGCTAGGGCCTAAGGGTATAAATACTCCCTTAAACTCTAAAGCCCTAAAACTCCACCATTATCCACTATTCTTCATGTTACATTCATCAATTTTTCAAACCCAAAAACCCAAGTCGTCTTAAAATTTTAAAATCGAATCTAAGAGGGTTTAAATCAGTCAAGATGGAAGGGTGCAGATAAGCCTTTGTTGTTCGTTTGTTTATTTGGGCGCGCTTCTAATTATCCTAGACGCGTTAAAGAACCTTGAGGTGCTTAACATATCTCATTGTATCATTGGAGACCGGTGCTTAACATATGGGACCACCAGTGGAAGTAAAGTAAGTTGGGATTATTTTCGGTCAAGAACAGTTAGTTGGGATTATTAAAATCCAATTTGTGTATTAAAAATTGAGGAAACTTGAGGGACCGCAAGATAACTTCATTAATACTTGCCCACCACACAACTACACAAATATAAAGCATTGATACCAAATCACAATCCCACAAAAATTAGGGTTACATTCACACAATCAGCAAATCGAATTACCGAAAGACAATCAAAGAAGATGATCGCTGGGTAAGAAGGTCCGCGTGAAGTGCAACGACGACGACACCATCGGCGACCTTAAGAAGCTCGTGGCGGCTCAAACCGGAACACGGGCGGACAAGATCCGGATCCAGAAGTGGTACAACATCTACAAGGACCATATTACTCTCAAGGATTACGAGATCCATGATGGCATGGGTCTCGAGCTCTATTACAATTGAAAGTTAGGGTTTCATGATGATGTTTCGATCGGTTTTAATAATCCGCAAGTACTTGAACCTGGTTGTGTAATAAAGAATTGTTGAAAGTATATAATATGTAATTGGAGTTTAAGTCTGATATGTAGACTAATTGTTGAATTTAGGTATGAAATTGTGGTTTCAATTTGCTTTAAGATTCAAGTGTTATTATTATGTTGCCTGGTTGATGATTTGTTATGTGCTTTTAGTATAATCTTTGTGGAAGTTAGTGCAGATAGATCGGCTTTCATATGTTATTGTTAAGTTTATGGTTCTTGCTGTGTTTTCTTTTAAATCATGTATTTGGATTCGAATAATCGAATGTTGGAACTGTCTTTCTGAATATGGTTGTTTGTGGGAATTTTTCGGCCCTTACACTATTTTGTTTATATTCTACTAACTGAGTCGTGCCCATTCTCAGTTGGAGCCATTTCTGCCTACGTGCTTTTGTCCAACCCGTCCAAATGCGAGTCTAGTTCTTTGATCAGCTTTGTATCATAAAACCATATCAGCACATCGAGTGTGTGATAATCATCTATGTCAAGTTAAGTGTACCAAAGTTAGGTGGATTGAATATCAGCTAGTAATGAGTTAAAATGCATGGATAGGACTCACATGGTTAAGTTTTTTGGAACGGGGCACACAAGTCATTCCTGCCTGGTCGGTACTCAGGCTGTCTCTCGCACTCATTTACCCTACAAAATCTGTCATTTTAGGTGGGTTTAATCTACTGTAACAAATGATTACTTTTGTAGGGGAAAGTTAATGTACAAACTAAAAAACTGAATTAAACATTCGAATCAGATAATATAATTATATATACAAGTAGTGTAATTACACTACACTATAATTACACTATGTTGTATATACAATTACACTACTTGATTCTCAGAGTTAGTAAGCTAATTTAATTTGTATTTGATCCAAACCCAAGTATTTGTATTCGACTTTAGCTAATAATGATATGATATCATGTTTATACGTTATGCTTAGTATGAGTCATTAATTATTATGTGAGGCTAAATCACACACCACATAGTCTAATTATATGTAGATTAGACGGATAGTTTGTATGTTATTGTTCGATGCTCACTCAATCGTAATATTTTGTCTTCTAATTAACTGATGATAAGAGTTTTGGTAGAGCTTATGCGAAGCAAATATTTCACCAACTATATGGATCTTCACACAGATCAACCAAATAAGCATCCCTTTTCTTTACCACACATCACGAGCCACTTGAGCTTGCATCTTTGATCTGGGTCTCGAGGGTTTCGATTCCCCATCTTCAACAAGGTTTCTGCTCTTTCCTTTTTTTCCTCTTCCGGTTTTGGTTTCGATTTTCATTGCAATCCCAATAGTACAACTTAACGGCTTAACGCATAGAGAACAATAACCGGGAGCTTATTCATTTTGGACTAAAGGTACAGAATCTAGATGGATTTGAATCGTTAACAACTTTGGATCACCAAGTAACAACATAATTTTGATTTGAGGTTAAATTAACGACACAAGAGATGCGCCATCAATAGAAAATTCTATCGGTTAGAGAATCAATAGACCTCTCGGACCCCTCTAGTTCCATTCATGAATGATGTAAAAATTCGAGTGCTTCAAGTCTTCAACAGACTTGAACCAGAAACATAACTTATAAACAAAATCACTCTTAAAACTTTTTATGTCGGCCAAAGTTGCACCAGAACACAAGCTACATGCATGACGTCAAATAAGGTTCCAAACAAATCAAGAAAACATATAATGTTACTACGCGCAACCTTGAAACTAAAAAGTGTCAAAATCCGGTTGAACAGGATTTTTCCCACCACTTCCATAAACAAAATAAGAAAACAAACTAACTTAATTTTATAAGAAATGCATACATCTTTACTGTAAGTGTGAGATACTAACTTTAAAGCATATTGCACAACGCATCAAATCATTTGTAGATCTTATTTTTGATACAACTTATAACCCATAAAGACAGGAGTCCACTAAAACCTTACAGCAACTAGTCTCAAGCCCAGACTCAGTTTTCGGTTCATCGAGCCATGAACCAGCTTCATCAGATGAGCTTTCAACCGGACCATTCTGAAGAACCACCGAACCATCACCAGACCAACTCTAACTGTTGTTCGGTCAAGATGGGTTGACCAAACAACATGAACACGGGTTTTCTCTTATCTTTTTCATTGTTCCCGACTGTTAGTAAGCAAGAAACATCATCATTGGTTTCTTTAACCGTTTCCATGATCGTTAACGGGAATCTTCTCAACGATTCATTATTCAGGATCCCAAATGGGAAAGATTGATTATGATTATAAGAATCATTATGCCTGGCTCCCTGGATGCTTGCGGGAATATTATTATTATTGGTGACTAGTGATGAGATTAAGGGGAAATCAGGTGGCTGGGGGAGTCTTGGTTTCTTTCTTGGAGGTGAAACAATGATTGCGTACATGCTTGGTACCATTTCAACTAACCATGGGTTTACACGCTTCACATTTTGTAGCAACTCCGGTTCATCCCATGCCACCTTCAATCATATTGAAACAAATATGAAACAAATGAGCTTTCAATAACCGGCGTTTTGGTTTCATGTTTTCTCAAAAACTGTTTTTCTCGGTTCATTTTTCTATAAATGAAAAACCGAACCAGAACCGGAATAACAGATGTAATCGAACTGAAATAACCAACGGTTTGGTGTTATGTTTTTTCAAAAACTGACTTTTTGGCTCGGTGTTGGTTTTGATATCAACCAAAAACAAATCTGGTAAAACAGAAGTAATTGAACCGTAATAACCGAACCCAATCAATAACTGACGGTTTGATTTTATGTTTTTCCATAAACATTGTGAAACCAAAAACCACAACCAAACGGAGTCTGAATTTTCGGTTCAAGCCCAAAATCGACTTAAACCGACCCGTGCACACCTTTATGTTATGGAACTAATTATCTAATTATTGACAATCTTTAGAAAACAAACAACTAATACCTGAAGCATCCTCCAAGGAGAATCAATCCACTGGTTTTGATCACCAACATTAACACAACGAACAGTCCCCATAAACCAACTTATTCTACAACAATCTTCAGTCTCAAAAGCCATCTTAAACCTCATCCCACTACACCACTTCACCCTCATCGCGCCCGGCCACACTCGAACCCGTCACACAAAACTCCGGTGTACCCGCTCGCGGGTAATAAAACACCTCAAACAGTTCACCATTCACCCCTAAACTCACAGCCTTCATCACCAACCCATCATCCTTCACAACCCCACAAAACCCCCTTTTCGCCCTTCGAATCCCGACACTAAGACCGCCATCTTCACCTCTCAGAAACACAAGCGAATCACCCGCCAAAAGATTCTTATTATTAACAAAACTACTCCAACCGGTTGTTAACAAATGCCTACGTGGCGTCCCTCTATAAATATGCCTAAACTTCCATATTTTCCCATGCACATCTTTTGCTAGTATGGTTTGAACCGGTGGGTCCCGCATGTAGTCCAGCGCGGGGAATATTGTCTCCGCCCAGTACTGTGGGACCGAGAATCCGCCACCATTATTGGCGTCGGATTGAGTCAGTGTTTTGGTAAAAGATAATGGAATTTCATGATTTCGATTCAGGTTTTGATCGAACCCGAAACTGGGTTCAGGTTCGTCAACTGAATCGAAATCATGCTGGTTTTTTAACGGTGTTAGCTTCATTTTAGCATAAACTTCATCGGTTTGTTCGTCTGCCATGAAGTTTATCGCAGATAATTCACATAAAATGTAAGATGGGATTCACGGGAAATTATTAAAAATTATATTACTCGAAGCCGAATGTTCGGCGTGACCTTGTGGGAAGTAGAAGACTTTTGATTATACTGGCGGAATTTGTATCATTCTGCCAGCACACACGTGCCAAAAGTTATAATCCAAACTTTTCCCCATTGTATCCATCGCAGTAATCGAATCGAAACCTTAACTATTCAGCCTGTAAAATAAAACAAAACAAAATAAAAAGAACGAAATTATTTTAAGTTTAGTGTTAGTTAAGGTAAAGGGGTTGTATAATAAATAATGGATACATACCTGAAGTTGTGAAGACTGGAGTGATAAAATAATAAGTGTATAGGGAGAGTTTATATTGTAATATTTGTAAGTGGAGAATATGGTGAGTTGTGAATGGGGTCAATGCAATAGGATTTAAATGAAAACATAGAGGGACAGAGACAGAAACGGTCACTTCAGGCTTTGTTGCCGACCGGACGGTAGCATACAACAGACAATTAAGGATTCTGTTTTATGCAAATAAACATATATGGATGTGTGTCAATGGGAGAGTTTATTATTAGTTTATTACTAACTAATAATTGAATTGATTTATTGTGATACGGCTCGTCATAATCACTTTGGTGTAAACCTTACCTTAAGTTCATTTAAAGATTTCTTCTGATCGATGACGTGGGAAAAGTTTCTTCTATTTGATGTTGTGGGTTCGAATCTCACTCGTGTGTTATATTCCCGGGTTTAAGTCTGGGCATGGACGAGGCTTCTCAAGGGCCAAGGGTCACCACCCCACGGCCCCACCCCTTTTTTTTCATCAATAGTTTAAATTCACATGTTTCGTTATGAAATTATAAAGCCGACTCCCTTCGTTTATGAAAGAAAAGGTTTATATGTATACCCCTTCCTGTGACGTTTTCATTCAAACTTTGTCACTAAGCCTGGGTGAAGCGCTATCGAGTATATTTAGCCTTACGACATCAAACCACCTGAAAGTTTTCTAGAAGCTTAGCCGAGGTTTACCATTCAAAAAATTAATAATAAAAAAAATAGTAACATTCCATTCATCTTTCGTGCTCACTAAGGTTTCTTGTTTTAATTTAATTGTATGGTACTTCTAGTTTTATTGATAAAGGCAACCCCAACTACAAATCATTTATTTTTATTAACAGTAACCTAAAATATATTTAAATGGCATTGAAACGTAAAGTTTTTTACCAAAATAGGTGCATGGAAAAAAGTATTTATCATAATAGGTGATTTTGAAAATATTTACTATAATGGGGTTTTTCTATTTATCACTTATTTTCTTTTATTTTTAAGGCTTAAAAGTAGAAAAAACCTACTTTGGTTCGTTGATTTTACAGTTCATAAAAAAAACCGGTTTATGAGTTTATCCTCTCTCCTTCATCGTTCTTCAATAATCGAATCTTCTATCATGGCTCCAATCCCCTGGATTTCAATCGCAATTCCCTGGTTCAATTTTATTATACCTTTGGTTTTTTTTAATCGATTTTCATGCTCGTTTTTTATACCTTGATTCAGTTTTTTAAATCGATTTTCATAGTTTTCAACTTGCAGGTTTTATTCTAGATTGTATGTCCAATTTTTGCTTTATATCATGTTCGGTATTTTATTTCTCTATTGATTTCATTATTATTATTTTTTATTCTTGTATTTTATTTCTTTTAGAATAGGTTTTCTTGTATGTTTTTTCACTCACTGTCATCTTTATTGAATTTCTTGAATATTACTTTTGATTCTTATATTTGACTTTGCTCATGTCTTGCAATTGCCTTTGATTTTTCATCACGTCGGAATTGTTTTGAATGCTTCAGTGGGTGGAATTATTATTATTAATTTTTTTTTTGTATTTTGATATCAATTCGTAACTTGTTAATTAGCCTCTGTTGAGAAATAGAGGATAACGATGTTCACAGCACAAGGATGATGGATACCATACTTACAAACGGAAATTGGTTATGGAGAAAAGTTAATAAATTAGTTGATTGGAAAAAACAAATTAAAAGGATGATAATAGATTAATTGACTAAATAGAAGTAAAATAAACTATGATTGATTTTTAGAAAAAAGAAATGAATAACAAACCCCATTTTGATAAATACTTTCAAAATCATTTATTATAATAAATAATTTTTTCCCTCCACCTATTTTGGTAAAAAAACTCTTGAAACATAAACCGTAATGTTTTTAAAGATTAATTCCTTTTATTTTTTGGGATTCGAACATTGGATTTTTAGCTGTTTAAGAGGCTTTGTCTCCGCCACAAAGGCTACCAATCCCAAGACTAAACGAAAAGGTGTTTAAATGACTTTGCTTCAGACACGAGACTGTCAACCCTAGGACTAAATGAAAACCGTAATTAACTCTTAGCAAATATACGAGAAACCATTTTTATTAAGGGATATTGGATTTTAATAATCCAAACTTTGGCCTATTGGCCAATATTAATCTCAACTTAAGAAATTCCTTACATTAATCCCAACTTTCACTCTATTGGCCTCCACTGAGCCTCTTCCTAACGGAACTAACCTGGTTAGTTTTAGAGCAAAATATGGCATTTATCCAAGTTAGGGGAGACAAATGAAAATTACAATTTAACTTAAAAACTCGCCGCCATGGCCGCCGCCGCCGCCCCTACCACCACCACCATGCGGCCACTGCCGCCACCGCCACCACCTCAATCGCCGCCACCATCACCTGTTTCTCCAAGTGGAGTTAATGGCGGTGGTGGTGGCCGTGGCGGCGCTCACGGCAGCGACGGTCACGGTGGTGGTGGCGGTGTCGGTGGTGGTGGCGGCGGACATGGTGAATTTTTAAGTTAATTTACATTTTTCGTTTATCTCCCTCAACGTTGGAGAAATAGGTGGTGGCGGTGGTTGTTACGGTGTCGGTGGTAGTGGCGGCATGGTGGTGGTGGTGGTAGCGACGGCGGCAGCCGTGGCGACGAGTTTTTAAGTTAAATTATATTTTTTATTTGTCTCCCCTAACCTTGATAAATGACATATTTTGTTCTAAAACTAATCAGGTTAGTTTCAAAGGAAAAGGCTCAGTGGAAGCCAATAGAGTACAAGTTGAGATTAATGTAGGGAATTTCTTAAGTTGGGATTAATATCGGCCAATAGGTCAAAGTTTGGATTGTTAAAATCCAATATCCCTTTTATTATTAAGACAGAATTACAAATTTTGTCCTTTAAAATAAGTCGAATTACGGTTCGTGTCCTTTGTTAAGTTTCCTTGCAGGCGGTGTACTTTAAACTTTTTTTTCCTACAAGTTTTGTCCTTTACGCTAACTGGGTTAGAAAAAGTCAGTTAAATGCCCTCACGTGAGACGCATGTGAGGGCATTTTTGTCTTTTCGTCTGCCCTGCAACTTCATCATCATCATCTTCTTCTTCTTCTTCATTTTTTGCATATCTCAATCAAAACCCTAAAATCATCTTTAATATGTCAAAATCAAATTACAGTCTCCAACCTCCCGTCACCGTCTTCCCCACTCAACTGCCGCCACCGTCTCCCAACTCCAACGACGCCACCGTTGGGACTGGGTGCCGGAGGTGGTTTCTTGGCCGGAATTTGGTCGGCCGGAGCTGGAGATTTGGTGTAAACTATGTTTGGCTCATCGGATCTGTGATTGTAAGCAACACCCACATCAGGTCTTGAATGACTCTTGCTTTTGCTGATGCAAACGCCCATTTTTGGATCGAAATTGAGATACCCAGATGGGGTTTTGGTGGAATTGAGTACAAGAAAATGATAACCCAGCTTAAAGGTGGGATTTTTATGGTTATTTAATTTGTGGAAGAAGAGACGAAAGAACGTGGGTAGCTTGTAGTTGGAATCCTGAATTGAATAATCAAAGAATCAATCCGGACGCGTTTGATTATTCTTTATCCAAACCCTACCTTCCATCTTCCATTTGTTCCTTCACCGCCACTACACGTTCATCTCCGGCGAGCCGCCACCACCGTCTACTCCGGTGAGCCACCACCACTGCAACTGAAAGTCACCACTACAGCTGGCTCACCACCGCAACTAGCTCACCCCATCTTCAAATCCCAGAAACCCTAAACCACCGCAGGAAGTCCATCCTTTTCGACACCAAGCAACCCAAACTTAAACCTTAAAATCAAAAAGAGGGGAAAAAGGAAAACCTGCAACATCGTCGGTGTTTATGGAGGTCATAGATCTGGGTTTTCGTCATCATCTATCGCCGGAAAAACGAAAGAGACGGTGAGGGTTGTTGGCGGCGATGGCATATCGTATTATACATACCCGTTTTTCCGGCGTGGACATCGACTACCGGAAACCTGCAACTCGTGGATAATTTGCCGATGGTCGAAGCCAATTTGAAGCGAAAATCGACCGACGTTTGTGATCTCCCGTCAGCGATGTAGCAGCAGATGATGGCATTCCGATGAAGTGGGTGACTGGTTGTGGTCTACCGGGGGGTGTGTGACAGGTGGTGGGTGGCCTCCCGGCAGGGTGGGTGGCCTGTGGGCTGTGATTGGAGATCGGGTCATTCATATAATCTATTGAATTTGTATAAAAGACAAAAATGGGTGGCCTGTGGGCTGTGTAGCAGCAGACGAAAAGACAAAAATGCCCTCACATGCGCCTCACGTGAGGGCATTTAACTGAGTTTTTCTAACCCAGTTAGCGTAAAGGACAAAACTTGTAGGAAAAAAAAGTTTAAAGTAGACCGCCTGCAAGGAAACTTAGAAAATGACACGAACCGTAATTTGACTTTTTTTAAAGGACAAAATTTGTAATTCTGTCTATTATTAATAGTAACCTAAAATATATTTAAATGGTAATGAATGATTGAAACGAAAACCATGATGTTTTTAAAAGACTAATTTGTTTCACTTCCTCCTTCTGGGACTCAAACCCAAGATCTTTAGTTGTTTAAACAAAGGCTACTTAGTCACGAGACTACCAACCCCATGACTAAATAAAACCGTAATTAACTCTAACAAATATACCTTTCAAATATATATATATATATATAGGGGATGGTTCAACTGAGAACCATAGTTTTCTAGAAAACTAATTAAACAAATCTAGACCATTAATCTTATTGATCAATGGTCATTATTAGCATGGCATTTTGGTAATAAATTCAAGGTTTAAGAAAACAATTTTAATGATATAAGGGCAAATCTGGAATTAAGTTTTTGAAACTACCATATAAATTCCCACCTTTACTCTTTTCTCTCCTCTAATTAGAAGTCGGAAAATACTGACGAATTAATCATGTCCTAAAATATCTCATTGCTCTATTTCCAATTTCTCCCTATATTCAAAGCAAAATCAAAAGCAAAAAGCAGCAAGCAAAGTTTACGATTTATTCAAAGCAAGAATCCAGTTTTGTATCTTTAATATAATTATTAGTTCTATATCAAAAACTTAATCAAGCAAAAAACTTTACACGTATGTATCCCGGATTTTGATGATTTTCCAATAATGGACAAAACACATATGAAGCTATAAATTAGTCTATGGTTTTTCCGTTGTATGGAATTAGAAATAATTTAGTATACATATGTGAAGATGGACTTTAATTTATATATGTCTAATAATATGCTCTTAAGTATGTATGAGAAAAATAAAATAAAATAAAGAAGATTCTTCATAAAGTGATAAAATACATATATGTAACCATTTCAAATGACCTGTGATACATAAGTGTAACCATCTCAAAGTGGCTTATGATACATATGTGTAATCATCTACGTGTATGTAATATAGTAAATTATATATGTGTAAACCCATGTTTACATATATGTATATTGTAGAAGTGACATATGTGTAACTCAAAGACCAATCAAGTGCTATTTAATTGTCGCTCACTCTAACTCTAAAAATCCGCTGGTCAAACTTGTTTATCTTTTCATCAGTTGCAATTTTTTTGATGTTGCTCAAGGATCATGTTTGACCCAACACTTCCGCTATGTTGTTCACTAACCAGATATTTTATTATTTTTTAGTAATTTATTAAGCCATGTTTTTTTTTATTTTGAACAACGACTTTCTTGTGTGTTACGACACAGTTCACACTCTTTAAATTTGAAAAAGAGCTCCGTTACCCAACTCTAACCAGACTATGTTTTCTTAACCGGGTCCATACTGGCTTCAGAGCTTGGCTTAGGCGTTCTCATGGGAAACCTTACCGCCAACTGCAATTTGACAGTCGTTGTGCCACTGCCACCACAAGAGCATAATTCTTTAGCATAATACACGGTGGGACGAAAACCCGGATGGACCCGGGATTCGAACTGACAACCTCGCAAGGCCTAGCTCAAATATTTCATTGTCATAATCCACCAAAAATGACACAAATAGAGATCGAACTTGAGTCTCCACTGAAAAACCAAGCATCGTACTACTAGGCCACAAGTGAGGATTATTAAGCCATGTAATAAGCTAAAAAAAGTTACAATTAAAGGTATGAATTTTTTAAGTTGGTATCATATATAATATTTAATGATTATCAAGTTATATTTATTAAAAGATCGGTTGTAATGAAAACTTAACTGGTACCAACTGTTAAATAGCTATCACTCTATTTTCATTAGGACAGATGCTATTAAAAAAACTAATATACTTTCTATCAAAAGATAAAAAATGAGTAATCTTGATATAGATTATGTTTATATAGGCTCGCTTCATTATGTAGAGAAGGTAATCAAAATTAAAATAAAGAAAAGAAAAACTTTGACAAATTCTTATTAAAATATGTGAAAAATGTTACGGTTATGCGGGTCATAGGAAAAACAAAGAAGGTTACCTCAGTAAACAAGTCGCGTTACGGATGGTCAAAAGGGTGGATACGATCTCACGAACTATCTTTATGTTCTTTTCCATTTAAAAGTGTATTTTTATGTTTTTATACATATTTCATTTTACTATGTATCTCATTATCTTGTTAAATCAATTAACACTTATTTACTTAAGAACTGAAATGGCTAAAATTTCCTTTGTGATTAATTAAAATTTCTATAAATAGGCATAAATTTCTTTTAGTTTATTAATTTCTTGGGTCAAGTTAAAATAAGAAGTATGATTTGTATAGAAAGGATAAGAAATAATCTAGGTCATTGATTTTGGATTTTAATGGTTGAGATTAGTTTGAGGCAAAATCATGTGTAAAATAAGGAGAATGACACAAAAGGAATAACACATTTGTTGAGTTTCTCTCTCCACATGCAAGACACATGTCAATTTTCCCATCATTTTAAAACGTCCATAGCTTTTTTTTACGGTATTTTTATTGAAAAATAAATTCTTCACAATAATGAGTGTTTTTTTATCTTTTATATGAGTACCATATTGTTATATAAAAATAAAAAAAATAAGCGGGCTTTTTACAAATTGTGTTTTACCAAAATTGTGTTTTAAAAAATTGTGTTATAGTGTTGTATTTTTCATTGTGTGTTTTTTTCATAGTGTTTTTATTTCATTATGTTTTTTATATTGTGTCATACAATTGTGTTTTTTATTGTACTTTTGTCATTGCGTTTTTTTTCGTAGTGTTTTATCAATTATGTTTTTGCATTGTGTTTTTGTCATTGTGTTTTTGTTTTCATAGTGTTTTATCCATTGTGTTTTTTTCATAGTGTTTTTCGTTGTGTTTTTTTCGGCGTTTGTTTTCCGGTGACTTTTTTCGACGACTTTTCGATGAATTTTTCGACGATTTTTCCGAAGAATAATGTGTTTTAAGTAATGTTATTTTTTTAATTGTGTTTTATCAATAATGTGTTTTTCATTACAAAATTATGTTTTTAGCCTTGTGTTTTCAGATTTGTGTTTTTTTATAATGTTTTTTTTTTTTTATTTTGGGTTATCATTGTGTTTTATTTTTTTTTATTGTGTTTTTAACAAGGTAACAAACATCACCACAGTCACCGGTCCCTCATCGGAAACTTCGTGTCATCATCGGAGATTAATAAATTCAACTGGAAACCACCGCCACCACCCAGTCCCATGCCAGAATATTCGTGTCTTCCGCTGCCACTAACAATGTTCATCGCCGGATAAACGATTTGCAACGGAAACCACCACCAATCGCCGGGATGAGTTCGTCGGAAGCAACAACAGGTTTTTCCGGCAAAGTGACAGGCTTGGATGGTGTTCGACAAGGATTAAATCTTTAATATGAAGCTGATCTATGTTCTAGGTGTTGAATCGGATTTTAATCGAAGCAAGAAATGAATCAGATATGAAGACGAGGTGGCCGGAGAAGACGGCTTCCAACAGGTTGTTCACCAGTGATGCGCATGTATCCGACGATGGCAAGACGTGGTGGTTGGGGTGGCGATGGGCGGTGGACAGTGGAATGGTGGTTTATTGAGATATAGGGTTTTAAGATGCAGGAGTTTGGTGAAGATAAGTGTAGGTGGGTTTTTTTATATGCAGGTGATAGACCAAATTACCCTTCTTCTTGGTCTTCCTACAAAATTAAAACTTCTTAGTTGAACTCAACCCCATAATTTCTTATATAAATCTATAATTTAGAATTTTATTTTTTCACAAAATATTAGAAATTACTCACAGCTTTATTATATTCAGTATTCTAACTTAAGATTATTTATTTTAATTTTAAAGTTTGTCATTTTTGAAACTTAAATTTGAGATAACTCTTTTTTTATTATTAACTTTATTTGAGAAAAGTCAATGACTGAGTTTGCAATGAGAAACAAACAGAAAGGCCAAAAGTATGGGATTAAGAGAAAATCCAAAGTCTACGGCTGCCGATAAATCTAAACAATATTAATGTAAGTTTTGAAATTCTATTTTTTTTTAATAAATACTTGATGCTATATTAATCCACTTGAATTGGTTGATGTGATAGTTTAGGTTGGGACAATATATTCTTTTTGAGTGAACTATATAAGGTATGTTCTGTATGTATATTACATGATTTTAACATATTACTCCCTGTTTATTTAAATAGGGGATTCATTTAATTGCTTGCTTGCTTGCTTGCTTGCTTCATCATGTATGACAGTTATTATAGTCACCCCATAATATGAATGTTTTTATAGATTCGAACACGTTTTATATCTAAACCCTCATAAAAGATTTACATAGTTCACTTACTGTTCACAAGTCAAGCCCGAGTCGAGCCAGGGTTGTTTCGAGTTTGGGCTCGAAATTAAACGAGACAATTTAGCTAGGCTCTAGCTCGATTTTGAAGTTAAATGAGCTTAAGATCGAGCCATGACTCAAGCCGAGCCTGAGTAGATTTTGGCTCGGTTACAAAAATGATCCAAATCAACTCAGGATGTTTCAAATCAACTTTTTATAACTAGTTTTATTCGAGCTTTTACCGAGCGAGCCACGAGCCCGAGCTTCGAGTCTCGAACTTTTTGAACAGCCCTAGACTCACTCTGTTTGTACAACTAACAATGTGGTGGAACATGCAAGAATGGTTTATCAAATGATGGGTTGTAACTTTCAAGTTCATTTGGACCTACTATAGTTATGAAACTTATCAATTTGGGTTAGACCAAGTTAAGCAATGGGACAAAACGGTTAGCTAATAAAACACTAGTTAACTTAGATTGGGTATTACATCGGTGAGCAACACATATGATCATTGTTTGTTGCTACCACCTTTTGGTCATCTCCGCCACCAGTATCGACAACACCACATTCTGTGACATCATTGCTTGTATCACTATTAACACTGATACCATTGATGCGATCATTACCATTACTGCCGCCATCATTGCAATATCCTACGCTACGATCTCCTTTGCCATGCTACCCGTTACCAATAACCAGTATAAAAATAAACTTGGTGTAATTTCTACGTTATGGCCTTAGCACGAGCTTAATTTCACTTGAACTCGTTAAGACCCAAACCCATTCTGACTAGACACCTAACCCGACCTGCCCATTTTTTCAGGCTTAATAAAATCCATGTAACACTTTGATATCACCTCATTGACAAAACCCTATGTGTCATCTAATCACCGGTAATACCCAATTCACCCATTCCAATAACGGCAATATTTCTATTGGTTAAACTTTATGGTAGAAAACTAAGAATCCACTTTTCATACATGTATTATTGAATTCTCACTAAGATCCGTTACTCGAAGATCCTCATCACCATCACCCTACTCCCACTTACGCATCAACATCCCCATAATCTTCATCCAAACCCCAAAATTTGGGTTCGTATTAACCTTTGACCTAACCATACCAATGTACCATCACATCTCTCCCCTACTTATTGAACTAACCTCTTTTACTATTGTTGATAAACACGAAGCCAATCTTTGAGAGGTTAGTGGATAGTTGGAACAGTTAGAAGAAATCAAGAATATCTAAAGAGTCATCAAACCATTGCTAAAGAGTGATTTACTTCTTCATGTCCCTAGTACTTTATTGATTTTAAGTTCATTAGACAATACAACTTTATGCCGGTGTGAATGCTAAACCCAGTTAAAAAAAACAAAATAAAAATTGGAGTATAAAACCAAATAACCAATAAGGCCAAATCCTGAAGAGACCAGAAGCATCCTGGGCCTGGGCTATGTCTATTCACTAGACAAATGTTATAAAACCTTGGTTTCACTTCACAATTTCTAAATTGTTAGTAACATGTGCACATTGAATTACTTAACACAAACCAATTAGTTAAACTGATTATCTAACTATTTCTAATCATTTATATTTTTCATTTTACATGTAATTATTTTGTTGAGAACATAACTGTTGTTTAATTTTGTTTCTTGATGTTTAATTTCATTTCAAGTTTAACTAATTCTTAAATCTGTTTAATAATCTATTTCAATAACCTAAGTGGGAACACCGTTAACAATTTGTATGCAGGTTTCGTGTGGAATTCCGATTTCATTCTTTTTATTTCTTCGGAAAATATGTTGCAAGGCTTAACCTAATGCGTGCTCACATTAAACTTACAACTGACTATTTAATAACAGTAATATGTCAAAATTCAAGGATTTAAACGAATACATGATTTCAAACAACCGAACAAGAGTTGCGTTATAATGGTGTTCATGTAAGTTATATAGAAACATACACGATTCCAACTTTTTAAAAATCACATAATACACTCGTATACATAATACATATGTTGCACGCGTGTTTATATATGTTAATGCGCTCATATATCATGTGCCACATGTCGGTATAATATGAGGTAGAAATGGTATTTGCGGATATAGCCAAATCCTATATAGCAAATTGTGTTATAATGGTGGACCATTTTTGTATTGAATATGAGACCATACTCGACAACAATGGTTATGGCCCCCAACACACTTTGAAATTTGAATGTTTGGACCCAACCATGTGTTTTGTTTTGTTTGTTTTTTACTTGTCCATTCTTCTTCTCGTCAGTGGACATAAGAAAAATAGACATAAAATATAGATAAATTAATCTAGAGGTGCACAAACTGGGTATTATCAGGAACTAGAACCGGGTAGGGTATGGTCAACAAAAGTCAAAATCAAGTCCAGGTAAGAACTGGTTCCAGGGATAGTCGGGTATTTTTCCGGGCTTTCCAGGTTTTTTAGGGTTTTGGGTCGGGTTTTGACAGGGTATTTTCGGTTCCACCGGGTCCGGGTCGGTTCTGGTTCCGGGTACGGCTTTGAGGAGAAATCTTATACCAGGTCCTACCCGCGGGTAGGGTACGGGTAGGAACCAATTGCGGATCGGATCCAGAACCGGGTATTTTGTGCAACTCTAGATTAATCTTTAGATTTTCAATTTAAGTGGTCCATGTACGGAAGTTTGGGCCTTTAGGCTGCTCTAACTTTTATGGGCTTCTTCTACTCTAGAGTTACACACTTGCACATAATTGGTTATTTACTTCAAACCAGTTCGGTTTATAGGTGATCAAATCGGGTTGGTCAAAGGAACCGGAACCGGTTCAGAACCGGTTCCATTAGTCAACATCACTGTTTAAACCGGTTCCATGGTCGAACCGGTTAGGGAACCGAACCGGTTCCCCAACCCTCGGACCCGGAACCGGTGGAACCGGTTCTGACCGGTTCCTAAACCGGTTCTTACACTGTAACCGGTTCCAACCGGTTACAGTGTAAAATATTATTTTTTTTTAGTTTTTCGTTTCCGCTGCTTGTGTAGGTGATGATTTGTGTTCTTCTGATTTCTGAAGAGGCTCATGCTACTTTTGTTGTTCACCCACAGAGCAATGGTAAACAACATATTGAACTTAATGCTATGAGTGTCAGCGTGTTTGAATTGATTAGTCTGTATCATATATCGTGTAATGGTGAACTTAAATCTGTATCGTGTTACATGTGTTGAGTTTGCTATGTATTATAGTCTTTTGGCTTACGCAAGTCAAATGCTGAATTATAATCAAGAGCGGTGTTATACGATTCGTATTTGTATAACATGTTAAATAAAAAAAACAATTAACATAAAATTCATTTTATTTACTTTAAGAAGTTCAAAAAAAAAAGGTTACATGTTTTAAAATATTCAAAAACAAACTAACAAAACATTAAACTTATAAATATAAAGTTGTGACATATTATTTCTAGAAAAGCCTTCTTGTTCGTCGTAATTATTGAGTGGCGACTTATTCATCAGAATTACTTGTAGAAACGCCTTCTTGTTCGTCGTGCACTCGAACATCAAGTGGTGTTTCGTCTTCCAGAGTGGTTACGTGTTGAACACGATCGATTGAGTCCAAGTGATCCTTCAAGCAAATGCACATCTCCACCGACTCCGAATTCAGTCTTGTTCTTCTCACCGATATTACCCTGCCACTAAGAGAAAAAGCAGATTCCGAAGCTACCGTAGAAGCTTGGGCGGTTAGTAAATCACGGGCCATGGTGGCAAGAATCGGAAACTCGGTTTCCTTTACCTTCCACCAAGCCAAAACATCAAAAGTGCAATATTCTTCTTCGGATAAACCGGTAGAGAAATCATATGCACTATACCTTCCTAGTTCGCTTGAAGGGGTGTTACCCCTTTGTTTTTTAGCCGTTACGTTGCGAACGGTGTTCATAAGGCTAATCATGGGGTCTCGTACTCTAGTAGCACTTGAACTTGATGAAGACCCCCCCGACGTAGGCATGTGTATGTTTGACCCATATTTATTTATATAAAAGTCATACATAAATTTAAAATTCAAGTTAAAATCATTTTGTGCCTCTGTTGAAAAGTTTGGGTCAACTTCATGCATATCTAAGGCTGAAAAAATTTCGTCTATCACACATTCAACCCCCGTAACATTTAACATTGGGTTTAAAGCGGCGGCGCAAGTAAAAATCGGTGGCAATTCAAGAAAGTATTTTTTTAATTTAAACTTCATTGGTAATATGATGTTTGAAAACATTGGACTTTTATTTTCAAATTCTTTAAGATAGTTAACGATTAAAAATAACTCCGAAAGAACCAAGGGACTTGTCGGATAATACGTTCCCGATAGTTTCATAGTTGATGTTTTAAAAACTTCAAGAAAAGTCGATAAGTCATTGATAATTTCCCATTTCTCATTTGAAAAGGGGATTGCCAAATCATTCTCGGCAAGACTAGAATGAAACATTTGTAAAGTTTCTCTTTGTTTCAAAACACTTTGAAACATTATGCAAGTGGAATTCCATCGATGAGGTACATCCCAATTAGCTCCCAAAGCTTTTCTTCCCGTATCTTTTCAAAATTTTCTATAATCCATTTGTCTTTTTTTACTTTTCCTAAAAACTTCATGTAGCATTACTCTAAAATCGTTTATAACCGATGTAACCTCATCCGAAGCAAGTCCGTCTTGCACGATTAAATTAATGATATGTGCAACACACCTTGAGTGAAAAAATACACCATTGCAAATCGGCGTATATTTTAATTTTAATTTATCAACCGCCGATGTATTATTCGACGCGTTATCAAATGCAATTGAAAATATTTTATTTTCTAGTTTATAAGTTTTTATAACATAATCTAAAATTTCAAACAAATTATCTCCCGTATGTGGATACTCAAAGAGTTCGAAAGCAATGGTGCGTTTCATCATTTCCCACGATGACGGGTCTACCCAATGAGCGGTGACACAAAGATAAGATTCGGGTAGACCATGTGGAGCCGACCAAACATCACTTGTTAAGTTTATTCCCGTATTTATATTTTCAAAATATGCAATTAGTACCTCTTTGGCCTTCTTCCACAATTTTAAACAATAACGTTTAAGAGTATGACGACTTACGTGAGTGTATTGTGGTTGAAGCGTATCTCGAATCATGGCGGTTAAGCGAGGGTTGTCGAAGTGGCTAAACGGCAAAGCTTCTTGAATCACAAACTTCGCCATACGATCTTGAACTCGATCAATTTGGTATGTAAATATTCCGCCTTCACTATCTATTTGCGTTTGTTGCGACTCGACGTTCTGTTTCAACGCCCTGTAATACGGTCTTTCGATGTGTTTCTTCAAATTTGAATTCGAAAGTGGGTTTAAATAAATCCCACAAAACTTGCACCGAGCCTTCAATGAATGGTCACTCAATTCAACCAAATCCCAATTGCACCAAATCTCTTGATTACGATTATGAGGTACAATACGAACGAAACTTGGTCCGGCGGTGGAACCTTGACCAACCGATGATTGTGAGGCAGCCATAACAACAAATATGAATATAGAAGAAGAGAAAACAAGAGATTAGAGAACTCAGAACGTTGTAATAGCGTTTTTTTGTATTTTTTTGCGTTCGGGTTTGCGTTTTGAGTGTTGTGATGAACCCATTACACCAAATACCTATTTATACTAGTAGTGGGGTGTTTGGGGAGCCACAAAACGGCCATTTTTGACCCCAACGGTCAAAAAACGGCCATAAAACCGTTTCCCAACGGCTAGAACTACTCCAACGGCTAGAACCGGTTCCGAACCGGTTCCGGTCGAACCGGTTCCGGTTCGGTTCCGGTTCCTACCCGGTCCACCTCCAAAAATGTCAAACCGGTCCCGGATCGTCGGGTTGAAACGAAACCGAACCGGTTCCTACGAAAAACGGGTAGGAACCGGTTCGGTTTCGGTTCGGTTCCACCCAACCGGTTCCAGGAACCGGTTTTGTTGTCCACCTCTAGTTCGGTTTAGGTTTACCAAGTCAAAATTGATTTGAGTGAAACTGATTTGAGATGTATGTTGAGGGTGAAACAAGTTCGGATGTGAGGAAAACCCAAACCTGTTGAAACCGGTTGGGTACGAACAGGTTTCGGTACCGATTTAAGTTACATTATTTTATAAATTTAAATTTATAAAGTATTAAGTAAACAAAGTAAAAAAAATTATTTTTATTTTAGAAATTACAAAAATATAAAATGCAATAGATTACATAAAACATAGAAATACTAATACATTTTATTTTTTGGTCAGGTAGAGATGCCAATTGAAATCTGAAACATTAGAGGTGTTTATTCAGGTTTGGGACTGAATTTGAGAGTAGGTCTTACACATTCCGGTTACTCGAAAAAACATGCCTGACTACCCATTTGACCGATTCACCTACCCAAAAAAATTTTAATTGTATTTTTGTTTTCTCTTGATTAGAATTAAATCATAAAGTGTTTTTTTTATTTACCTTATTTCAAGTGATAAATGATATATTACTATAATACCGTATTCTTAAATTAGTATTTTATAACATATATTTAGTATATCTTACCAATATCACTATTTTTATTTATCTATTTTTACTACAACTACTTTAATTATTTTACTATTACCAATTTTTTTTATTTATTATAGGTATATGTTTTTCCTTCGGTTTAGTGTTGAACTTGGTGTTTCTTTTACTTGGTCCCATGCATATGGTTTTGAAGCCAGGGGTCTCTACGGAAACAGCCTCTATTATTTGGGATGGAGGTACGGTTTCCTTAAATCCCACCGTCCCTAAACTCTGCTAATAGCTTTGCTATTGATGGAATTTTTACTGGGTATGGTTGTTGTTGTGGTTTTCTCTTTACCGTTTTCTAGCAATTTTTATCCTAGTAGGTTCATTACTGTAATGATTTTTTCATTTTTGGATATGTATTGTGATAATGTTTATATTTGTATGCTACAAAGTACGGAATTATCTTTTGAGATTTAAATCCAGAAACTTACCTCAAATTTAATGGTAATGATGATATGTATGTTTATAAAATGGAAAGAAAAAACTCCATACATGAAATCCTAACGGGGTAAACAAACTAATGGGAATACCCAAAACCCTCATGTATACCCGATTTTTGGTGTATAATTATCAAACAATTACCTAGCGAATCTTTGGGTCGTATATAAAACATGATTTTACAATCGAATATGAGACTGAAATTACCAACACCCTGTCCTATTTCCAACCCTGTTAGTTAGGTCTCCCTCACGATTTTCATTCATCAAACTTTATTATAGGTTGAATGATGACAATAACTTAGAATACATAAAATCTGACAGGCAAAGCAATCATTATTGAGTATTGGCCCATATTCCCCATAATACAAGCAACATCGATAGTATGCTCTTAGCAATCGCAAAGTCGCATTCATTATATTAAGTTCATTAGCCGATATGTGAATTAAAGGAAGTAGGTTAGTGTGGAAAGAAGACTAGTGTCAACTCTAGTTACATATTTAATAAGTTATTAGTCATTTTTAATGTAACAATATGAAGTGTAGGAACTACGCTCCAAGATAGATCTGAAGCGTGGATGAAATAAACAACAAGAACTAAGAAATGATGGAACACTTGGTCTATAAGAATGTGACACATATCCTCACTAACATGGATCTTTTATCAATATAACATTGCTGTTCAAAACCTTTGAAGATCTCATGCAAGAAGATCGAATCTTGTAAAGGAAAATGCACTATGATATATGTACTGTCTATTACACAGACGTTAAATGAAGAGTGGTCACCATTTAGTACAAACACGGGTGAGAGTAAGTAAAGCTTTGATATAGCACGTGCCTAGTTGCCTACTCTTCACAGAAGCCAACCAGAATACGACACGAGACAGATCTTGGTGGGAGTAGACAATGCTAGACTCAGGTATAGTACTCTCTTTCCAAGGGAAGCACAAAGCGACACTAGTCCTTGAGCTCAAGTTTATTCCTCACGAGACAAAATGCTTCTAATATGAACCATTAGTTTCATTTGCGCACTTATATATGATCCAAGTGCCCATCTTATAGACTTTCTATTATACATTTGAGTTATTTTTTTGAAAGTGCAAGTGACTTGTTCAGGATACGTTGTATAGTATCCGTACTTCCATAATAAACTTTGTAACTCTTATTATTAATTATCATCAAGAAAACAAACAAAATGAAATTTAACTCCTCATCAATTTGTGGTTAAAGTGTCACTAGTTGGCAAACTATATCTTAGGTGATACCCAAGACTTTAAATGGCTAGCTATGACATATACAACATGAGTACTATGCTCACATGGATGTCTCAACAAAGATTGGGTACATAGTCATATCCCACTAAAACATGAGACCTAATCTGTTCTTGGTAGGTGTGTTTATGGATGTTTAACCGAAATTAGAATCATCAGTTAAGATGCTACAACTCTGCACCTAATTGAAAGAGACTTCAAATCTACAAGATTAAAGTCTCAAGTCAAGTTCATGCTTACTAATCCATATCAACCTCGTACTAATTTTGCATTTTGTGTTCGACGCGTTTAATAATCAAGTCAACTTGGTTATTACCACCGCTAATTAACACTAATTAATACAGCAATGAGAAGTATATGCTGCTACAAAAATATATATTATATGAACTACAAAAAGAATTCCAATAAGAAAAAAAACATGAAAAAAGAACAAACAAAATAAATCTAAAATTCCTAAACTTCTACCAACCCTTAAATCCTAAAGCCTTCAAATTCATTCTTCAACTTCTACCAACCTAAATATATATAGTAACCATCTATATATAGGCCCAACCCACCTCCTATTTGAGCCCTGTACAAACTTAACAAATTAAACAAAGCTAATTATACTAAAAATAGTAAATAAACTAAGAAACCGAGCCCGATAATATTTCTTAGTCACGCATAATCCACCTGCGGATTCATGTTTGGGATGAGCTCGGGTTCGGGCCCTGGCATGGGCATACATTTGGTTCTCATCTCCACAACCTTCTTGTGTGAGTTGGAGTGCAAAGACGGAACAAAAGTAGGGCTTGCAGCAGGGCGATACTCTGGGAAGAGCCGCCCTGACTTGTGGCGGACGCCACAAGCGTTGCAAAGGGTTTTCGGGCCCATAGGGCCAGCACGCCACTGGGGTGTTTTCGTAATTTCACAATGCATACATTTCCTAACCCCGTGTCCTGTCGGGTTTTGGGATTGGTTTTCGGTTTGCTCATCTGGGTTGGATTGAGCCTCGGGCTTCTTAGGCTTCTTCTTTCTCTTCTTTTGTTCGGGCCCAGGCCCGGGTTCGGGCCCACCAACAACTAATTTTAGCCCGTTGTCGGATTCCATGGAAACCGGCACTGGGACAAGGGTCACCGGGGAGAGGAGATCAATAGTGGCCGGAGGGCTAAACACTGGTGGGCGAGGGCGCTTGGTTCGGGCCCGTTGCGGGCCACGAGGAGTTGAGCTAAGCAGAATCATCTTTCCATTAACATCACCACCATTGCCGCCCGAGCAAGAGGATGAGCTAGAACTGCTGCTGCTACTCTCGAGGACCGACACGGGACTCGACACCTTAAACTCATAATTCGCAACCACTATAGGCTCCTCTTTAGCCTGAATACTCTCTTTGAGAGCTGGAATAGTCTCTTTCTTCATGGTCATTCCGGCACCGGAAAACGAGTCTTCCACAAAGTTTGACAGCCATTCAAGCTGAACGATATCTTCATACTGATAACCAAAAATCAAAATTCACATAATTAGAAAAAATATTAATTAATTCCATAAAATAAAAAAGGTAAACTGTAATTATTAATTTACAAAATTAATAAATTATTAAATAACGGTGTTTTTTTTAAACAATTAATGCGGGATTTGAAAGTAACAATTATTGATGGGGTCGATCAAAATCATAAATATTCTTTTTAATTCTGAAATAAACATATACTTTAATAATTAATAATAAAATATATACGTTACCAAAATCAGTAAGTACTAGCCACCGACAATTTTTGTTCTTCACAATTTTCAAATTCCAATATGAACAAATACTAAGTAAGTCTAAAAAAAATAAAATAATTAACAAAGCTAATGTTTACTCACCGGAACTGCAAGCTCTGCAGACAGTGTGGAAGCACAATTCCTATCGGCAAACATGGAATCAGAGACCTGCAGCTCATCGGAATTGTTGGTCCAAACGTCCGAAAAATCGAAGCAGGCATCGAGCGAGTTGTCGGTTACGGAAGGGAAATCGATCAAATCATCAATGTTATCGAACAAGCCTCCGCAGTCGATTTCATCGGTGAAATTATGCTCAGCCATTTTTGTTCTCAATTCTAGGTTCTGAAATTGAATTAAAAAAAAAACAAATTAATTAACAACTCATACAAAAATAAACATTTTATGGTAATGATGATACGTTATACTAAAAAAGTAGTAATGGGGTAAAGGAACTAAATAGTATGCCCGATACCTGACAGGTAATTACCGGATGAATATTTTAGAAGAAGTTATGGGAATTTGAGTGGAGAGGAGAGGTTTAAATCTAAAAATGTGAAATCAAATCGAAGTTTTATATAATTTACTATAAAACGATTACAATAAAGTGGCAGGCAAACGGGCAACAAGCTGCGCCGCAACCCCCTTTTGAACAGCAAAGCCAATCCTGCTAAAAAACGAAGCTTTGGGACCTAGAAGCTGAAGAGGTTCCGTGTACGACGCGCTGAACCCTACTCAAAAATTTCACAGCCTCTGGAGCCAGAAAACCAAATGTATCGAAGGCAAATGGTAGAAAGACATGTTGAAATGGAGTGTAATAAAAGCAAGGATATTTTGGTAATGAATATGATGAATGTGGTATTTAAAAAAGATATTGACGACAATGGTGAGACAGCTCGCAATGGCGTTATCTGGCGCATTTTAGCAAAGATATATACCAAAAAACAGAACAAAGTTCCAAATTTAGCTTTAACGTACACTGATTCTTCATTCATGAACATGAACCCAAATTTTGTTAACAGAATCTTATCAAATTGCATGTAAATTATTTTCGTGGTTTTGAAGTAAAATTACTTTTTGACCTTATCTAAGCGAAACCATAACTTTTTTTTTTCATCGAGGGGTCAATCATATGGTCGTTTTTTATACTGGCTAAACTAGAGTGTCATAATCCTGTTTTTTCTAGAAAAATCTCAAATTTTATATATAAAAATCCAGTAAATTCTCGTGACCCTCTTGACCGCCCTCTGGTTCCGCCCATTATATTCATCAGTAAAAATCAGAGGAAGATGAGAGTAAACCGAACCTTGAGATTATAATGCAAAGGAGATACTTCAAACTGTGAAGATTGGAACTCAGATACCTGAAAATGAGATATTTCACATGTTAAGTTGATTGAAAATTGGAATTAATATGTGAAAAATGTTAAAAATTAACCAAACGGAACAGAAATTGCATAATATTTTTTTTTTTAAATATCAAAAATGAAGCCGAAAATGATATAAAAATAAGCTAAAATCTCTGTTTTGCTTCCTAAAATGCGATTAAAACGTATTATTTTTCACAAGATTAAATCGTGCTTCCCCATGAAATCAACCAGAATCTACTAAATGTAGTTCCCAAATACTTTTTAGTTTTAATATTAAAAGAGGCCTGCGACGCAGCTTATTTACCCTGGTAACTAAAAAACAGTAATTCTTATATAACTGGTTAAAAACCACAGCAACTCGTTTAAAATTGATTAACAACCAAGGCAATTGCCAGGAAATTAATAATAACCCCAAGATATTAATGCAGCTTTTAAAAGACATAGCTTTGCTATCTATTATTATTATTATTTTTTTAGAAAACTTAGATTTTATTAAAAATTAGTGTTTACATTATTACATCGATACAAAGGCAATTGAAAAACAAGCTGCGCCGCTACATTTTTTTAATCAACCGTGTTTGTTTTCTGTGTGCCTTCTATTTCGAGGCATAAAAACATTTCTATCAACAAAAATAAGAGAAATTGAAAAAATCAGCTAAAATCTCAGTTTCGCTTCATAAACAAAGCGAAAACACAAAAATCCTTCGATAATCAAACCGCGGAAATTCGTACAAAATCAATTAAAAAACCAAAGAAACCGCCATAAAACCAAGAATAACCCAAAATCAATAAATGTAGTTTTTAAAAAGCATAGTTTTGACATCCAAATAAAACCAGCAACACAACTTGTTACCAGTTTGCCTTCAACTAAAGCCCGAAGAAATCGCCTTACGAAGACAAAAACCGAGGAACCACTTGAACTAAATGCACATTAACATTGATTCCAAACCAATTCAGGCTTTTAAAGAGGCTCACCTTCACTTTAAACCCTAACTGAAGCCTAAAACATGCAAAAGGCTACAATAAGTAACGGAAACAAAGATACTTATAGTTGAAGGAAATATAATAATAATAATAATAATAATAATAATAATAATAATAGTTGGAAGGTTGAAAGAAGAAATTGTGAAATTTGAAAGGAGAAAAATGAAGGCTAAAAAGGGAGTGGAAGATGTGAGGTAGGTGAAGCACCATCTTCACTGCTAGCTGTCTCTTACCCCATCATGTCGTGATCTTCTCTCTTCTAATTACCTCCCACACCCACACCCACACCCACACCCACACCCACAGCCACACCTCTCCACCGCTATATTTTTATTTTTACATGTAGTGTAAAACTTAAAACATAAATATATCAAACTTAATGGTTTGTTAACTGGATTCTAGATGTGAGGTGATTTAACGCGGTTTGGTTAATTATTTCTATTTAGGAGGTTTGTGTAAAATACAAAACAACATGGGTGTTAAATAATGGCAAAATAGTAAAGGAGAATTAATATATTGCAAAATAAAACTTTTTAGTTTTTTCTATTTAACATATGTTACACTTTTCTTAACGGACGGTAGAGGTTTTTGAACGATGGCTCTAGAGATTTATGAATTTACTTTGAAAATATCAATCTATACGAGTATTTAGAAGGATTTGAGAAAAATGAATATGAATTCGATTACGTGTCTATATATATTTTTTTGTTTTTATAAATATTGAACGAAAATAATCTTTCTGATATCTAGTATCACAAAACTTCATTTTAACTCATTGTTTTACCGTTTACCAAGACTAATGTTCATTACTTATGTGACCCAACCTACCTGATCGACTTGAACTGGAAATTCTAGGTGTTTATTGTGTTTTTGGTTTAATGTTTGTTTCGGTGCAAACCTAACCGATACCAATTAAATCTGTGTTTGTTGCTGCTACGTGGTGGGTTTGCTACCTAGCTGTATCTTTAAATAACTTGTATAGGTGTTATTGGATTAGAATGAATATTTACTTGATTATCATTCACATTTACTTCAAATTAATTGTTTTAACAACATCCAGCTTTCATTGTATGTATAAATGCATGTTCATTTTGAATTCATTTATATACTAAACAGGTGTTTGGGATTTCTTATTTTTACCTCCTTGTAACTTATTTATGAGATAAATTATATGTTACAATATTGTAACTTATCAACTTATCTCCTCACATATAAAACAATCTCAAACATCTTTTTAACTTATCAAAAATTATAAATTATAAGTTGGTTAAAATAAACAATCCCAAACACCCCCAAGAACCCACAAATAATTCATTTGTTCGACAAATTATAGGTTCGGGTTAAAATGCGAAGTTTTTTAAAAATAGGAAATTGTAGAAAATGTATCAAACAGACTCCGATTGAACTCAAACTGGCGATATTAGAACTGTCTCATCAATGATCAAACTCTATGATATTTGCTTTTAAGTTTTTGTTTTTCGATTTCTAGCTTGTGGGTTTTAGATTTTTTATTCATATCATTGTGCCTTTTTATTTATTATTTTGTCTATCATTTATTTTTGTCATTGTGTTTTTGTTCTTTGACGTTGTGTATTTTTTCCTCGTTATTGCGTTATATTACTCAACATTGTATTCTATTTTGCGATACATTGTGTTTTTATACCCTTTCTAGATTTAGAAAAACTATGTAGAATAACTTAACCCCACATTATAAACATGATATGTAAAACGGTTATGTAAAGATGTAACGCATGTACTTTTCATATATATTTTATAAAATACATACAAGTAAATTAAGCAAATCTCTTGTCAATATATTTTTTTATAATTTTACTAACAAAACTAACCATATCAATGTATTATGGGAAAATTCCTAAAATAGCCTCTTTTAGTGAGATAAGTCTTAAAATAACCCTTTTTTCTTCAAAATCTTTTATAATTTGGACTGTCAAGACGCATTGGGAAAAGATAAAAATAAAGACGAGATTTCGAAAGAAAGTCAGGTAAAAGACGAGATTTGGGGAAATAATGTCTGTAAAGTCCAAATTATTTGTAATCTTGGAGCAAAAGTTCAAATTTTTCAAAAACTTTTTTACTCAAAAAATCCGTCTTGAGAGACTGTTTTTTTATGTTTCCTACATTTCCCGTCCAAATTTTCAAAATCTTGGAAAATTATATTTTTTACAATTATACCCCTTGACCATCATCATCACCTTGAACCACCACCACCTTGAACCACCACCATCTCCGACGCTGTCGGCCCCACCCCATCACCACCACCGTCACTACCACCATAGCTGCCTCCACCACCACCACCACCTTGAACCACCACCCCTAAAATTCCACTACAGCCTCTTGACCCGACAATTGAAACCCTAAACCTTGTTTTGACACCATGCACAAAATAACAAAGTGATGTGGAAATGGTGGTTCAAGATTCTAGTGATTAGAACATACTTCAAGATTGTATTATTCTTCAGTCTCTCCTTTTCCTCTTCTCTCTCTTGCTATCTCTATACTCTTTATCTGAATGTCTATATCTGCTAGAAGATTCATGATGCTTGCTAGACGATTCATGATGTCTGTGCTTCGAGTGTTTTCTATCTTCTTTTTCCTTCCTTTATGTCTCGACCTATGTCGGTCCGTATAATCATCAGACTAGTCACTTGGATTTGTTCCAAGATTGGAAAATGTTGAAACCCATCTACAGCGGCAGAGAGGTTTCCGGCGACGGTGGTGGTGTGACAGTGGTGGTGATGGGGTGGGGCCGACGGCGTCGGTGATGGTGGTGGTTCAGGGTATAATAGTAAAAAATATATTTTTCCAATAATTTGAAAATATGGACGGGAAAGGTAGAAAATATAAAAAACAGTCTCTCAAGACGGTTTTTTGAATAAAAAAATTTTTGAAAAATTTGAACTTTTGCTCCAAGATTACAAATAATTTGGACTTTACCGACATTATTTCCCTAAATCTCGTCTTTTACCTGACTTTCTTTCGAAATCTCGTCTTTATTTTTATCTTTTCCTAATACATCTTGACAGTCCAAATTATAAAAGATTTTGAGAAAAAAATTGCTATTTTAAGACTTCTCACACTAAAATGGACTATTTTGGGAATTTTCCCATTATTGGTTTCACAAGTATATGATAAAGATGGATGTAACATCATGTGTGTGATGATTTTTTTTTTTTTTTTTGAATATTAAAGCCCGCCTCCTACTATTTACATTATATCACCATTGCCAGGAATCGAATCCTGGACCTCTCACCCAAAGGCCAAAAGCCTTTACCATCCCACCAAAGTGGAGATGGCATGTGTGTGATGATGTTGGATGGTTTTATGCATAGTACAAGGCGCGTGAAAAACCTAAGATTTAACCGCCATATTTTACATAATTTCTGTGTTCTGGCAGATACGGAAGCTTCTACCCACATTACATATTTAGCGCGTGTATCTACGAGCCAATAATCTTTGGCGGTTTGCAGGTATTACGTCATCCTTAGAATGTGATTGGATGGAACTAAAACTCGCAAGTGGGTTAGCATAGAAATTTTGTTGTCAAAAGTACGTAGTTTCAACAACGTGTCGAATGTGAGAATTAATTTGACGTTAAGAAAGCTGGTTAACTTTTTTATTAGGCTGAGGGGTGTGGGGCGCTAATCTGGGCGCGAGAGCCCCTTCGCTCGCGCCCCTAGGCGCTAACCCCACACCACCGGGGCGCGAACCGGGGCGCGAACGCGGCGCGAGCGCGAGCCCCCAGGCAGGCGTGAGTGTGGTCGCGGGAGAAGAGAGAGAAAAAGCTGGTGTGGATGCCCAAAAGAGCCGTTGAGCTCATAATTAATAAAAAAAAAAACCTTAAAAAAATCCGCTGGAGCCCCTCCACTCCAACGGGGGCTCCAACACCCCCCTTATCCAGTTTCTCTCTCTGTCACACGTCATAATATTATTGGCTGGAGCCCCCACTGGAGCCCCCATTAGAACCCCCCACACCCCTTAGCCTTATCATTTAAACTGAAAAATTTTATATTTCTGATACAAGTTGATACAAGGTTAACTTAAGTTACTTTTTTAATAACTAATGTTTTTCTTTACTCTTATTTTACTTCACATCTTAAATGAAACTAAAATTCGTAATCTTTTGGTTGAAGGGTATATACGCAATGTTATAAAAGTCGGATTCCCAGGCTTTAGAATCGGGGATTCCAATATCCTCGGGAATCAACCTTGCAGCCTTTTTCCAACTCGGCCACCATTACTCGCAAGGTCCAACTCAGTCAAAAGTCGGAGAGCTTGGGATTACTCGGCCTCCAGAGTCAACTCAGCCAACAACTTTTTTTAGTAAAAATTAAAAATAACAAAACATAAATTTTTTGAATTGTCTTTTTTTTTCCATATGAGTTATGCTTATTTTAATATGAATTATGTTTGTCTTAACATATATATAATATCCACTAACTATTTTATGTTATATTTATCATGTCCGAGTACTCCTTGGGTACTCCGAGTACTTCCTACAAGGGGGTCGGCCGCCAAAAGAGTTTTACAACAGTATATATGCGTTTAAGTTAATTAAACTTTTTATATTGTTTTGTTCAATTGTGAAAATAAGCAAACGTATCTGGTTATTCATTTATGAAAAAAGAAAAAGTTAGTCGTAAGATCCGGAGACAGTGAGACAATGATGACTAGGTACCAAAACTCATCGCGTTGCTACGGCGAAACGACGTAAATTTGATTTTGAAAATATGGACCACTTAGAAAAAACTAAATCATTTAAGGTTTTTTTCTTCTTTTTTCTCGTAATAACTTGGTTGTTTGTAGAACCTCTCTAGAAACATGTTTAATTAATGTAAAATAGTTGTGAATTTTTTACACACTTTGATTGTTTTAAGACATGAATATAAATTTATAATGGGTCAGTGAGCTGTCAAGTGTTGAAATATTGGCAGTTGGAGTTAAGAATAATTAAAAGTGGAAAATAAGTTATAATATGGAAAAATACCAATATAATTGACTAACCAAAACAATTAGGTTTGACTAATGGGTGTCAACCTCCCAAATAAAAATTGCCTCCATTCGCATGCCACTTCCACTATCCCTTAACACGACGCCTCCTCTTGCTTATTTAAATAAAAATATACATGGTTGTAGCCTAGCGCACGGGTATAAACGAGTCAAGTTGAGTCGTATATAGACACAACTAGACACGAGCATGGCTTGTCAAACTTATGAGGGTTGGAGCTCATGTTAGTTACTTTTTTTATATATATTTAAATTTATATATATATATATATATATATATAATATTTAGTTAACATTATACAGTGGCGGATCCAAAAATTTTATCTAGTGGGTGCTAAAAAAAAGTTCAGCCTAGAACTTGTCAATTTGGGTCGGGTAAACTAAAATGGGTCAGGTTAAATGTCACACCCCGACCAAAGGCGGCGGAACATGCCGAAGTGTAACGATTGTCCATAAGCACATGACACTAATTAAAGTGACAGTATTTAATAAACTCATTTCATTTCACAACATCTAAAATGTCACATAACAATTATCCATAAAGTAACCATAAACAAGATATCACAAAATATGGCAAATTGATATTGTTCATTTTTACTAATATCCTAAGGTCTTTGATGTCGTTTCTTCACAATCATAAATCAACCAAGATGGAAACCTGCAACATTTCATAAAATAAAGTTTGTCAACACAAAGGTCGGTGAGCAATTCATAAGTTTAATCATATTAGTATATAATAAAGATAGCCACAAAACTTGCATACGAAACGATAAATAAAAGTGGTAATTTGGATAAATAGATATCGCTAAACACATTAGCGACACCTAGCAATAAGGGGATGCCAAATAGTCTAGGATTTTATAGTTATCGTTAATTGCATTATGTTAACGACACTTGCTATAAGAGGATGCCAAATAGTCTAGGATTTTATAGTTCCACCAACCAAAAGCGATAAACACGTAGGCATATAAGCATAGAACACCAAATCAAGCAATTATTTAGGTAAAGTATACAACTACGTTTGTGGTTTAAGATTCAAATATAAAGCATTTTGTTGAATAAGTATGAAATGTCACCCCCAAAATAAAAGATGGAAAATGGGGTATGAAGTACTCACCTTCAAGTAGTAAACTTGAAAGATGATAATTTGGAGATTTGTCGGAACGACGAGTTTAACGCACAATGCCTAAAAAGAAAAGAAGTCTTGAATTTAGAAAGGTTGTCTTGAAGGTCTTTAAACAAAATAAATGTTTAGAAATGTAAATAATTAAAGTTCAATGTTTAAAATGTGACTATTTAAGAATTTATAATAATAACCCTTTAAAAATGTAAGTTTGCTCGAAACCGGGTTAAAGTATCTAACCTTAATATTTTCTCAACCTATGTTAAGTAATAAGGTGGGTAAAATGCAAGAATGCAAATCCCTTTGGAATAAAGATACTAAAACGGGGTTTTTTTTATCGAGTGTTCGGGTTGTCGGTTCGGGTCTTGATAATTGGTCAAACCCAAAGTCAACTTTCCAAAATATTGAATGTTATGCGATAACTCAATAAAATTTAATAAGACTTAACCAAGTATGTAGTTCCATTGTTTTAGAACTAACAACGCACGTTAAGCGAGTGTTCGGTTTTGTCGGTCCAAACTTTGTTATGAGATCAAGTTGGATCCAACATTTCCAAGTACTTAATAAAATATTTAAAAATCAATTTGTAACTATTTTTAAAGAAATATACAAGTCTTTATGGCTAAAAAAAAACACACTTATGTGTCTTAAGCGAGCAAGAATCGGTTTGGTTCGGTTTCCATCTTACAACAAGTTCATAGATGGTTTCCACATGTCCAAACACTAAATACTTGTATAATAATGTACAAATAAAAAAAATACCAAAAGTTAACAATAAAGTCTTTAAACAAAAGTCCGGTTTTCGGTTCGGATCGTGTTTCGGGTTAAGACCGAGGTAAGATTCTACAAACCCATAACCATAGAATTTGTAAAAATGATTTTAGAAACTTAGATCTAACACTAAGTATGTTTAAACAAACAAAACTAATAACAAAGTTCGGTTTACGGTTTAGAGCTATTTACGGTTAAACCGAAGCATAGACTCTTAAAAACCCATAACCATGAAACTTGTAAACATGACCAACAAACTAAAATAAGCAAGATTAATATGTATGAACAAGTTATATAGATGTATATATATCAAGGACACGAAGTCCTCCATGAAGCCTTGCCTTATGGGGTCCGAAACTCACCGACCGGAATCGGAGAAGTAACTACCAAAGGTAAACAAGTGGTGTATATTATATATATGTTGCACAACCATAAACAAGTATTAATAAGGCTACATAAACTAATTAAGATGAAAGACCAAAATCCTTCAAGAACACTTAAGAAGATAACCTTGAATCTTTGATGTTTGAGAGAGTTTTTTTTTTTGGAGTTGTAGCAAGGGAAAATGAAGAGGAAAGGTGGTGTATATATAGGGTAATGTTGGTGGTCAAATATGGGTGTGAGACACAAGAGTTTTCATGCAAAATGGATCAAGACAAAAACACAAAACAACAAAAAAATAAATAAATAAATAATAAATAAATAAAAATAAAAATAGGATGTTTTCAAGACCCAACAAGTGTGAAATAATATTGTAACATAAATCCATTATTTTGATTATAACATAAGCTTCGGTTTATAAATCGGGTCGGTTTACATAATAAACAAATACAAAAACGAATACAAACAAGACCCGAAATTGACGAATGTTACATAAAACTTTACATTAAAAACAAACTGCATATAGATATGTAAACAATAAATTTCATTAAAGATAAACAAAATACATATTACAATTGTTCTCTACGTAATTTCATCTTTTGAAAACGGTCAATTACAGTTTCATTCGTAACACTTAAATGGTCAATTACGGCTACATTCGTAACACTTAAAGGTCCATTATGTCAATACTTTCTCCGTATCCCGTATCACGTCTCTTTGGTTAGGGTGATAATCTAAAAAATTTTTCCATCGACAAGACCCCACAAAAGATTATCTACATCAACTAAACTTGGTCTAGCAGATAGTGTTTTTCGTTTCAGAGACAGAAATCTTTCCATAGTTGTCATGGCTAAAAGCTCTTATTGTACAAATAAAATGGATTACAAAGTTAAATAGCGTGGAACTCTAAAAAACAATAATAATAAACGGTACACTCATAGAATGAATAATTTGAAAACTAGAAACCAAATAATCATTCACCGCATGACAACAAAGATCACATGTCAATTGAATTTGAAGAAAAGGGCGTTATTTTTTTAAACAGAAGATCGAAACGGATTACTGGACATGCGAAATTCAAATACAAAAGAAATAAATTAACAAGTGATGAACCATGAACCATGAATGTTTGTTTTATGTTAGAATAAAATCAAGAATTCAAAATCACAATTTACAAATAAACAAGACCCGAGACGTCACATGTGAACCCGCCGGCACCCTAATCTGTTCGTCTCTCACTCATTCCAAATTTTCAATTAAAGTGGTTAGAACAATTAAGTAATATGGCCTTAATTTTTATTATTTATAACAAAATTAAATTTGGGCTTAAAAAGTTTGGGACACTAAAAAAATTATGAGTGGGTCACTAAATTTTTTTTGGATGGGGCACTTGGGTCTTTAGACCTAACATTTTACAAGTTTATAAAGGAAACTACATATTTGAGTGGGTGCCAGCGCTCCTCCTGGCTTAACACTGGATCCGCCCCTGACTTTATATATAACTAGGGTTTTACTCGCGCATTGCGCCAGGGCAGATAGGTAAACCAGGACGGTGGTAAAACCCAAGTGTTGTCAGTCCCAAGCGTTGTGCCAGTAAGTCGACACAAGTCCGGCCGGTTTTGGTTGTGTGCGTTATTGTACCAGAACTAAAACAAAAAAATAGATAAAAAAATTATAAAAACTGATGTGGACCAATGAGGTAGTGTAGGTCGGTAAAACTTGAGCGTTGGTAAAACCCGACCGTTGTCGAACCCGGGATTGAATCTATGCAAATTCGGTTGATTTTCGTCATGTTTGTTACTGGAACTAAAGAAAATTATCTTTCGCTCGGCTCCATTCGTTACGGTACTATAACTAAAATAAATGAGTTTTCGCGACTTCGGTCGATTTTCGTCATGTCTGTTGCGATATCGGAACTAAAACAAAAAAAATGGTATTCGGTCAGTTTTTATACCGTTCATTACGAACCATAACTAAAACAAAAATCAAAATAAAAAACAAAGCCTTGCTCCAATAAGGTGTCGTTAAATGGCCCAATACAAAAACTTTCAATTGTAGTAATAATAATAATAATAATAATAATGGCCCGTTAAACCAAAATGAAGTTGACAAAAAATTTGCATATTAACCGCCCTTTCCAATTACCAAGACTCGAACTAGGGTTGACAAGAGATGATCTAGAATCAAACCTATAATAACCATCCTACCATAGCTTCATTTATGTCTGTCTTGGAAAACTATCTTTTATATGGTAAAAATAAAACTTTATTAAATGCAAGTTTTTAGCACTAACTTTCTACTTTACTATATATAGATAATAATAATAACTGCTAGTTTATAACTATATATTTAATACGTTCAAAAAGAATTATGTAAATAATAGTCTTGTTTAGACTAGTAATATACCTTAAGCTCAATAAGTGAATCTAGGGCTCATGCTATTAATCAAACTTATTTTTAAGATGGATCTTAGGCTCGAGCTTGTTTAAACTCGAATTGATTTGTGTTTAAGCTATACAATCTCGAGTAGCTAAGTTCCATTTCTTATATATACACACATAGAAATTCATATGTGACGAAAATTTATCGATTTCTTATATACACACATAAAAGCTCATATTTGGGGAAAGAAACGCCAATTTTATTTTACAAAATAATAACTCATATTTTTCGGACGCGTCGTTTTACAGTCAAGGCATACTGTTGTAAATACTTGAGGCATCACTATACTCACCCTATTCAAAACGCTCTTAAAGAAAATATATGACAATTTATACTTAAAATTGAAAAAAAAAATAGTTCGATTTGATAAATGAGTAATAAAGAGAGTAAAAAAATGTGTGCTTGTTACACTTAGAGCATTTGCAACCTATTTACATATTGTTGTACATCTCCTCTTTGGATCACCTAGAGACAGGCCCAACCCAAGGGGAGGGCGATGAACCCAGACTCACTCTCGAGAGAGACCTATAATTATTAAAAAATTAAAATTTATATTTTATTTATAATTTTGTTTTAGTACAAATGCCAACAAAATATATGATTCTTTGGTTGAATAGAAAGTGTTCTAAACTATAAAAACAAAAGTCGTGGGTTCAATTCCCTTAGTTTTTTATTTTTTTATAGAAAAAACTTTTATTTGTGTTTTTATATAAGTCGTTTAGCAGCATGCTTACTATCATTTGTTTGTTTTAGGCTTTTGAAAGCCAGTCTTATGAATAAAATTGTCAAATTATCTATTACATAATTGAGACGTGAAATTAGAGGCCCTTTTCTTTACTCTTTCCTAGTCCCAAAATTTTATGCGGTTTTCAGAGACATCCGTGCATGGAGATCTCCTAGACTTTGATTGCATCTCGCAATTTCCAATATTTTTACGAGCTTGTAAATGAATGTGATTAATATTGAAGAATTACAAGTCATCATCGCTCTTAAAAGGATGTATCTTAGATTGTTCATGTTAAAGTTAATATTCTTTTCTCCAAAATGTTAAAGCTAATTTCTTATTAAGAATGTTTGTTTATAAATGAAAATTTGTTAGAAAATGATTTGCTAATATGCTAGTACTTGCCCTCGATTCCTTTTGGGACACACCATCAACCTATCAACTAGTTGTACTATCATTATTGTGGACAAAGATTCCCTTAGCTAAATTTAGAGTATGGCAAAACATGAATGCTAAAATCTATTTCAACATTTTCACGACTACTTGTAATATCAAACAAACAAGTGCACACTTTAGGTAAAGTAGGATTAAAGAGAAATCATGCTAAAGGATACATGAGCATATCGAAATCATGCTACAAATAATGTGTATTTGAGGAATTGAGGTCCTCTTTAAATACAAATATATAATAGCAAACAAATGCTAATGACCAATGGGGTTGGTGAATGGTGTGATGTATCGGCAAAACTAAAACTTTTAAAATACCAAGGGTTGGAAGATCTTGGGTCCAAGTATTTCAGATGACATAAAATTCGTCGCTAAAAAAAAAAAAAGCAAATGATAATGATTTTTTAAAACCGTCCATGTATTGATATAAGTAGAATCAATGCATTGAAAATTTGAAATTAAACAGCGAATAACTCATGGATTTGAAAACAATCAATATGACATATGTAGTCAAATTAAAGTAATTATAGCCACAAATTGAAGCTTTGGCATGGGTAGTTATATTGCAACTAAAAAGTGTACATAAAGCTATAAACACACACCTAGAGAACACATATGGTTACACGACTAATTGGAAATTACTTTATAAAAATAATTCGATTGAAACAAAATCATATGTTTTCTGTTTGCTAAAAAGAACCGACCTTTATGCAACTTTTATTTTAACAAACTTGGAATGTACTCAATGAATGATGATTTTCTTCAATAGGACTTCGCCTAAAAAACTAATTTTCAATATATCTACATATACAAACAAAAGGTTAAAAAACTTGTGGATTATATAAATCGAATAAAATTAGATACACAAGATTACATGATGATTTTTCTTGACGCCCAACGGATAAGTCTGCCTACCCGGGATAATCCAATGGCAAAAGGTGACATTTTACGTTCGTGACTGCGGATAACGGTGTGTAGCCCAAGCCCACCATCTTCTATTATAGGGAATACCTGTCGCTCGAAGGCGCACTGCTGTAAAATCTTATTTGAATTGGATTCAAAATTGAGACCATGCTACATGCATTCTAAATCTTCATTTCCCTTGGGATTTTTAGATTTTAGATGCTTTCTAATTTTCATTTATTTATGAAAAGTTTTTCTCATGTGTTTTTTTAACTCTCGAGTTAATAAAATGTTTTTTTTAACAGTTTTAAATTTAGGAAAAAAATGCAATTTGGATAACTAGGGCAGGGTGTCCCGAGTCCTGATAATTTGTGTAGTTCGGGATAGATTTTTGTAAAAATAAGAGACACTTTGTAATTTAGGCACTTTTAGTAGCTTGATGGATGCTGTGAATAACTACCCCCCCCCCCCAAATCACATCAGGATATAGTCGCATCTCGATTCAGGGGAAAACCTTATCTAAGGCTAACGCCCATAAACAATTGCCTGAAAGCACGACAGTGCGATGAGATAAAACTCGTTCAGTTCAAGAATCCAACTGATGAACGTCACCTACTCGTTTAGTCTTCCATCATCACCCCCGTGCGACCAAAATTAAATGATGCAAAAAAAGAATACCTGAATCATATAAAATACCAACTACCAAGTCTCTCTCTAACCACTTAAGTTGCTGGCATGGTGAGAATACCCTTACTTAATCCTTTACATTACCCACTCTATTAAACGGGTTTAAACAAAAATATCATGATGGAAGGGCAAAAGCGTAATTAGGAGATAGCAGCAAGATATATCCGGCATGAAGGGCGGGGAAAGAAATACAATTAACGTGCAAACACGTACGCGCTTGTTATTGTGGGACCCACTATGTCAGCCTCATTGCGGCGTGGCAGAAACTATCTTCACCCTCCCCATGTTCCTGACTTCCCTTCCAATGACGTGGCAATAATTAGATTGGACTTTTTATGAACATAAATTGTCAAAATATAAACTATTTTTTATTCAATATGAATTGAGAATTTCAAGACTGATTTGCTTAGACGGAAAAGAAAGATGTCAAATTCCTATCGGGATAACTCAAGTTTCCAACCAACGAGAATTCTAATAAGCCTAAAAAAAGGATAATAGCCCAGCATAAATTACTTATTTTTCGAGTCCCCTTTATAGGTTCTATCCATATATGTTCTGATCGACAACTCATACTTGATCCCGTTGCATTTTTTGAATTGAGAGAATACCCCAAATGAATTTGACTTTAGTCTGTTTGTTTCCGAAGTAACTCGCATCAACTAGAGTTTTTTAACTGTTTAGGGTAACTTAATATCAAAAGAGAATCCTAACAATAACCGGTAGCTCAAACCCATGTTTTAGGAAAAACTCGTAGTCCAAATGTCGACTGTGATATAAACCTGATTAAAATTAGATTCAAATTTAAAACCTTTTTGTCTCATTTCAAATATTTACTTCTCTTACAATGTCAAGTGAGCTAAGGTAGCATTTTAAACTTTCTTTAAATACTTCTTGAAAGGCTCAAACATGAGACCTTTTAATTCACCTTAAATCATCTTTACCACCACATCAAATGGTGTGGGTCTATCATTTTAAATTAGTGATTAGGAAAATAAGCTAATAGAATTTACATTATTAAAACAAAATATGCCGACATTTTGAGCTACTGGTGGGGCCCACATACCGGGAGAATGACAAAAAATCTGCGAGATGCCAGCAAGGACACACACGGTCACGTGGTTAAGCTTCGGAATTGGAGACTCATTATTTAAAAAGAATACTAAAATATAGCCCCTATTAGATTTTAAACAAACAAGACAAAATGTTTATTTTGTAAATTGACACACCGAATTTTATAACCAAACAAATTTTGTTTTCCGGGCTTTGTGATGGAAGAATTATAGTCGTCTGGTTTAGAATAAGTTTGTGTAAACAAAGATAAAAAGTTTTGTTTTGTAAAATGATATGGATACACGACCTTCCATTATATAATAACGAATCTGTAAAGTAGTTTTGAAGACTAGCTTGTCTGTTTGTAGTTTCAAATAAAATTTACGCGAATTCTCTTTATTTTATCATGTACGCTGTCAGGCTCGGCTCCGAGAAAGCAAAAAAAATTTTGGGCCGAAGACAAAAAAATTTTTGAACCTTAAATAACAGAGGTATTTTGTTGGGTTTAAACAATTTAATTTTGATATGAGCTTATTTAGTTATAATTTAGGTTGTGTAAAAAACTTTTGTATAAAAAGTGAATTAAACATGTCTCATATGAAACTAGAACCCATAACATTTTTGTAACATCCTAAAAATTTTAAATGATGAAAAAGGAGGTTATGTTTAGTGTTTCGCGTAATTAATTAGTATCGGGTAGGGAGCGGGTCTTGGACGTGGATTAATTGAGATGGGTTAAATAAGAATGGGATTTCAGGGATATAAATACCCCCAAAATCCCAAAAATATCTTCATTTACATCTATTTCTTCACACACTCAAAACACACACATTCTAACCGATCAAGATTCGAAGCCGAGACCCGAGATTTTGTTGATAGATCTGAGTTGGTAAGGTAAGAACAAATCCAACAAAGCTAATATTACTGAAAATGGTTAGGATTGGATGGGTTAACCGGACCCGAAACCCAAACTGCCCAAATCGGACCCCTAAAACGTCGATTTTAGGCCGATTTGATGGTTGGGATTTGTAGGCGCCGATCATACGATTCCGTGGGTACCAAAATCGAGTTATTTGGCTAAGAAACGAAGGATTTATGGGCAAACAGATCTGCAGCGCGATAACTTCGCCTGCAAGATTAAGTTCGCCTGATGAACTTCGCCTTCAAGCGTAACTTCGCCTAAGGATAACTTCGCCTACGGCCAAGTTCGCCTAAGGATAACTTCGCCTGAAGCCAAGTTCGCCTAAGGATAACTTCGCCTGAAGCCAAGTTCGCCTAAGGATAACTTCGCCTGAAGCCAAGTTCGCCTAAGGTTTAACTTCGCCTGAAGCCAAGTTCGCCTAAGGTTTAACTTCGCCTGAAGCCAAGTTCGCCTAAGGTTTAACTTCGCCTAAAGCCAAGTTCGCCTAGAAAATAAATTTAAAATCTAATGAAAAATGTGTTAAGACAGTTAATGGAAATAAAATTTTTTCAAGCTGACCTGGCAGCTCGACCCCAGCCAGGGGCTCTGCCCCTTGGACCCTGCTAGGGGCTGCCGCCCCTAGACCCCGCTGCCAGGGGCGCTGCCCCCCGGACCCCCGTTCATTGTGGGTAGTAATTAAGACTAGAAAGATGTTATAAGTAGTGATAGTTAAATTGATATGTATACTTGTTATACAGTCAGCCGTGCACAACTGAAGAAAGGGATTACGATCAACGGAGAACGTAACCGTGTTCAGGTGAGTTTCTAGCCCCATTTATGTGTTATGTTTTCGGGGCTGTGTGCATACTCAACATGTTTGTTAATACACTTATCCTAAGAGATAAGTGTATGCCTTATGTGGATAATGTGAAATGTATGAATGATTGCTTGATGGTACGTGAACGATCTTCGGATATTGCACGTACTGTCAGGTTGTAACGCTATGTATAAGGTAAGTATGTTATGTATGTTTATGTGTATGAACATGATAGAGATAATAGAAGAAAGAAATGATAATGTATGGTTGTATGGTTACGGAAAGGGTACCGAGCCCTAATAATACTCGAGGTATGAGGTATGGTTGTATGGTAACAAAGAGGGAATCGAACCCTACTAATATTCGAGAACTAGGGAACCGAACCCTACTAATATTCGAGGAAAGAGGGTACCGAGCCCTAATAATACTCGAGGAAGGAGGGTACCGAGCCCTAATAATACTCGAGGAAAGAGGGTACCGAGCCCTAATAATACTCGAGGAAAGAGGGTACCAAGCCCTAATAATACTCGAGGAATGTAGGGCGTAATGCTCTTTATAACGTAAGAAATGAATGTAAGTTAATACAAAAGAAAATAAGAAAGTAAGAAAGTATTAAAAGTATGAAAGTATGAATGAAAGAATATAATGTTATGTGAATGGTATGATTATGTGATTATCTAGAACTCACTCAGCGTAGCTGACTTTTAGTATGCACGCAGGTGAGTAGAATGAGGCAGCTCGCTTGAGGAGACACATGGCACTGAACAAGAATCTGGCATCTGAAGACCTATGATGTGTTAATTTTAATGCTCTAATGTGAAAGACAATAAATGTTTTGAGACAAGTTATGAATTATGTAAAGTTTTATGAAAGTTTTATATTCCGCGTAAATGTTTTAATTAACTCTGATATTTAGAACTGTGTTTATGAGTAAATCCAACACGAAAGTAGGGTTACCGGTAACGGGGCCTTACAAGTTGGTATCAGAGCAAAGTTCGAGAGATTTAAGCATTCTACATGCTTAGACTCGAACAGAGTATGGGATATAAGTAAGAAAGGAAAGAAGATGCCAGTTCAAGAATGCCATGTGTTGCTCAAGCAAGAACAGTAAAGGTAAGGTGTATGATTAAATGATATATGTTAATGAGAAAGGAAAGATATGTGAACGGCAGGGATAGGAATAATTGATTGTTTACTTTGACAAACTGCTTAAGTAGAACCAGCACAAATAGACTCATAAAGGGAAGTGTATAGGACACGGAAAGTAACGTGATCAGCTAGTCACAACTGGCCACTGTTATTACCTGTTAGCCTTACTATCCTTGTACTAAATAGTTTCTTGAGTGATGATGTTTGTGTTTTCCCCTTTAGAATACAAATGGCTGGAGCTGGAGAATTTGTTGAAACTGGGGGTCGCACTGGGCGTCGTGGCAGGCCTCGTCTTGTCCGGCAACCCTCGGTAGAAGAAGCTTCCCACACCGAAGATGAAGGAAGCGCAGCTGGTGGAGACCAGAACAACAATGAGGAAGTTCAACTTAGCCCTGCAGTTCAAGCAGCCATTGTTCAGGCTGTAGTTGCTGCTGTGAAGAACCTGAATCCCGAAGGATCTGCTGGAAGCCGTGAACGAACTGCTGAAGGGGCGGGTGGTGATGGTAGGAAGGATGGGGAAGGTGAAAGAGGGGCCTCGAGTGGGGATAAGTCTGTGAAAGTCGATGATAGGAGAAGAGGACAAGGTGAGTGCAGCTATAAGTCCTTCAAAGGATGCGACCCGCCAAAGCTGACCGGGTTGGGAGACGCAATCGCTACTCTCCAATGGATAACCGCTATGGACAAGGTTATCCGCATTAGCGAATGCCGTCCCGACCAAGTTGTGGGTTATGCTACTCAGTCATTCGTAGATGAGGCTATGTATTGGTGGGAGAGTGTGGAGCAGAGGAAGACCCGTGAAGAGATCAAAGAGATGAAGTGGGATGATCTGAAGGAGTTAGTGATGATGAAGTTCTGTGCTGACGCCGAGGTTGAAAGGGCGGAGATGAAATTCTTAAACTTGAAAGCTGGGACAATGACACACCGTGAGTACACCACCGAGTTCAATCGAATGTCCAGGTTGGTGCCCGATATGGTCAACACTGAAGCTAAAAGGATCAAGTGTTATGTGAGGGGATTACCACAGAGAGTTCGCATGTTAGTCAGAACAAGTAAACCTACTATTTTCGATTCTGCTGTCGAACTCGCAGAAATGGTTTATGCAGACTTGGTTGCGGATGATGTGGTGGTGGGAGATGAGAAGAAAGAGAAGAAATGGGTCGCTCCTGCTAAACGACCTGGTACCCAGATGTGGAACCCTAAGAACAAACAGCCGAGAGTTTGGGAGAACAGGTCGTGCAAGACTTGTGGCAAGGCGCACAGTGGTGAGTGTAGGTGGGGAAAGGGTTCGGATACATGTCATAAGTGTGGAAAGATACATGCCGGAGAATGTAAATTTGGGTCGAATGTTTGCTACAGTGTGGGAAGGCAGGTCATTATGCTCATGAGTGCAGTTCTAAGCCTGCATGCTATAAGTGTGGTAAGACAGGTCACTTTGCTAGGGAGTGTACCGAGAGTGAAGCTGGAGGTAGTGGAAGGAAAGATGCTGATCAAGCCAGGCCAAGAACTAGAGCCTACATGCTGACTCAAGAACAAGCCAAGCAGATTCCGGATGTTGTCACAGGTACGTTTCTCGTGAACGGTGTTTCCGCTACTGTCTTATTTGATTCGGGCGCAAACAAAAGTTTCGTAGCCACACCATTTAGTAAACTAGCTAAAATGAAATGTTGCCGAGTGTCTGAGACTCTTATAGTAGAAACCGCAAGTGACACTTCGGTTAAAGTAATGAAAATGGTTAAGGACTGTAGGATAGAATTGGAGGGACATGAGTTCCCTGTTACCTTATATGTTATGACCTTAGGAGGGTTCGATGTGGTTTTGGGGATGGATTGGTTGTCTGAATTTGAGGCTCAGATAGTATGTAAGAGTAGGATTATAAGGTTAAAGTCATTGGATGGTAGCGCGATAACGGTCTATGGTGATAAGGAAAGTTCCGGGCTTAATGTCATTTCGATGATAAAAGCTGAGGGTTTACTAAGGCGAGGGTGTGGTGCCTACCTGGCGTATGTTGTCAACGTTACGGCCGAGACGAAAGAAATGAAAGATGTTCCTATTGTGCGCGACTACCCAGAAGTATTCCCTGAGGATCTTCCGGGGTTGCCACCGGAGCGAGAAATAGAATTTCAGATAGATTTAATACCAGGAGCCCAACCTGTCGCGAAAGCGCCTTACCGTCTAGCACCGTCTGAGATGAGAGAATTGATGTCCCAACTGCAAGAACTCCTAGACAAGGGTTTTATCAGACCGAGTGTTTCTCCGTGGGGCGCACCGGTTTTGTTTGTGAAAAAGAAGGATGGAAGTATGAGAATGTGCATAGACTATCGTGAGTTGAATAAGCTTACGGTAAAGAATAGATATCCTTTGCCAAGGATTGATGATCTGTTTGACCAACTGCAAGGTTCAAGTTGGTTCTCACGAATAGATCTCAGATCAGGCTACCATCAGCTGAAGGTGAAGGAGGCAGACATCCCTAAAACAACGTTTCGAACGCGGTATGGACACTACGAGTTCCTCGTAATGTCATTCGGTCTGACAAATGCTCCTGCAGCATTTATGGACATGATGAATAGGGTGTGTCGGCCGATGTTGGATAAGTCGGTTATCGTCTTCATTGACGATATATTGATTTATTCAAAGAACGAATCTGAACGTACTGAGCATCTGAGAGAGGTATTGGAGACTCTGAAGAAAGAGAAGCTGTACGCCAAGTTTTCGAAGTGCGCGTTCTGGTTAAGGGAAGTGCAATTTTTAGGTCACGTGATAAATCCGGTGGGGATAACCGTGGACCCGGCTAAGATTGAAGCGATAACGAATTGGAAGACTCCGCAGAATCCGACGGATATGCGAAGTTTCCTAAGGTTAGCTGGCTACTATAGGAGATTCATCGAAGGTTTCTCCAAGATAGCCGCACCGCTGACCGGTATGACCCGAAAGTCGATAGTTTTCAGTTGGGGAAAGTTTCAGGAAGAAGCCTTTGAAGAATTGAAGAAGAGACTCACGCAAGCTCCAATCCTTACTTTACCCGATGGTGATGAGGATTTTGTTGTTTGTGCTGATGCCTCGCATCAAGGGTTAGGTTGCGTGTTGATGCAACGAGGGAAGGTGATAGCCTACGCGTCTAGACAGTTGAAGGTCCATGAGAGTACTTATCCGACGCATGATTTGGAGTTAGCAGCTGTAGTGCATGCTCTTAAGATATGGAGGCATTATCTGTACGGTACTAAGTGTACTATCTATACAGATCATAAGAGTTTAAAGTACTTCTTCGAGCAGAAAGAATTGAACATGAGGCAGAGAAGATGGTTAGAATTGATAAAGGATTACGACTGTGAGATTAAGTATTACCCCGGTAAAGCTAACGTGGTCGCTGATGCGCTAAGTCGTAAGAATGAGGAAGTCCTTGCAACAGTGAAGTCATACAAGTTGATCATGAACTCAAGTCTTTTTGAAGAAATCATCAAAGTGCAGTCAGAAGTGTTAGTAGACGAAGGGTTAGTAAAGAAAGAAATGATTTATGGCCAGCAAGATGAGTTGATGGAAAACACTCATGGAGTTAAAACTAGATTTGACCGTATGTGGATTCCACGCCATGGTGATCTTAGAAGTCGAATCTTAGATGAAGCTCATAAGTCAAGGTACTCAATCCATCCTGGAGCTACAAAGATGTACCAAGACTTGAAAAGAGATTACTGGTGGCCAGGAATGAAGAATGATGTAGTGGATTATGTTAGTAAGTGCTTAACTTGCTTACAAGTCAAGGCCGAGCACCAAAAGCCTTATGGGAAGATGCAACCGCTAGAGATACCGGAGTGGAAATGGGAACACATCACCATGGATTTCATAACTAAGCTACCTCATACAGCTAAGCAACATGATACCATCTGGGTGATTGTGGACCGTTTGACCAAGAGTGCTCACTTTCTGCCCATACGAGAGGCCATCTCGTCAGAAACGTTAGCAAGCTTGTTCATCAAGGAAGTGGTAACCAGGCATGGAGTACCGTTATCGATCGTGTCTGATAGGGATACACGGTTTACTTCGAGGTTCTGGAAGAAATTTCATGAAGCTATGGGGACGAGGTTGAACATCGGTACGGCGTATCATCCTCAAACCGATGGACAGTCCGAACGGACGATCCAAACCCTTGAGGATATGCTACGTGCTTGTGTTTTAGATTTTGGTGGAAGTTGGGATGATCATCTGCATCTGGCAGAGTTCTCCTACAACAACAGTTACCATTCAAGTATTGGTATGCCACCGTTTGAGATGCTGTACGGTAGACGATGTAGAACCCCGGTGTGTTGGGGTGAGATTGGTCAGAAGGAAATGGGAAGCATAGAAGTGGTTCAAGAAACGTCTTCAAAGTTCGATCAGATCAAAGCAAGAATGAAAGCCGCTCAAGACAGACAAAAGTCTTATGCAGATAAGCGGCGACGACCAATTGAGTTTAACGTGGGTGACTATGTGATGCTCAAAGTCTCGCCTTGGAAGGGGATTATCCGTTTTAGGAAAAGAGGAAAGTTGAGTCCGAGGTACATTGGACCGTTCAAGATTGTAGGTCGTGTGGGTGAAGTAGCTTATAAACTGGATTTACCCGATGAGTTAGAAGGAATTCATTCAACCTTCCATGTTTCTCATCTTAGGAAGTGTCTAGCTGATGACACGTCTCACGTGCCATTAATGAACATTGAGGTTGATGAACAATTGAACTACATCGAGCAACCGATAGAGATCGTTGATCGCAAGGAAAAGCAGCTTCGTCACAAGATTATACCTTTGGTAAAAGTGATATGGAAACACGGCAAAGGATCGGATGCTACTTGGGAAGCGGAGGATGAGATGCGCAAGTTTTACCCTAGTTTGTTTATGTAATAGTTAGGTTTCGGGGACGAAACCTTTTTAAGGGGGGAAGACTTGTAACATCCTAAAAATTTTAATTGATGAATAAAGGAGGTTATGTTTAGTGTTTCGCGTAATTAATTAGTATCGGGTAGGGAGCGGGTCTTGGACGTGGATTAATTGAGATGGGTTAAATAAGAATGGGATTTCAGGGATATAAATACCCCCAAAATCCCAAAAATATCTTCATTTACATCTATTTCTTCACACACTCAAAACACACACATTCTAACCGATCAAGATTCGAAGCCGAGACCCGAGATTTTGTTGATAGATCTGAGTTGGTAAGGTAAGAACAAATCCAACAAAGCTAATATTACTGAAAATGGTTAGGATTGGATGGGTTAACCGGACCCGAAACCCAAACTGCCCAAATCGGACCCCTAAAACGTCGATTTTAGGCCGATTTGATGGTTGGGATTTGTAGGCGCCGATCATACGATTCCGTGGGTACCAAAATCGAGTTATTTGGCTAAGAAACGAAGGATTTATGGGCAAACAGATCTGCAGCGCGATAACTTCGCCTGCAAGATTAAGTTCGCCTGATGAACTTCGCCTTCAAGCGTAACTTCGCCTAAGGATAACTTCGCCTACGGCCAAGTTCGCCTAAGGATAACTTCGCCTGAAGCCAAGTTCGCCTAAGGATAACTTCGCCTGAAGCCAAGTTCGCCTAAGGATAACTTCGCCTGAAGCCAAGTTCGCCTAAGGTTTAACTTCGCCTGAAGCCAAGTTCGCCTAAGGTTTAACTTCGCCTGAAGCCAAGTTCGCCTAAGGTTTAACTTCGCCTAAAGCCAAGTTCGCCTAGAAAATAAATTTAAAATCTAATGAAAAATGTGTTAAGACAGTTAATGGAAATAAAATTTTTTCAAGCTGACCTGGCAGCTCGACCCCAGCCAGGGGCTCTGCCCCTTGGACCCTGCTAGGGGCTGCCGCCCCTAGACCCCGCTGCCAGGGGCGCTGCCCCCGGACCCCCGTTCATTGTGGGTAGTAATTAAGACTAGAAAGATGTTATAAGTAGTGATAGTTAAATTGATATGTATACTTGTTATACAGTCAGCCGTGCACAACTGAAGAAAGGGATTACGATCAACGGAGAACGTAACCGTGTTCAGGTGAGTTTCTAGCCCCATTTATGTGTTATGTTTTCGGGGCTGTGTGCATACTCAACATGTTTGTTAATACACTTATCCTAAGAGATAAGTGTATGCCTTATGTGGATAATGTGAAATGTATGAATGATTGCTTGATGGTACGTGAACGATCTTCGGATATTGCACGTACTGTCAGGTTGTAACGCTATGTATAAGGTAAGTATGTTATGTATGTTTATGTGTATGAACATGATAGAGATAATAGAAGAAAGAAATGATAATGTATGGTTGTATGGTTACGGAAAGGGTACCGAGCCCTAATAATACTCGAGGTATGAGGTATGGTTGTATGGTAACAAAGAGGGAATCGAACCCTACTAATATTCGAGAACTAGGGAACCGAACCCTACTAATATTCGAGGAAAGAGGGTACCGAGCCCTAATAATACTCGAGGAAGGAGGGTACCGAGCCCTAATAATACTCGAGGAAAGAGGGTACCGAGCCCTAATAATACTCGAGGAAAGAGGGTACCAAGCCCTAATAATACTCGAGGAATGTAGGGCGTAATGCTCTTTATAACGTAAGAAATGAATGTAAGTTAATACAAAAGAAAATAAGAAAGTAAGAAAGTATTAAAAGTATGAAAGTATGAATGAAAGAATATAATGTTATGTGAATGGTATGATTATGTGATTATCTAGAACTCACTCAGCGTAGCTGACTTTTAGTATGCACGCAGGTGAGTAGAATGAGGCAGCTCGCTTGAGGAGACACATGGCACTGAACAAGAATCTGGCATCTGAAGACCTATGATGTGTTAATTTTAATGCTCTAATGTGAAAGACAATAAATGTTTTGAGACAAGTTATGAATTATGTAAAGTTTTATGAAAGTTTTATATTCCGCGTAAATGTTTTAATTAACTCTGATATTTAGAACTGTGTTTATGAGTAAATCCAACACGAAAGTAGGGTTACCGGTAACGGGGCCTTACACTTTTGGTTGGGAGTAATACCTCTTTGCCACTAGACCAATCTAATATTTATGCAAATGAGTTTAAACACTAAATGTACATATTGTTTTAATGAAAATATATATAATTTAAAAAAAAATCGGGCCTAGCGGGGTGTCGGGCTTGTGGCCGTCGACCCCCCAGCCCCCCTAGGGCCGGCCCTACGAGCTATGTGAGATCGATGAAAGTCTTGTGCACAAGAATGAGAGAAAGAAGCGAGGAATCCTCTTTTCAACTCTAACGAAACGTCGATAAAATCAAAACATGTGAACACGTCACAAGGATATTGTTATTCATTATGATTTGCGTGGGTAGTTACTTACCCTAGTTTATGTGTGTGACATTTGTATTCATCCTTTTATGTGTGATGGGCATGCCAGTGTCAAGTAGGCATAATCAAGGGGATTGCGCATTATCTTAAGGTTCAATGGCATGAGTGCATATGTGAAAATTGATGGTAGGACATGACAGGGATAATGTAACTACATTACTATGTGAATTAGACGTGTTTATGTGCCACATGCTATTTGTGTGTTCGGATACGTTTTCATGCGATTTTTGGGGGTAAATGAAGTTATACAAGTATGTTCATCTTTACTAGGTTATATGGATGAGTTTATCTAACTAAGCTATTGACTGTTTCAACTATATGCCAATAAATGATGTCAAGTGGAATGGAAAAACGTTTTTTTTTGAATGTTTTGGGTTAATAAAGCTTTGGATGTGTTCTAGTGTGATAGTCTTCCTATGTTTCTGTCCATATGTGTTCTATGATATTGTATGTGTTTGTATTTACTATATACGTCACTCTTTCACCATTTATTTTGTTATTGGTTGGGGTTGGAGTTGGGGTTCTCGCCGGAAGCATCTTCTCTATTCTCACGGATATGACTTAAAGGTAAGAATTGTATACATCCCACATTTCCAAGACACTATTAACAACTTTTGCTATTTGTAGGATGTACTAGGTACAGTTGTTGTAAGTTTATAAAGTTTCTTGTGATGGGAAAAGGTTTTGATAAAATAACATAAAAAGGAAATTGAAAAAGGAGACGCAGGAGGTTAAAGGGTGGTCTTATGAAAGTTGTAAACGGATAAAATTTCCTTAAACATAACGGTTTTTGATAAATGAAATAGTTAGGATCAAATGGATTCAAATGGAGTTGCATTTGTGATGTATGAATTTGTGTTGATGACATGAATTGGAATTATTGATGACAGTTTTGGTTAATGGAAAATTCAATTTATAAATGTATTAGAAAGATGAGTATTGAACAATTCTTGAAAGTTATATGAAAGCTTTTATTCTGATGGCATTAGCATAATCCAACTCATTTTAATACTTGTTTTAAGACGATTAAAGTAATTGCTGAAGTGGCATCCCGAGCTCTTTGACAATGAAAGGGTCATCCTATGTAACATCTCGGATTTTTCGAAACCGTATTCGTTTGCGTATAACCCGACTCGGGAATATTTTATATCTTTATTATTAACCAAAAATCAAGTATTTATAAGACCTTAAGTTTCCTATGTTCAACTTACACCCTTATACTTTCCTAAGTAGTTCATTTCTTATTTAATGCATACAAAGTTCAATAAATGACAAAATATCAAACTTAAAGGACTAAAAGTATAAAAATGAAATTCTCCCTTGGTTCACCGGAGCGCAGCGCGGAGGCCACCCCCCATGGTGGTCGCGCAGCGCGGGGGCACACCTGCACAGATCGCTTAAACTTGAAATCGTTTCCTAACTCGTTTATGGTATAAAATCATTTATTTTAAGCATGTTTGAGTGAATTAAGGTCCAAGTAAACATCATATAACTAAAATACAAGTCCTAGTTCGTTTTCCCTTGCCCAAGATAAGATCTTTATGAATAAATCGAAGATTCTTTCCTTTAAACCGTATTTACTTGCCTAAACGAGCCAAAAGCCCATATTTAGTTCGTTTTAGCTATTCTTATATAAACAAGCCCCATTCATCTGCTGTAAACTTTAATCAAACCCTAAAGAACATCCTCCAGCTGTCCCTTACTTCTGTTCATCCTTCAACCCTTCGGTTTTTACATATTCGTTAAAGATTCAAGACTTGTTCGTTGACTTTGCTTGCTTTAGGATCTTTGACTTCCGTTTCTCATCAATCCTTTCACTTTTCGGGTAAGTTGTAAACTGTAAAATCGTTCATACATATTCCCTAGTCAATAAGCTTCAATCAATTTCTGAGATTGAAGGGTATTGACTAGTCAATTGCTTTAAAACCCGATGAAGGGTAAAACAGTCAACAAGTTTGACTTTGCGTTTTCTCATGCTTCTGGTCGGATTCAATGTTCGGTCCAGAAGACTTTTCTTCTCGTAATTAAATTTTAAGGGTTTTGCTCAAAACCCGACTCCCGACTCAAAGTTCGGATTATGGTCAAACTCGACTCGTTTAAACATTAACATCAACATAACTAGAGTTCTACTCATCTGTTTGGATTGATTCCAGCGGCATTAAGTTTTTTTTTATTTATAGTTTCATATCACAAAGTTTTAGATTCTGATCATTAATCTCGTTGGACGTGTATTGGACGACTCGCTTAAATCATTAGTTCGTTTGTCGAATTTATTAATCACTTGTCTTCCGTCTAAGGTGAGTTGATCATTCCCCTTTTTATACACTGTTTTCTAACTTTTTGGGGACATATGCGTACTTACTCATATTTTCTATTCTATATATATACTCAAAAATCGCAAACATAATTATTGTGTGAATATCAGTTGAATGCTATTTGCTAATTGCTACATGTTTAATTGTGTACTTGATAACGTTTCGTAGAGGTCCAACATATCCCCTTGTAGAGGGTTCTCATTAGTATGATCATACGACCGTCTTAGTAACCGGAGCCCGATTCGCTTGGCAAAGGTAAACCGGCAATTTAGTCATTGTAATCAATGCCCGATTCGCTTGGCATTGATTCATTGGCACACGAATATACTTGATCTTGGTTTGTTAAGGTTTGATTGATTATTACCACATAGATTGGTTTGTGCATTTGTCATTAATCATTTCTCAATCATCTCTATATATATATAGTATTATTTGTTGTTTCATAATTGGTGATCATCTCACTCAACATTTGTTGTTGACAAACTCCATTTTCTACGCATATGCAGGTTGATTGAAGATTGAAGTTTGGACATTTAGAAAGACCTTAGAATTACAATGAAGACAAACTTGAAATTAAATGGTTGTATCTATTTATTTGAATTGTATCGTTGTATTGATTATTGTGTGTGTTATTTGAACAAAATAATTAATTAGATATTGTCATTTATATTTATGATAGTATCTTCAAGCTGTGAGCAATCGGATCACGCCCCGACATTTCCGCCTTAGGTTGGGGTGTGACATCCTAGTGCCGTTAATGTACTTAGAAAGGTTTTATTACTTTATCAAACTTAGATAAATGTTATAACGTTTTTATACAAAATGAGACAGAGAAAAGGTTTAAAAGTCTCCTGCATATACAAATGACAAGTTATATCAACGACATTGATGCGCTGAGATTATTACCGCTATAAGTATATTCATGCTGTGGGAAATTTTTTTGTGTAAATAAAATATTTTTAATTTTGAATTCTTATGATTAGTTAAAACACCTTTGATTTAGTTAAGGCCATTCAAAATGTCATTAAGTTTTGGTCAAAACTTAAATGCATTGGTTAATGTTGATTGGAGTGTTTCAATTTTTCATTAATGATGGTTGAATGGTTTCAACTTTTTACTAGTATAAATAGCAAGGGAGCTCAGTTATAGACACACAAAAAAACACACCAAATAACACATTCTTTCTTGTGTTTTCTACAACTTTCTCCAAAAAGATCATCTTCATCATTTTCTTTAAGGTACTATTCGGGTGCTCGAGCCCTCCCCGGCAGTACATATGCTTAGGCCGTTGTACCCTGGGAAACAAAATGGGGAGAGACCCAGAATTTGTTTTAAGGGTCCCGCGTAAAACACGGTCATCGGCTACAAAGACTACGACACCATTCTTCTTCTACACCTTTCTTGCATTATTTTATTTCAATTGTATTGTAATTTTGATTTTTCCGGTATAATTCGTATTGTAATTTACTTGCTTTCCTTGATAGGTTTGATTCCTTGTATTGTAATCATTTTATTAAAAGTGTTTTATTTTATACGCGAACGGATTCCTACACCTGCTTCACACAATCTTGTCTTTTATGAATATTAACAACACTTTGGGTTTGATTGCGTCTGAATTCATGATTAAATTCTTAGTGGAAACATACATACACGGTAAGGAAAAACTAAGAAAATGTTTTCAAAATACATATTTGACTATAAAGTGAGGTAGCTGATTAGAAAACAATTCTTAAAAATGTGTTTAGGAATTAGGAAGACTTTCTTTGCAAGCAAATCTTTTCATCACCTTTGGGAAAACAATAATGATATATAAAACTTTAAGCATCAACATTGTTCCTTATATTTTATACAAGTTCTTTTTATTTCTCTTTTAATTATAATGTGCAAAAGCGGTTTATCTTTTGGAGTTTTAACAAACATATCCATAAATTAAAAAATAGTGGGGTGAAGTGGGTGACTACTCACTTAGTTCACGTTGAACGGTCAAGATCATGGCTTTCTTTCTTCTTCTTTTTATTATTTTTACTTTTTTTTTTTTTAATTTGTGTTCGCTGGATATCACGTGCATGTGTGTGATCCTGTACCTCCCCGCTTACGCTCCATCACCACTCCAATTAATTAAATATTTATTTTGGTGTTAATTTACCAACCAATCAAAGCCATTCAAACCTCGTACCCCACAGTGTTACACTTTATCTCCACCTCCGATCAACCAAACATTCTCAAGCTAAGGAAATTGAAACCCAAAACTTAAATATAGTTTAGCTAGGACCATATACCAAAAGGCTTGTATTAACATAGTCCAAAGTGGTGTTCTAAAAAAAGTAATTTAGAGGTTCTAGCATTATAATGTATAGATTTAGAAATCAAATTAATAACTTATATTGACAATGTGATTGGTTTTACTCCTAACTTCCACTTTAGTTAGCAAAGAAAATCTCAGTATTCCGAAGAAGTAACTCTTTCAACTCACAACTTTCAATTCAGTGTTTTAAAACAATATGGAACATCTGGATTTGGATCAAAATAAGTAAATTGTTAATTATGGGTGAACAAAGTTACTTTTTCATTAGAGTGACTGTTTGTAGGAAGAAAAGTGAAATTTAGAATTGTTATTGTTACATTATCAATCTTAATTGATTTCAGACAAAGTAAGATTGCTCTTGGAAAGAAAAATGGAATTTTAAATTGTCATTGGTTACATCGGTTGCATCGTCAATGTGAATTATATTCAAACATAAAGTGAGATCGAATTATTAAAGCCTAATTTGCCAAATTTTAGGGCTTTACACACGCATAACATAAATAAGATCTCTTATTGACCGTAAAACAATATCACGCAAAAAAAACCAAATAAAAAATTACTTTAACCATCTAAAATCATAAACGAAGACTCCAATACCCATGTTACAACTAGAGACATGACACGTCTTTCTTCATGTTTTACTTTTTATATGAACATTTTCAGAAAGTTAATGGACATTGCAAGAGAGTTCATTCGAGTTATACTACTTAATAGATACATAAGAAGAAAACAGAACACGCAATAATGATGTTTAAATGTTTTTTCTTAATTATAATTGTGCATGCATCTCTTCATGTGATATAAATAATAACGAAAATAAATGCTAATCAACTTATGTTTAACGGCCAACGAATCATTCGTATGGACTACTAGCTAGCTAAATTCATCATATCGGAATACACTCGTCATTCGATCCGGAGAAAGCCCTCACCCAAGGCCAATGTCTATGAACATTTGCCCGAAGACACGACAATACAACGAGGTAAAACTCGTTCAGTTCAAAGATCCAACTGGTGAACGCCTACTCGACAAAACTAATGAATGGAGACGTGAATCGAACCTGGATCACACAGAACACCAAGTCTCTCTCTTACCACTCCACCACTAGCTCATTTGCTAACCAACTTTTCACCAACAAACATTCGCAAACAAGTTTTTTTTTGAACGACCGACAAAATTTATTAAACGCTGCCACTGGACTAGCAAGCCGCTAGAACGAAATGAAGAAAATTATACACCAAATTACTAAAACTCACGGTAGTAAAAAAGCCACCGTCAGAATCACGATGTCAGAGTCACGAGACGAGTGAGGTGGTGAAAAGGCCACCGTCGGTGAAACGGAACAGTGCTTTAGTGACTCATAAAATTAAATAGATACCTTAAAAGTTTGATATATGACCTTTACTTTCCGGTTAAGATTAGATATGTCCGAAACATGTTACCGTTTGCCACCAGTCAACCTGTCGGTGTGTATACTGTCGGCACCGACACGACACACTTCTTCCGGTTAATATATAATTTCATTTTTCCCTGTTAACATGTGAAATTTTGAAGATAAAAGATGTGAATATTGTAGTTTACATATTTAAATACTGTATTATTATATTGCAGATGAGATCGACGGTCGATTTGAATCTTTTAGTCTGTTTTTTATTTTAAGAAAAATGTGTCGTTGCTCTATTTTAATTGTATTAACTTAGGCGTGACTTGACAACTAACATGTGTTTGTATCTTTTGCCTTTGATATTTTTGGTATTCTCGCATGGTCGGGGTACGGAGCCATTTAACCGAGTCAAATGGGTCATGAATTGTAATGTTATGAGTTAAAGATCCATCAATATAGTTTTTAAAAGACTTGTTTTTGCAATTCAAGAATTTGGGGTTGGATGCGCAGCTTATTGCTCGTTTGTCTTCCATATGTACTACTGATGTTTACGTTATAAATTAATTTGATATTTGAAGATTAAAATAACTTAGGTAGAAGCACTACTAGAAAATGGAGCTATTGCAACCTTACAGTAGCAACCTTTTTGCAAGTGTTGCATTTGATTGTGAAATAGCTTCATTCAACACAAAGGTTGCGTTAGATTATGTAAAGCAACATTTTTCTTAAAAAGTTTGCGAATTTCAACTAAAATTACAACTTTTTGTTGGAATGGTTACAATTTTTAAAGCATACGGCAACTTTTAATTTAAAAGGTTGGATAACATAACGTTAAACTTTTTAATATATACATTACATATTACTAACTTTTGAATTTATTAATTTATATAATCAGTTAAATGACAATAGAACACACTATTAATTTCTATATATGCACTTGCATCGATAACATTTTTTTTAACAAGATAAAGTTAAAAATTAAAAAAAAAAATTAGTTAAACTAAATTTAAAAAAATAAATTAAATTAAAAGTTAACTAAATTGCCATACTAAAATAGAATATCTATACGTAACCTTAAACATATATTATTATTATAACTATTATTATAGATAATCAAATTTTATCTGAATAGATACTTGATTTTTTATTACTTTAATTTTTTTATACATTAATAATTAATATTTTTAGTTTCCAAGGTAAAAGCCATCACCACTTTGGTGGGATGGTAAAGGCTTTGGCCTTTTGGTGAGAGGTCCAGGGTTCGATTCCTGGCATTGGCGGTATAATGTAAATAGTAGGAGGAAAGCTTGAATGTTCAAAAAAAAAAAAAAGTTTCCAAGGTAAAAGTGAAAAATTTCCCAAACCATAATCCCCAACTGTTCCCGCTCCAAATCCGCTATTCCCTCCCCCAAATTTATATTTGTTTCAACCTTAAAACTATATTGATTCTCTGTTGCTTATCGCTTTCCATCCTCCCAGGCATCAAGGGCTATGTTCCAATCAATTGAAGTGGAGTCTATTTGCTAAATCGCGAGTACATGGGTAAACAAGTAGTACAATTTGTATGATTATTTGTATTTCTCTTCTTTCGTTACAACCCTAGTTATCCTTAATTATGTTGATTTGTATGATATCATGATTTTTTTATTAACTATTATAAAGTTTGCTTCATTGAAGAATTAAAATTTAAATTGTTGTTTGAGAGAGACAAATGATTGTCCCAGTTCATATTATTTGTGTTGATGAATTCTTAATTTTAAAATCATACAATAAAGATATTGGTAAATTTTTTATTCAAGGTGCAACAAGTTTTAGTTTTTGACAATATGATTGGAATAATGGTATGTACAATTGAACTTTTAGCTTTATAATCACTACTTTGGTGACTTATTGGTTATATTACTATATTATAACCAGTTTTTGGTGATGCTTGTTAGAGATGATAACCATATGTATCCCAATTATGCAGAAGTTATGCAATGGTTGGCGGATAGCAATTTGTTTAGACCCGAACTTGTTTTGAGTCACTGCCCTCCCCAGCCTATCCGGCCTGTTTTACTTGACATTTGAATCGGTCCACTTCCATTGTCGCCCCAACACTCATGAACTACATATTGTTTTGATTTTGACTGTTGGTTGTTGCTCACACAGGTATGATTTGTATTCCGTTTTTCTTAGTTGAAGAGGTAGGTCCCAGCAGGGCCCAGTTGGACCCGCAAGACTCACCTTGAATAGGGACGTCTGCGCAAAGACCAACTGGTTCCGCAGAACCCACCATGCTCAGAGAGATGAAGACCTTACGCGCAGTACGCCAGCTGTTCCTGCAGGAAAAGCCTCCCAATGGTGAAGTACCCCGCCTGTTCCCGCAGCTGCGGATACAAGCCATCAGGGAAGGCTACCCGCACTAATAGCAAGGCTACACGCACAAGGCACTAACTCTCAATAATTCAGTAATGTCACCTGAAGAAGGAATGAGCAAGGCGGGAATACTTCCGCCCAAATGAGCCAGTCCGTACGCTTCTGGAGGATCTTTTGTACTATACCTGCCAAGGTATGGACAAAATAGACAAGATCTGACCAAAGCAGCCCATGAACAAATCACAGGGTGACAGCTCACTGACAACAGTACGACGAGGAGCACGCTCTAGTACAAAATGTCACTATCAGCCGCTGCCTACTCACCAACCCTTGTCGTGGCACGTACATAGCCTGCAGTTGGTGGAAAAGGAATAGTACACAGCCGGCCATGTCACTATCAGCCGCTGCCTACCCACCAACCACCAGCACGGCACGTGCGTAGCCCACAGTTGGTAGAAAAGGAATATTATACAGCTGGCTGTACCTGCTTGGAAACCTACCTTCGGCTATAAATACTCCAACACCTTGGAACGGTATCATATACTATCTTATACCATCACATATCTTATCTGCTCTAGCTATTTCTCTTAATATACATTTTATATTCAGAGCAATCTAGTCTGATTCTCACGCCGAAGGGTGGTCACAAGGAGGTACCCCCCTTCTCAGTGACGAGCTCACGGTGTCTGTTTTGCAGGTCATCAGAAGAATAACCATCTTTGCCGGACCTAACCCTCGTGGGAAACGTCTACTTGACCCTAAGATTATCCGTAATCTGCCGGGGTCACTTAGTGTTTCTTCATTGGCGCCATCCGTGAATAAAAGCTAGAACTAATTTTCTCAGTTTTTTCAAAACCTCTGGAAAGATGGTTAAGGTTACTCCGGTGCCAAGGCCAACGAGTGACCAAGAAACTCCGGTAACCACAACCCCAGCTACTGGGGGGAACACCGGCGAGTACACAATTTTTACGAACACTACCCCGGTTACCCAAGCGGGGGCAAGTGCTCTGGGATTCACCGATACCCAGTTGGAGAGACAACAGACGAGGCTCCCCCGCCAAACACTTGATCAAGTTAAAGCGTGGGCGGAAGCACGTCAGAAGGAATTCCAAACTGAGTTGGATGAACGCTTACGTTCACTCCAACAGGCTGACGAATTCGGAAGCACTCGACAACAGCTCAACATGAGTAATGAGTGCGAGTATGATAAAGATTGGGAAGAATCTGACAGTGACGCAAACCCGCGCCATAGGGCGAAAGGGAAGCGTAAACAAGCAGATTTCCACAGAAGAAATTTTGGAGAAACCTTTAAACCAAAAAACGCGGGTGGAAACCCACGTGACTTCTCTAAAACCTTCAGACCAACTGTTGCAAATGCGGGAACGTCCAAATTTGCAAGGGACATTGCGGAAGCAATTGCCTCGAAAAGTGCCAAACAAATGTCCAACATAGGCACATATGATGGTATATCTGACCCAGACGATCATTTGAACAGATTCATATCAGCAATTGGACGGAACCCACGTGGTGTTACATGTTCCAAATGACGCTTGTTGGGGCAACCAGAGCGTGGTTCGACCGTCTACCGGTCCACCACATCTACGATTGGGCAGACTTCCCGCAAAAGTTCAGCCAACACTTCAGTCAACAAAGAAAGTATACCGAAGAGCAATGGACGATCCTCAACTGCATCCGAGAGGAAGATGAGTCTTTACTAGACTTCATCACGCGCTTCAATTTAAAGAAGCTAAGTCTGGGCACTATTAGCGAAGATCTTCTCCGCGCTGCTTTTATCCAGGGCGCGGAAGACCCAGAGCTCATCCGCACCTTAACGGGTAAAGATGGCATGCCATCCACGTGGGATGCCATCATGACAGCAGCTAAACGCTTCGCGGAAACGGAAAAGCAACTGGGTAGAGATCTTCCCCAGAGCACAAACCTCTACACTCAGAAAACAAGAGAAAACAACGTCCTGTGACTTTCAGAACAAAGGCTCCAATAATCCGACAGCGTCACAACACTGATCAGAGCAAATCCTGTGACTTTCACAGGACAAAGGGCCTTACCACGGAGGAATGCGTATCCTTGAAGGACGTCGTCGAAGCATTCGTCAGAAATGGGAAACTCACTCACCTCGTGGCGTAATGGACGCTAAGCAGGCTAATGCGTGTAGAACCCCAGTTGGGGAAAACACGGATGAAACTACAGCTTCAATGTTGGAGACTACATACCGCGTAAACAACGAGATTCCGAACCAGGTGCATATCGGCTCGAAAGGCTCGATGACACCCCCATCCCAAGAACATGGAAGGGAGCTCAATTACACAGGCTGCATGTAGATCAATTCCAAACTTGCAAAGAAAAGGCCTAGAGCCACTTCTAATGGAAATGATTCTCCTTATCACATTGACGCTGATGGTCTTACATTTATACTTATGATCTGACCACACTGATATGCCGGTATTCACCGCATAAATAAGTGGGGAAGTAAGTCGTTGCGTGTGGAAGGCGGCAAAACCCGCATAAACACAAAAAACGGCAAAAATTTCTAAGGAAAAGATGAGGAAAACCTTCACGCAGGTCAGTTATAGGTGAAGTTTGGTCATCCCACTAAATGAAAGTGACGGTCCTACCCGCACAACCATGATAGAGGAAACTGAACATTAACCTATTGACAACCGCGCGTCGAAAGGTTAACTTATTCCAAACACTGATATGCCGGTATTCACCTCATAAATAAGTGGGGAAGTAAGTCGTTGCGTGTGGAAGGCGGCAAAACCCGCATAAACACAAAACGGCAAAAATTTCTAAGGAAAAGATGAGGAAAACCTTCACGCAGGTCAGTTATAGGTGAAGATTGGTCATCCCACTAAATGAAAGTGACGGTCCTACCCGCACAATCATGATAGAGGAAACTGAACACTAACCTATTGACAACCACGCGTCGAAAGGTTAACTTATCCAAAACACTTGGAAAATTGCTAAGTTAAACTAAAGTATGCACGAGCGAATCATATATTGTTTATGAGACAAAACAAAATATGCATGAGCAAGTCATATAACGTTTATAAAGCAAGTCATTAAGTGAAAGTGACGGTCCTACCCGCACAAACATTTATATTTCATAAAAAATTCAAACATTACAAGAATGGCCAGGTATCTACCCGCCTACAGTAATGTAAATCTATCCTAATGGTGGGAAGGGATCTCAAGGTTCAAACTTCAGGACCACTCCCTCCAAACCCACTCGAACCCGCACCATCAGTTGGCTGTGGCGGTTCAAGGAAAGCCTTGAGAATAGTTAGCCCATCATCAGCAGCAGCAATTTCGTTCACCTTCTCCACCACCGGATGCGGGAAGGCAGCATACTGGTTCACTGCTTGGTCGTAAGTAGCTTCAGTGTCCACATTATAAAGAGGGAAGTTGGAAGGCGGGATGCCCTTCATAACAAACCCCAGACCAAGCAAGAAACCAGCCTTTTCCCCATCCTCATGGGAAGCGTTGAGGGCTGCGCTCATGGCATCGTCATAAGATGTGTTCGTGAAGATCCGATGCACAACCTACAAAAAAAATATATGTATAAAAAACTTTTCTAAGTATAAAGAAAAGCGTAAAGATATTATGAAGCTACGCATACCTGCGACAGTGCTTCTCGTAGAAGCCATTCCTTGGTGATCAGAGCTTCCTGGAGGGCAGCTTGAGCTTGGTCACGAGCGCGTTCGGCTTCATTTTTGTTAAGGTTGGCAAGCAACACTTCCTTAGCAGCAGCCTCTTCAACGCCCTTCAGCTTACGCTCAGTGTGGTCAAGCATACCCCTATGGTCCAAGATCTCTTGGAGCTTTTTGGCATCTTCTAAAGCCAAAGCATCATGAGCCTGCTGAAGCCTCTCTAGTTTGGCTTTAAGCTCCTCATTCTCAGCGCGCAAAGGCTCAGCAATGGCTTCAGCTCTGGTGGCCCTCTCGGTCGCGTTCCGCGCAGTTTCCTTAGCCAACCTAAGCTGTTCGTTAACAGCTTGGGTAGCCTTGGAACGGGCCTCGAGCCGGGCCTGAACTTTAACCTCGAGGGCCTTGAAGGCCTTTTCCTTCTCCGCAGCAATGGCGGCAAGTCTCCTGTTCTCCTCCCGGATAGCCCGCGCCTGAGCCACTTCCTGGCTACGCGCCGCCTTTAACTTGTCGTTTTCACGACAAAGCAACTCGACGCGCTGCTGCATCCGGGCAAGGAGAATCCGAAGTTCATTCGTCAGCCTACCCTCCTGGTAGCTAGACATGGCTTCCCCCAACGCACCACTTGGGGCTGCGTGACGCGCCCACTCGACGCAGTCCACAGCCGTTCGAAGGGTTGTTCCCCGGCGGATGTTCCACCGTGGAACATACACCTCATTGGAATCTGAAACTTCAAAAACAAGAAGCGGTTAGGAAAAAATGATAAAAAAAAAAGAAAAAAAAAAGATAATAGGCTAAAATAACCCTACGCACCTGTAGGGTTGACAACAGGCCGGTAGCCGCCAAACCCATCACCCGAAGCTAAGGGATATCCATCCAAGAGGTCAGGCAGATGGGAAGGAGGCAGAGATTGGCTAGAAGCCCCAACCCTGAACATACCTGATGAACCGGCCGGGGACGAGGTAGTCGCCGGTGCCGGAGGCACGGTTGAAGCCGCCGCGGTAGAGACCATCGGAGGTGAACTCACTGGAGGTGAACTCACAACCGTGGCAGCCGCTGCGGAAGAGCCTGCAGAAAAAATCACCGCCGGCTCAGTGAAGGATGCAGTAAAGATGGCACTGACAGCCGGCGGAGATGACGTCACAATTGGAACAGTTGCCTCAACGGGATGAGCAACTGAACCAACACTGCAAACAGGCGCAGCCGCCTGGGTCATCGCCTCGGGTCCAGAGATGCTCCTTCCCGCTCCACTCTGGAATGCGGTTGCATCCACGCCTGCATGAAGACAAAATATTAAAAACAATGGCGGAAAGAATTGCGGGTAAGATTACTTTATACTTACGAGTTTTCTTGAGCTTGAAGGTTCTGACAGGCGGGGACGAACCCGATGGAGCCGGCCTCTTCACGCCGGTCACCGTCGTCGTACTGGGCTGCCCGGAGGTGACAGCTGTCTCAACTTCCGGAACAGTGGTCTCACCATCACCAGGGTTCCTCACTGCCTCCTCGCTTTCGGTCTCCGAGTCGGACCGATTTCCCTGATCGGCGGTGAAGGCGACCTTCGCCTTGCCCTTCACGCCGTCAGCTTTCTTCTTCCTCACGAAGAAAGGCCCATCTGCGGATCCCTCATCAGAAGATGATAAAATTAGGGAAACTCCAGCAGAGGTTTGAGCATGAAGAGGGCGAGGGTTAAAGAATCCCTTACCTGGCCGCGTGGCGCTCAAAATCTCGTGGCCCGGCGGGTAGACCTCCACGAACCTATCCGCCGTTTGCTCCAGGATGGGCAACTCGTTCTCATCAAGAGCACGAGTACCCAGCCGAGCGGGACCACCGCTCTCACGCGGTTGCAGAAGAGATTGCAAGTTGTTTCCCTCTGAAAATAAACAGAAAAACAGTTAGAAGAAAAACCCTAAATCAGCAAAAAGAGATGGAGCATACCGTAGGGAATAGAATTCGAACCGTATTCAAGGATGATAGGTACTTGCGGCGTCCCAGAACCGGCATCCTTCCATACCCGGTTCATCCCGAGCATCACCATCCCAGACTCCGCAAAGAGGTAAACCGGAGTCTGGATCCGGGAGATCTTGGTAAACCATTCAGTCTCCTGGTAGTTGGAGGCGTGAAGGTTGGGGAGTGCTCTCCCGTTCTTGAACGTCATCGCTACGGGGACGACGCGAGCGGAGATATAGAAAAACTCCCGCTTCCAAGACCGAAGACTGCGCTCGGTAGCACAGATCTTCAAACCCTTGATCCGAGTGACCAAGGTATACCAGCCCTGGATGCACCTCCAGGAATAGAAGGTCATCAGGCGGTCGACGCGGGGCTCAACGCCCAGAATGTGGCACACCCATTCAAAGTGGCGAACCTTTGCGATCGCCATCGGGTGCACCTCCGTCAAATGTACACCGTGTTTCTCCAGAACACGGTATACGAACTTCGTTAATGGGAATATGAGATTCCCATATAGAAAGGATGAGACATAAACCCCTATCTTACCCTTGGGGGCATCGTACACCGTCTGGTGAGGCTCCGGAAACTCAGGCTTGTAAGGATCGAGCATGAACTTCTTGACGATATAGCTGTATAGATCAACAGAAAGAGCACACTGGCACTTGCCAGCAGTACTCTTATCGTCCTTGTCAGACGCGGACATCGGGTTCTCAGGGTATACGTCGGACTCTTCGGCAGTAACCTCAGGATCATGAGTAGAAGACATTTTGGAGGTATGAAAGAGAACGATTTCAGGAGAATGCTCGGCGGAAAAGTTAGAGTATTCGCCAGAAATCGTTTAGAAGAAGAAGGGTGAAGTGAAGGTGTAAGTTGAGATGCATCCTCTTCCCCCTTTATATACCCATCGCAATGAATGCGATGAATTTAATGCGGGGGAGAGGGAAAAGCGCAGGCACAATGAGACAACGACACGTGGAAAGCAAGCTGGCAACAGCTGTCGACAGGACGCGTGCCGTAAAATTCGCGCCCACGCGCCTGAAAAAGCGTCTGGAATGACCATATACTGTCACGTTGCCATAACTGCCTGCACGTCCTGAAACTGTCAGAAGAAACTGTCGGACAACGCTAACGTCCCTTCAACAGTTTGGACTGTTCTTATCCTTTCACCAACTCTTCGAATTTCAAAAAGATTCAAAAAGATTCAAAGATTCAAAAATAAGAGGGAATATACCCCCTTACCTTGGTAACCAAGAAACCGTAAGACAAGTGCGGGTACAGTGTCAAGGCGAAACCCTTCACATACTTAGCACCTGCAGGGAATTGAAGCCAAGAATACCTTGGTAACCAACAAACCGTAAGACAAGTGCGGGTACAGTGTCAAGGCGAAACCCTTCACATACTTAGCACCTGCAGGGAATTGAAGCCAAGAATACCTTGGTAACCAACAAACCGTAAGACAAGTGCGGGTACAGTGTCAAGGCGAAACCCTTCACATACTTAGCACCTGCAGGGAATTGAAGCCAAGAATACCTTGGAAGTCAAGTAACTAAAGACGAGTGCGGGTACAGTGTCAAGGCGAAACCCTTCACATACTTAGCACTTGCAGGGAATTAAAACCAAGAAGGATCTTCTGGGCCATGCTTGTGGAAAGGGAAATAACATCCCCGCATAGCGGGAAAGTTGAGAACTAGATTGTTTGAAGCTCCAAGATGGAATTGGTTGTTTAACATAATTGATCACTATGTCTAAAACTACCAAAACCTCGTGGAGAATCTACACAAGTGAAACTCAACGCTCCTGACTTGCGAGGAGGTTACACACCTACCCGCATCATACCCAAAGATCAAGCAGAAAAGTCGGGAATTTCTGCACGTGACATTAGGAAAACCGCGGGAAGAATCCCCACGGAAAACCTTAAAACTAAAAACCCTTTTCAAAACCCTTTGCTTAAGTCCAAAAGTTCACCTCACTTATTAACAATTCATGAGAAGAACATTGGACTGGGGGGACTTGAAGAGGTAGGTCCCAGCAGGGCCCAGTTGGACCCGCAAGACTCACCTTGAAGAGGGACGTCTGCGCAAAGACCAACTGGTTCCGCAGGACCCACCATGCTCAGAGAGATGAAGACCTTACGCGCAGTACGCCAGCTGTTCCCGCAGGAAAAGCCTCCCAATGGTGAAGTACCCCGCCTGTTCCCGCAGCTGCGGATACAAGCCATCAGGGAAGGCTACCCGCACTAATAGCAAGGCTACACGCACAAGGCACTAACTCTCAATAATTCAGTAATGTCACCTGAAGAAGGAATGAGCAAGGCGGGAATACTTCCGCCCAAATGAGCCAGTCCGTACGCTTCTGGAGGATCTTTTGTACTATACCTGCCAAGGTATGGACAAAATAGACAAGATCTGACCAAAGCAGCCCATGAACCAATCACATGGTGACAGCTCACTGACAACAGTACGACGAGGAGCACGCTCTAGTACAAAATGTCACTATCAGCCGCTGCCTACTCACCAACCCTTGTCGTGGCACGTACATAGCCTGCAGTTGGTGGAAAAGGAATAGTACACAGCCGGCCATGTCACTATCAGCCGCTGCCTACCCACCAACCACCAGCACGGCACGTGCGTAGCACACAGTTGGTAGAAAAGGAATATTATACAGCTGGCTGTACCTGCTTGGAAACCTACATTCGGCTGTAAATACTCCAACACCTTGGAACGGTATCATATACTATCTTATACCATCACATATCTTATCTGCTCTAGCTATTTCTCTTAATATACATTTTATATTCAGAGCAATCTAGTCTGATTCTCACGCCGGAGGGTGGTCACAAGGTGGTACCCCCCCTTCTCAGTGACGAGCTCACCGTGTCTGTTTTGCAGGTCATCAGAAGAATAACCATCTTTGCCGGACCTAACCCTCGTGGGAAACGTCTACTTGACCCTAAGATTATCCGTAATCTGCCGGGGTCACTTAGTGTTTCTTCATTAGTCTTTTTTGCTATAACACATTGGTTAAATTTTATTTTCACATAAGGTTATGCTTTCAGGATTTATTGTTTGGTAGTTTATGTTTTTGGCTTACGTTTGACTATTTATTGTATGTAATTAGTAAATTAGGGAACACTTATTTGTATCTTACTTGATTCTTGTCTCCGATAACTCACGCAAAAGAAACTTCTCTAGCCAGTTTGATGTTGTTCGTTGTTAGTGATACATCCTTCTGTTTTTACACCTAGAATATTAATTTTTCTGTGGTTAATTATTATTTTATGCTGTTGATCATGATTAATTGTTTGATATGCTCATATTAATATTTGTGAAGTTTGTGTTTTAACAGATGCATATCAAGAGTTTTTACTTTTAGTTGACATGGTCCAGACTCAAATTCATGTAAGTCATCTTCATGATATTTTGTTTATTCACAAGTTTTCATACTAACTTCGTTTTGTCATGGGTTACCAAATTAACAACACCTGATGTCACACGCTATTCACATTTTCATGCTTTTATTTTTGTTTTATTCATCTGAGAGTCAAATTAATGGATGGAACTATGCAGCTTGCAAAAGAGTTCATTCATAATCTGCTTGTGTAATTCTCTTGTGTAAAATACTAAGCAATAATCATGTTTAATATGGATTTTGTCAGCATCATGCGTTAACACAGTGATTCTTTTTTGTAGGTAACATAGAGGAAGTATTGCACATCAAGGAGCTTTAGGGTCAACTTATGAAATCATTAAAACGAATGTTGAAGTTTAAAAAACACAATTGCTTAGAAATGTGAAAAGAACTTGAAGAGGACCATTAAAGGGGAAAAAAGTTGAGTTAGAAGCTATGTGAAAAGATTTTGACAACTAATGAGCAAACTTTGAGGCTACGATGCGAAATATTATGGAAAAGTTGCTTACTAGCGTACTTCAAGATCTTAGAGATAAGTAGGAGGTTTTCGTTACTTTTTATAATTGTTGTTGACAACCTTATTTTGATTAGGTTGCTATTTTGAGATTGGACATATGTTAAATTAAAATATTCGATTATCTATTATATTTATTTATTATTTTGTTGGTGTAATGAAAATTTTATTGCTTCAAACAATAAAATGTTGCATTTGATATGAAAACGGTTGCATTTTTAAGGTAACAAAGGTTGCCTTTGTAATTTGAAAAGTTGCGTTTAAAAGTAACAAAAGTTACATTAGCATGTAAAAAAGTTGCATCCTAAAGGTTGCATTTGAATAGTAAATGTAACCCTTTTTGAAAAGGTTGCGTTATCTAACAAAAAAGTTGCATTATGTCTAATGCAACTTCACCTAACGCAGCCCTTGGTAAAAGATTGCATTAGGCGTAATGCAACTTTTTCAAAGCCTAATGCAACCTTTTGCTAGGGTTGCATTAGCCCCGTTTTCTTGTAGTGAAGTAGGGATATACGAAAAAAAAGTACCAAAACTCGTATTATCATAAACATGAAAGACGAAATTTTCGAAAGTCGGATATCCGAATCATTTCGGATTTGGATATTGTAATTCACTATCAAAAGTTTTCGAATATTCAAATTACTCATATCCGAATATGAACGCCCCAAGGAACATGCCTACATATCAGGTTAATGGGTTTCAGGTTAAACCGGTAAACCGGATACGACCCACGTATTTATAAATGTTATAGGCCATATTCCTTGACGAGAACACTTAAGATATGTTGTGTTCAAGTTTGAGTTGTGTCAAGAATCATCGCCCATAAATTTACGGATGCAAAAGTTATATGCTTTATATATTTAAGATTTCTTATAGTGGGGTTTTCATGTTAACTTACAGTTATTTATACAATGATTTAAACGACATGGAAACAGGTATTGTTATTCCACCCATGTGTATACAGTCGAAAACAAAACTTAAGATTTATTGTGGTGTTCTTAGACAACATGTAGTCATGGAGTCTCATCTTTGGACATTTGCGATATGTGGATACCGAGTCAGCAATGAGGCGTTATACAAATAGTTTTATAGTAATATAAAGCCCTTCCAACCGTTACCTAATAATTACTGGACTTTATAATATAAAAATAATATAATTATTTAATTGATTGGAATTTGTAAGTTTACAAATGATTGGTCGAAGAGACTGTGAGAGACGCTATGTCACACCCCAACCTAAGGCGGAAATGCTGAGGCGTGATCCGATTGCTGACAGCTCAAAGATACTATCATATATAAAATGTGACAATATCTAATTAATTATTTTATTCAAATAATACACACATTATCCAATTATAACAAACAATATACAAATATGAATATAAGCTCAATTAATGTTTATCTTGATTATATCCTAAGGTCTTGTCTACATGTTCAAACTTCAATCTTCAATACAAGCAACCTGCATATACGTAAGTTGAGTGAGAATATCACCAGTTTTGACACAACAAAATAAATAAGCATGACGTGATAAGTGCGGTAAATATAATCAAAACACAAACAAGTATGTGGACCGTTGCCAAGTGAATCGGGCGTTGGTCACCAGCAGGAACACCCGCTATATGATTGATTGAATAGTAATCCCAATATACGAATGACTGAATGGTAACACAAGTAAACAAGTAGCACGTATGTTTGATTAAATCACTCACAATAACATGTATGCATTTGTTTGAATATATATATATATATATATATATATATATATATATATATATATATATAGTATGAAATATGAATACGTACGCATATGTCTCCAAAAAATTTAGAAAATCGAGTAAAATAGGGGAATAATAAACTCACCTTAAGCGACTACTAAATGCAATTAAATGAGCTAACGAATAAGCGAGTCGTCCACTACATGTCAAACGATATATATAATTCAGAATCTGAGATTTTAGGATATGATAATATAAATAAAAACAAACTCGTGGCCGCTGGAATCAATCCAAACAGACGTTTAGAACTCAAGTTATGTTTGTTTTAAGATTTAAGCGAGCTGGTACTGATCAGAATCCGAACAGCGAGTCGGAAGTCAGGTTTTGATCAGTAGCCTTAAAATTACGTTACGAGAATAAAAGTCTTCTGGATCGAACATTGAATTCAACCAGAAGCATGAGAAAACAAGTAGTCAAACTTGTTGACTATTTTGCCCTTACACGGGTTTGAGTCCAATTGACCACCGAGACTCCCTCAATCGGGAAAATTGATTGAGGGCTTTTATTCTACAGATAAAAATCTACAATATTGAAGAAGACAACTTAACCTAACGATGAATGGAACAAGAGATAATCGAGGTCAAATGGTCTTGAAGCTTGAAAGTTAAACCGGAAGATGAAAGTTCTTGAAGAAAACGCCATGAACCATCATGAACGAATTTTTTTAGAGTTGGGGGCTGAATTTACAGATTATATTAGGGTTTTAGGATATGCCTTGTTTAAATATTAAAGGTTAAGACTTGTTTATTAAGAAATAACTATTTTAGGAAACCGAATAATCAATTAATGGTAAAATTAGGTATAATAACTTAAAGATTTTGGTTTGGACAGCAATAAAACGAAATTTGAATGTTTTATAAAATTAGTTGACATATCTTGGAGCTTAAGTTCCGTTAATTTAATCGAAAATAGGAAAGAATTGGCAAAACTGGTCCCTGTAGTTCCCGAAAATACGATTTTTTAGCCGTTTTAAGTGATTTTAAAGGTTGATAAGAGCTATTTGGCATAATTGAAAGTTATGAAATTATAAAATAAGTTAAACCAAGTTAAAAACCAATAAATACAAGTTTTAAATAGTTCGAAAGATCCGAATTACGTTCTCGAATCGGTTTAAACAAATACGAAAAATTCGAGATGTTACACGCTATGTATAAAGCGCTTAAGCACAAAAAGCCCCTCAAAAACCCCATGGGGGGCGGTGTGTTGGAGCGGTATGGGGCTTTTGGGACCCATAACACGCCACTGCACATTGTCTTATACATATGCAAGTAGTGATAACCAATTGTTATTTGCTACATGGTGATACGTACGACTAGAATTTTAAGTGTAAAAAAAATTCTTAAAAGGTGAGAAAGACTTAAAAGTCACACTATATATATTAAAGAATTGATCTTGCTTATTGGGCCTCATGAGGAATAAGCGAGCCCAATATGCAAGATAGATTGTTTAGTTTTAAGTGCAGAAAAATTTGGAGACTTAAAAGGTGTATATAGTTTAGAGTTAACTGTGATTAATCCCACATCGGTGGAGAATAAAAGAGGAAGCAGGAAACGGGGTGTATAAAAGAAGGGTTAGGGGTGATTCTGAAAGTATCTTTGCACTTGGGGCAATGATGTAGCTAATGAGGTAATAACTGAGGCGCGTCAATTGCTGGTTGAAAACTATTTCCAAACCCCCTCCTAGGCTTTTGGTCTCCCTTAGCCATCGAGAATTTCTAAAAGGACTTCCTCTTGGGGGGTAAAGTCCTACAATATTTAGTTTTAAAATTTTTAAATTTAATTTGTTATAAGGAAGCCTAGACAATTTAAAGTGTAAAAAAGAATTGGAGACTTGTTTAAGGTATAAATGCTTATTATTATATTGTAGATGAGAATGGGTATTGTTTTTATTTATATACTTATTCGATTTTGGTCGGTTTTGAATCTTTCAGTCCGTTTTTATCTCTTAAAAGTGTGCGCGCTACTCTATTTTAATTACATTAACTAAGCTAGAGGTGTATCGTTAACGGGTTTCGGGTCAAAACGATGAACTAAAACACTAGCCGCATATTTATGTAGACATCAGCTTTGACATGAACACTCTTAAAATATGTCGTGCTGGTGTTTTGAGTTGTGTCAGGAATCGTCACCCTAAATTTACGATGAGTAATAAGGGTGCATAAGTTATAGACTTGTATGAATTTATGATTTTTTACAATAAGGTTTCTATATAATTCAAAGTTATTTATACAATGATCTAAACGACATGGGAACATGCGCTATTATTCCACCCATGTGTTACAATAAAAAACAAAACTAAGATTCATTGTATTGGTCTTATATCAGTTAAAAGCAAATGTTACATGTGATCCTGATTTAGATATGTACAACTAGGATTTTAAGAGCTGGCTGGTTAAATTTGGATGGCTTATGTCCTTATGATACTATAACGGCATCAAGCGTATATACTAAACAATTAGTGTACGGACGTTTATGCTCATTTACGAAAATGAGTAAACATGGTGACTTAATTACAACTTAAACAACTAACTATACCTCAAATAAAACTTTTTTTTTGTTAGTGAACCTTTAGTTGTTTTTGTTCTTTCTCTCATATTTCATGTTAACAAGCTTATATTTATGTGTTTAGCTCGAGATCATACAAGTATGGTGAAAAGGATTGAAGAATGGAGAACTGATAATAGTTCAAGCATTAAAAGGAAAACTATAAACATTAACACTTTTAAATAGCTCTAGTAAAATAAAAAATATATAAATATTTTTAACAAAAAATCTTTAAATAGACCAAAGAATCAAAGGAGTGATATTGCTTAATGGGCTTCATGTGGGTGAAGAAATGAATGAGCTCAATATGCAAGCGGAATTGGCAACTTAAAAGGTGTTTAGTTAAAACTTAAAACCGTGGATCCCACATCGATGGAGGATAAAAAAGGAAGCAGGCAACCGGTGTATAAAATGAGGGTGAGGATAAGGGTTAAGGTATCTTTGCACTTGGGGCAATGACGCAGCTAATGAGGTAATAACCGAGGCGCGTCAATTGCTGGTTGAAAACTATTTCCAAACCCCCTCTTTGGCTTTGGGTCTCCCTTAGCTATCGAGAATTTTTGGAAGGACTCCCTCTTAAGGGTAAAGTCCTACAATATTTAGTTCTAAACTTTTATACATTTATCTTATTTATGGTGACAATCTATTCGACCTTAATTCTTTATGGTTATCTAAATTTATATATTTATCTTATTTATGATAACAATCTATTCAACCTTAAGTAAAAATTGATAAGTAAAAAAAAAAAAGATTTACATGATTTTTTTGTTTTCTAAGATTTATGTTCATTTTTAAATAAAAGTATACAGACTAGGTAATCGATACCATCCATCCACAAGAGGGAAACGAGTTTGTATAATTGTGTATTCGGTTCGCTAAAATCTTGAAACAAGTTGAGCTAGAGATTAAGTTTGAACTTATTTAATTAACATGCCAAAGCCCATGGTAGACTTGACTAAGGTTGTGGGTTAAACAAACAATGCAATAAATTTAGTTGTATAAAACAAAAATACAATTATAATTATAAATGCATATAAAAATGGTTGTGTGTATACAAATTAAATATTTTAATATTTAATAAATTTAATTAACCCAACACCATCTTGGAATGTTATCAACAAGCCAAGCTCGAGCTTTAGGCAGAGAGTCGATGACATGATTTAAGTGATTGATAACACACAGGAAAAGAATTTGGCTCTTCGAGGACTGTCAGGTTATGCAAAGAACCGAGTTGAAGCGAATGATTATATATACAATACAAATTTCAAGAATCAAGTGTTGATTGAAACAACAAAGAGTAACCAACTCAAAAATATGTTTTCATTGTGCTATGTAATGCATCAATTTGGCTTGAATTAAAGAATAGACTATACCTTGAATTAAAATCTTTAACTTAGATGTTCATGTAGTCAATGGGTATTGATTTGGATGCGTCCATGTGATTCAACCGGCAAGTTCCCAATAGGGTTTCAGGCAGCTCCTCTCGTGTGTTAGCCTGCAAATGAAAGAACATTAATAATGCTTGTATTTTGTGCTCTCTGTCAGGGTTTTCGAAACCGGACCAGTCATCATTCATGATCCAGTGTTAATATACATAGGGTGAACTTCATCATAGACACTAGATCATTGCAAGAACAAAAGGAACAAATCTTAATCGTTTAAATGTTCATAAAGGTTTGAATTTTTAAAATTTATAATTCTTAAAAACGAATGTCTAGGCGTACAGAAGAAAAAAAAACATTAAACTAATTTGTTCATATGTTTTCCATTAAATTTTAATTGTTTACCTACACATATGTAGGTTATATGTAGGTATAATAACCTACAAATGGCTTACACATTTATAGATTCTACATATATAAATGAAACCTGTTCATATATTTTTTAACTTCATGAGAGATGAGTAAACACTGCATTCCAACAATTTTCTTATATTTTAATATCTTAAAATTGAAGAAATTGAACATTTTATTTTTTCTGTGGGCTCGCAATAAAATACCTGCGTGCTGGAGTTTGAAATAAAAAAAACATGAGATTTTGGAAGGAAAAAGAAAAGCGAACTTTCGAAAATCAAGTCGAACCACCGAACTGGTTTGATAGTGTTACCACTAACCAGTCGGGGCCATAACGGTCCACCCCAAATGAAGGTGGTTCAAGAGTACCAAATCAGACCACTTGTGTAGTTGATGCATACACAACTGGTCCTAAGTAAAAGTCTATGAAGGTGATGGATGCCATATGCACCTGTATCAAGAAAGCCATTTCTATAACCAAATTGTTCAGGTAACCAAGAACTAGACCAACTACTCCTCTTGCCACTGTTGATGAACCTATATCAACGCCAAGCTGCAAAAAAAGTCAAAGTCAAAACATGCTAGTTTCTATATTCAATTTTTTATATTGGATCTTATAAAAAAGTTAGCATCTGTTTTTCTTTATAGATGGTAATTGTCATATATATATCTTGATGACAATGCAATTTGAAAAAATGGAATTAAATGTTTGACTTTCAAAAGTCAAACTTCACATTACCTCAATGTAATTCTTCCCATGAAAATAATTTATTTCAAGTGCTTGACCAACCAAACAAGCTTTCTTCCCCACGCTTTGCTTGACTAACCATGATCCCTACAAGTCAAAGTCAACATTTTGAATTTCATTTTGAAGCAAATCCCATGATGCTATAATGTTGGGTACCAAGTATTAACCTTGGATATATACGGTATGAGCTTAAATTTTGAATTTCTGAACGAATCATCGCCCTTGACAAAACGTTCTAGCAACGAACACGATCCCAAAGGCGTTCGCATCATGTAATATAGAGCAAGACTGTAAGTGGTCGATCCTGGAACCTGTATTAGGGTAGTGATTTATCTCAGATAGGTCAGATAAAAAAAAGTTAGCGAAAGGAGGAAAGAATCAAACGTGTTGAAATTCATAAGGGGAAAAAGTCAAATATGTTAAAAGTCAAAAGAGGAAAAGGTCAACCGGGTTGAAAGTCAAAAGGTAGAAAGAGTCGAATGGGTCAAATAGTGTTGAAAGTCAAAAGGGAGAAGAGTGAAAACAGTAATTGACACGCAACTTATAGAAATGTAGGAAAAGATGTTTATGGGTCAACCCAATCTCCGGTTGTTACAACCCGAAGTCCCAAACCCGTTTGCCCCGTTATCCAATATTCCAACCCGCCCATTTTGTAACCTCTAGACAGGGTTTTCTTGTTCGTGTTCATTAAGAAAATGAACATATTGTGTTCATTCATGTTCATTCGTTAACAGCATAATGAACGGGTAGCGTAAACGAACAAACATAACTGAATATAGATGAACGAACACAACTGAGCTAAAACCAATTATAAATGAATGTGAGCAACAATGTGTTGGGAAAAAAATTATTAAAACTAGACCAGTTATAATGGGCCTAAAAATTTAAACAGATGTATCAACGAACGTAAACAAATGAACTTAAGCAAGCGTAAAGTAACACACTACATAAGTGAATACAAACAAACAAACAAACATATATAAATTTAAATGAACTAATGCAAACGGGTGTTCATGAATAAATGAACGAATGAGACATGCATTTATGTTTGCTCGTTACTTAGTTTAACCAAATGAACAATAACTTTTGTTCATGTTCGTTCGTTTATTAAATAAACGATCATAAACGAACTTCTAGCCAAACGATTAACTAAATGTTTGTTTCTTTACAGGCATACCTGTATGTTAACAACGAAGAAGAACTCAGGGCCACCACGTGCTGCATATTGCTGCAAAAACCCATGTAGATTAAATAACTCACTCAGATATTAAACTAATTAACGTATCATGAAACATGAACCAAACCTGAACAATTCCACCAAACCGGCCCGCAAGATCATCTTCACGCTTATTAGATTTAATCCAATCAGCAGCAACCAACTGCATCAAGGTGCCCTTTGCCTTGTACTGCAAGTAACTTGTTAAACTGACAATATGTTAATTACGTGCTTAAAAAAGATAATAATGAAAAGAAACCTTTCGTTGGTCGGTGAGATAATTATCACCACGGATAAGAAACGTGGAGGGATCAGTAGATGCCCAACTGCAAGGCAGAATACAATTTGAATCTTTTGCAAATGTTGATCCATAATAATATGACGATGATGGGTTTGATTCCCATAATATATCTTGTAGATCTTTATAACCCTTTTTTTGTACTGCAAGATCATGTAGTTTTTTTACAAATCCAGCAGTTGATGACAGTTTAGGCTGACAATTTTCCTGCATAGATGGAAACTGAATAAAATCATGAAAAAAGAATATAAATATTATGTATTTCACTAGTTTAATAACTAGTACCACATAGCAATGTTGTGAGGTTTCAGAAGCCCAATCATGTTCATCATCTGATTCTGAAGGTTCAGGGAAGTCAAAAAACTCATCAGAGGCATTTGATGAACCTGCTTCTTTGACTTCTTCCGTTTGGTCAACCGTTGACTTCATTTGGTCAGCCTCTGGTTTGACCTGCTGCCGTTCATTTATACAAGTTGACCCGAATTCTCTAGACAAAAACTCATCACAGCATAGCTCCCCTCCTCTGGCTCTAAACAGTTCTCTCAATGCTAATTTACACCAAAAAAGATTTAATCATTTGAATCGAAGTTCCAGTTTTGTAAATAATTTACTAATAGAATTAAAATTTAAACAATGGAGGTATCAAACTTTTAAACTACAATTCTATATATAATTGTGAGAATGTTGATCAGACGGACCGTGAAATCAGTTACAATATGCCTCCCTCAAGTTTAAAAAACTTTGCATTTGTTTTTTCTTTTCCTTTTTTTTTTGCTTAACCATCTTTTGACACCACTCACAATTTTTTGGTTCTTATTTTGTTTTAAACTTATAACTTTTAGGATATAATGCTTTATAAAATTCCGAATATACCGTTGCATGTGCTTATTTTTATCAACATTTTGGTGTAAATTTCATTCAAAACATAGTTGTGTGTACTAAAGCACAAACATACAAGTTGTCAAAGCTGCTTCATGGATTCGTTCTTTTTTACAATTGTTTTTGTTTTCCTCTTACAACTTTTAAAATATGATGACTTATAAAATCCTAATTTTTCGTTGCGACGTGCTTATTTTTATCAACGTTTTATCATGGATTTTTTTCAAAACCGAGTTGTTGATGTAAACATTGTTTAACCATGGGTGGATACAAGTTGTTGAAATCGAAACTTACAAATTCCAACGCCTCCGCAGCAGCGTGCAGATTTACCCATGAGTTGAATACATTGATAAATATGTTGATTTTGTGTTTAAGAATGATAACTTGGTATAATTATCTATTCATCTTATTCAAGAATACCTGAAACTCTACCGAGCATACGAACTGTTAAGGATCTCGTAGATTTTTTTGGAAAATAAGATTTCCATAACTTCCAATCAATGGAAAGCATGTGTTTAACAACCGATTCTTTTCCTTGATTAACAGGGCTAACCACAAATCCACCACCTAAATAATAATAAAAATAATCACTAAATAGTAAGCAAAATTGTCAAACCAGTTACTTATGAATTGTATAATTAATGACATATACTTACTGTGAATGTAAGCTCTGGTGTAACTATCCTGAAGTGGACACTTACTATGGATCACCGAGTGATAGAGTATAACTAACAAAAGCATTAGATTTAATATGCTTAATTAAAGGTAATAAAACAAAAGAAAAAGAAATATTAGATATACCATAAGTTCCATCATCTTCTCTTCTCCAATATCGTCTCAAGAGTAAATCTCTTCGTTTAATACCCCTGAAAACACAGGATGGGTTAATATTTATTTCTAGTTGATCTTTAGTCTAGGGATTTTAAGTGTTCGAACCATGGTAGCCAATCTCTACATAGTTGCATGTGTATTATATCAGTATGGCCATCAAGATGCTCAACCACAGTGCCACTATGGAAACAAAAATCCCACCTGCAGAAATTGTTAACACATGGAATTTAAAATTATGTGTGCGTGTGTGCGTGTGTATAACAAAGTTCATATTTTTTAAAAATTTTATGTCTGTTATCATAAAAAACCATCAAACTAATCCATTCATATTTAAAAAAATTTTGAATTATATATATACTACACGCGTGTGAATTCTATATATAAATGAAATTTTGTTCATACTTTTTAAAATTTCAGAAGAGATGAAAAAACATTGTATTTCAACCATATTTTTATATTTAAAAAAATTTTTAAATTGAAAAAATGAATGATTAATTGTGTTCTGCATGTTCTCGCAAAAAACTGTCTTCTGTCTAGAACCCTCCCCGGTATGTATACATACATGCATACAAACAATTAAGTCTAAAAGCAACAGAAAATGTGAAGTTTTTGTATGTATTTACTCATATCTGGAGGGACCTATCGACATGAGGATTTTGAAAACGGCCTCTGAAGTTCCCTCAACCACACCAACTGCCATTATAGCCGGTTGGCCAGCCCGCTGCTGAAAACAACACAAATACAATCCAAAAAATAAATTGTCATGTCACTTTCAATATTCATTAACATTTATGAAACTCACCCCCTCGCTCGATTTATTATATTTTGCTTCTTTAAACAACCGAAGCCCTGCAAAAAATAGAAATAAAAATATTAGCAGTTCCAGTTCATAATATTATCTTTCTAAATTGAGATATTAGTTCCAGTTCATACCATTTTGACAACCAAATATTTTCCATTGGGATGGTGCTATCACATCTGGCATGATTGTTGCATATAAGGTCCAGTCAGCAGAGTCATTTAATCTGTGAATACAAATTCATGATATGATCTGCAAATTAATATATTTTTAAATAAACGAATACGCGTTATGTGTTACCTACAAGGCTGCATTCTGCTTATTGCAACATTTTGTAATGAATGTATCCATTTAGCAGCTTCTTCTGGACTGCTTGCTCCTAACTTTATAATCAATGTTTTCAACAACAACAACAACAAGCGGAAACTTGATTTCAATGAATACCTTAAGGTGATCTTTGTGATTAGAAGTATTGTAAATGGTGAAAATGAAAAAGACCTGCATTTGAAAATATATAGCACAAAAGTATTATAAATAAAGAACAAGGGCTGGATCCGGAACAAATGAAATTAACCTACTAAACATACAAATAACTGAATAAGTAAAGTAATTATTAGTCCTCTACACTTTTGAACTAGAGTAATTACACTACAAAAAATGTAGAGTAAAAACTGTCGAATAACAATATAGTGTTAGCATAATTACTCGCACTTTTCACGTTTACAGTTATGTGCATCTGATCCAAACACGTAACAAGTATCATGAGATAACGATAAAAAAACATACTTTTTTATTAACACTCTCTCTTCCTTTGTCAGTGACTCGTATGCACGAGTCTACAATCGCGCTTCTTAGCGGCTCCTGAAAAGAAAAAAATCAAAATCTTGAAAAAAATATATCCAATTTAAAAATAAAAATACTATTACAAATATTATTATCAAGAGGTACATATATGATATATACATGGTATATAAATACCCATATTTATATTAATATAATATAAATATTCATTTTTGTATATCTTGCTGTATAGCATTAAGTGGTTCATAATTCATATATGGTTCTCACGATCACACGCAACAGATCCAATAGATTGATAAATTAAAATATTAAAATAACAATAATAATAGAAAACCAAAGACATGAAGTTAACATTGATGAAGAAACCCTAATAACTGTACCTGAGTGTCTGATGTGGGTATTGATTTGAAGCTTTTAAGGCAGTGAGTTTGGAGAAGGAAGTATCTTCGTCTGGCGTACTGCAATCCGAATCGATTGAATCGAATTAAGTACAGCCAGCCTTGCATTATTTCCGAATCCATTTGATGTTGTTGAATCAGTAATTAATTGAAGTTGAATGCTCTGAATAAGAATTGAATTGAATTTGTATAACTGGTGCGGAGACGTTGCCAAAGGATTCTCAATTAAACAAAAACCGCTTCTTTTAAAATTTTTATTTTTAACGATGCGAGACCCTACCCCACTTATGCACGGGATTTGAACTCGCGATTAAAACCCTGATTCATTTCTTCACTCAAATGCTTATAAAAATGGCCAAAGTGAGAATCGAAATTGCAACTTCAGTCTCCACTAAAAAGTACCGACCAACTAGCCACTACATCAAATTCATAAGACTTTAAATATTTGTTTATATATATAAGAAAAGGTAAAAGTGTAGGTTTGTTATTAATAGTGTGTTTAAAATACCAAACGTGAAGACTTGTTAATGCTCAAGGGTTGCTTGCACTTTTCAAACTTCACGATATATCAAATTGCAATTTCAGAAAGGGACGTGATGTTTGGATACCAGCCCTTTGAATTTATAAAGGTTGAATAGGCATACTTGTATAGATTGTTGGTACATGATAATAGTATGGAATTGCCAGCCATTCAATTCAACCATCATCTATACGAGTCGTATAGGCCTCGATGTCGTTTTTTCACTCCAGACATGCATGAGTCGTATAGGGTTATACGACTTGTACAGACGCATAGTTGTGCATGCAATCCAAGATTCTAGTCTCGATATGCGTGACGATTAATTATTTTGTCACACTCTAGACAATGGGGGCCAAAGGCATAACAATTGAAACAAAACAATAATGAATGATGGGTAAAATAGAATCCTAAATCTATATTATTACAATCATGAAGAGGTATGTACCCGCCTCAACACCGAGCAAGGCGGGTCAACCCACAAGATATAGACAAGAGGCTTGAAATCAAGACACTATGAAGGCACAAAGCCAAAACCTATGCGCATGACGCATATCACATATGCTCATGCATCACATGCTCAGGCATCATATGCCAAGGCACCACACATGCTCAGGCATCATATGCCCAGGCACCACACATGCTCAGGCATCATATGCCCAGGCATCACATATGCTCACGCATCACATATGCTTACGCATATCACATATGCGCGTGGCGCGCGGCGCATATCACATGCTCGTGCATATCACATCTGCGCATGAAACATCTGCGCGTGAGAATAAAGAGAAGACCTCGCGCATCCTCAGGATTAGCGCATATCACACATGCACATAATCAACCTCGTCCTTATCCAAATCAGGATTAGGGCAACCTTGATTGTGCACGTCAGACAACCTTCCAGAAGGTATCTTTTTAAGGAATAAGAATATGCTGATGTCGACAGCTGCCAATGAAAGGTGGACAACTCAGCATAAACCATGTGCTACCACGTGATTATAACCAATGAGAAAGCACCAGGTGTCCCAGAGGACACGTGGCGCAGAGCAATTGGGGGAGGCCAACAAGGCTGAGCCCAATCAGTGGAAACCCTAGCACTATAAATACAGCATCAACTCCACAAGGAGAACACATCAGATAACATCCAATTACAGAGTATTCAGCTATTAAGCAATACACTCCAAATTCCTTACTCTCACATATTATTATCTTCTCCCACAAATACTTATTCTCACACCGGAGGGTTACCCCAAAGAGGACCCTCTGTCCCTTTCTGAGGGGTAAGTTTACGGTGCTGTTCATTTTGTAGGTGGAAGAACCCAGATCCATCAGATTCAAGAGAAACCATCGGTGAAATAGCATAATCACACCCGAGGAAAGTAGATCGTCTACCAGTGAGTCGATCCACGCTTCTTCAAATCATACTTACTAAGTTACTAGGAACATAAACCTGCTGCGAGTTATTTCATAAAAATCTAGAAGAAACCTTTTAGAATCAAAATTTTTAAGGACGCTTTCGTTTCACGGACTTTTTTTAAAGGAATTGGAATTAGAATTGGAATCGGAATGGAATGGAATGGAATGTTTGAGAATCCCTATCATGTGTTTGGTTGGTTAATATGTATTGGAATTGGAATTGGTTTCGAGCTGACACGAGTTTTCGCATCGGACGGGTTGGGTTTCGGTTTCTTTTGTTTGTTTTTGGTCGGTTACGGATTCGTTTTCGGCCTTTTGTTTCGTTGTGGTAGGTTTTTTCAGTTTCATTTCTGTTCGGTTTCAGTTTTTTTGTTTCGTTTTGATCGATTTTTTCGGTTTCGGCTCATTTTTCGGGGTTTTTTTTTTTTTTTTAAGAATGAGGGCAAAGGCGGAAGTGTTTTAGTTTTTTTACATTTTTCGTTTTTTATTTATATTTTGAGTTATGACTTTTTTATTAATTTTTTTGAATTTTTTTTGAAGGGGTTTTTATTTTCCATAACTATCCTTATAAAATAGGTGGGATTTTAAAATCCCATGAAATGTGGGATTTGATGGGATTTAGCTTCCATTCCCATTTTTTCATTTAATGAAACGAACATATCAATTCATGGGATTTTATTCCTTATAATTCCTTCCAAATCCTTGAAACGAACAGGACCTAAGGGTCAAAATTAATTGTCACACCAATTTTATAAAAAAGTTACTTAAGTACTATACGAGAAAATGATCTTGTTTAGTGAGTAAAGGTTCATCATAAGGCAAAAATAATTTTTGGAATCTTTGCAATGGATATGTTTTTGACAAAGTGGACCAGAGGACACACGGTCAATATTGTCTTTGTAATTGCATGGATGTAAATGGTTTGGCACATTTGGACATTGTGTTGATCGTAATACGTTAAGAACCCCGTACGTTCCAATGTCGAACCATAATGTCGACTGTGGTTTGGTAATATCCCACATCTTAGCGGAATTTGGTAAGTTTGAAGTTGTTCCACATTTGTCTTGTAATATACCACATCGGTGAGTTGTGTTTGTGTTTGTTGGGGTGGGGGACGAATCCTTCTTACATTTCTTATTAGGACGTTCTTTGCCTAGGGGAGCAACTCGTAGGGTGAAAAAAAATCACCGAGTTACAAGATTGGGAATCCATTGGGGACAAAGGAGACAATATCTTGGTACGACACTCCTGCACGGTTACACGTGTGCCGTGGACAATATGACCCTCCTTTGAATTTTTGATCTTTCTTTTGCATTGAGGTCTGGTGTAAACATACAACATAACAGTTAAAACTTTTATTTTTGAATTTTTAAGAACAAAAATTCTTTGTTTGAAGTCAATTAGTCAAATGAGCATAATGAAAATGGGCCATAATAATCATATTGTTGATATGGGGCCACTGTGGCATGGGCCATTGTGTGACAAAAGGTGAACACTGCATCATCAAATCAAGCATACAATCAACCATGAACCAACTTTCCATTATACTTCCTTTTCTCAAAAAACTTTTAATCATCATGAATAACTTTTCTTCATTAACAAACATGGTGAATCTGTTCGATTTGGTTATAAGTCAAAATCAAACATACAATCATCGCTTTAGGTTTTGAATTTTTATAATTGTTCGGTTTCAATTTTAAACAATTAATTCAGTATTTTTTTTTCTTTGGGTTAGTGTACGTAGCTCATTCTCTAAGACAAAGTTTCATAAACGTTTAAAGGTCCTGAGTTGAGTCCCGGAAAATAAAATTTATTAACCTTAAACAACAATTCAGGTTTTTAGTTATAGAGAAAGACATTTAAGTTAATTTAACTAATCGTCCGACCTTGCCTACAAAGTTATAATTTCATGTGAGATGTCTTGTTCACACAAAAAACTCTTATATATAAGGTGTATAAGGTGTTTAGTGGCCAATAAAAAACTATAAAGTTATGGAAAAGTAATGACAACTAAGAATATTGATAACCACATAAGTATTGTTTATAATATAGCTCCTTAATTATAAAATAACTACGCTTGGATGTTGTTTCGTTAATAACATGCCGAAAAATTCCAGTGGGACAAACCATGACTAAGGTACCGTACTGGTGTCATGACAAACCGTATCATATCACTTTAACAACATCAACCCCAGTATTGTTATTATTGAAATCGGTATACATATTCGTTTTTATGGTTGACTAACCGAACCGATTCCAACCTGATTGCATTGGTCGTGGTACCGATATTATCGAAACCAATACTAGTATTGGTTTATAGGGTTTTCGATCGATGTTTGTGGAATTCCCTGACTAGGTTTTATGTATTGCTCACGTATAAATAATAGTACAATCAATGCAAGGGAAAAGTAAATATTTACACTATAGTTCCTGTATTATACAATATATGCTATAAAATCACAATAGGCTTAGTAATATGTTACAACAATCATGAATTCGAACACAGTAGTCGATAAGCGTTAACTTGGTCTAGCAGGTTGCGCTTCTAATGACCGAGCGGGTTGTAAAGGATCAGCCTGGGACCGAGTTAGCATCTCGGTCATCAATGGAGTTTGATAAGCTTGAACTAGGCTAAAACCATTGGCCGGTTTCCCACGAGTTGTGGCTCTTTGCGAGGCGTGTGAGCTTAGGCCAGATAACACATAAGCTCTTCCCGAATGCTCATACATATCCGCACTTACCATTCTGTCTTGCATTTCCTTGAGTTCCGCATCTAGTACGATACAGAGACTATCTCTGGATCTAGCTGATACGGTTCCAGCGAGAACATTCCTGAAGTTCTCGAGTATACTAACCGCACGCGTCAGATCACCTTCTTCGGCTGCGGCTCTTGCTTGTGACATGGCTTCTGCTGACTGTAACCGGTTTCTTTGTCGGTCAACTTCAATTGAAACAACATTTTCATTACCAACACTTTCCGGTCTTTCGATTGTAACATTTTCGCTCACTAAATTCACCGTCCCATTAGTCATCGGATCGGTATAACAACAATGCACCTTCAATAACAAGGTCACAACGCAAAAAGTCAACTCCGTCTACTTCGGGACGTTGACTGAGACAAGAAAATCCCGTACTTCATCAGCATACAAATCCCCGACCTCTATACGCTCCGACTTCCTATCGGCTGTCAAATGGCTCGTATAACTACCGGTTTTTAGAGATTGAATCCCAATGCTCCGGTTCGCACTTTCAACTATCACTCGCAAACCTTTGACCACTACACTCAAGAGTCCACCGATACACTGAGCGAACGCATCTTGGATTACAGTTTCGGTCTCAATAAACGAAAACGTCCCACCTGAAATCTCGGAAATCGAGTGCATTAACGAAGCATCATGGTCTTTCCCAAACCCAAAAGCATGTACCGAAACATCAATACCTTCTGGAAAACGAAAATGGTGGTTTGTTCGGCCATCAAAACTATAATTATCCCGCCCGTCGGATAATAAAATTATACTCGCCACGGGGTTTTTCTCCCGGCGGTCTTTCATCACTTTACCGCCTTTTCTCAGCCCTTCGGCTATATTCGTCCCACCATTTGCCACCAACGAATTAACAGCTTGGAGCGCGTGTTGCTTCCCAGCATCCGACATTTTCCTTAGCGGAAACAGGCGTCGGGCAGTGGAAGAAAACACGATCACCGACAACCGATCAGCCGGTCCAAGATTCTGTATCACAAAACCCATGGCCCGTTTAAGCAACGCCAACTTTGTACCCGCCATACTACCACTAATATCAAGAACAGTCACAAGATCCACTGGAGCCCGTGCAGAAGTCGAAACAGGAGCTTTCAAATGGATCAAAATCACAAAATCTTCAACGTTACTGAACCGTGGCACAGCCGGAAGCTCGGTGTATGTTTTGAGTAACACCTTTGATGACCCGTGGGATGTATTATTATTCGTGCTTGAAGTATGCAGACCCAAGGGTTCGTCATCGTCGAACATGACAGGCTCGTTGGTTGGTGAATTTGCAGTGGGAGTGTGGCGGTTGGAGTTAAGCCGTGGCAAAGGCCGACGAGTTACTGGATTATCTTGTGACGAATTTTGGGTACCGGTTGAAGCTTGCAGTGGAACTTGTTTCCAATTTGCTCGACAAACCGGACATATTTGGTTTCCATGTTTGGCATTTGAAGCAATGCAATGAAAATGGAATGAATGTGCACACTCTGATGTGAATATGGCTTCACCAAGTTTCATTGAGGATAAACATATTGCACATATCTGCATAGTCAAAATTAAAATTCAAGTCATAGAAAAAAAGGTTATATAATTTACAAGGACAAAGTTTATATGGACAAAGATGCTCATTATTCGAATTTTCGAATTTGAATTGACTTTTATATATTGAATCCAAATAGGTTCCGTATCATATTCTGCTTCAAAATTTTTAACATGTCTCTATGGTTGTATTTAGGGAGTGAGAAAATGATAGTAACTTTTGGTTATGGATTAGAATGAGTTTGTTTATGGGTTAGAATTGACTAAATTAAATAAGCTCCATCCAAATTTATTTCAAACAAAACTCACGAACCGAATAGAAACCCAGAAATCGAAACCGAATAGATACCGAAATAAAAAAAAAAAAGAAGCAAAAACGAACCGGAAAAAACCTGAAAAAACCGAACCTGAACCGAGACATAACCGAGATATTTTAGTTGAACGAGGAAGATGAGGGAAACATTTTAGTTATTTTACTTTTTGCGTTTTCAATTTATAATTTGATATATTATTTTTTTATTAATTTTTTTGAATATTTTTTAAGGTATTTTTGAAACCCTTTGTTGTTCAAGATGGGTTAACTTTACCCATCTTGACCCATACCCATCCTAAACCGATAGAAACCGAGAAATCGAAACCAAACAAAAACTGAAAACATTGAAATCAAATAGATACCGAAACAAAAAAGAGCAAAATTGAACCAAGAAAACCGAACCTGAACCGGGACAAAACGAGTTTTTTAATGAACGAGGACGACAAGAAAAACTGTTTAGTTATTTTACTTTTTGCGCTTTTTATTTATATTTTAAGTTATTAAATTTTTTGAGGGTTTTTGAAACCCTTTGTATTTTAATCTTGGTCAAAATGGATTAGCTTTATTACACGTCATGACGCATACTTAATGTTCAATATGGATGATGAAATACCAAAAATCAAGTGTAAATTAATCAATCAAGATTATGAAACAGAATTCGAATTTTGAGAAGAAACCTTAGAACTTGAAGATCTACTTGAACTTCTAGACAAGTGTGAGGTTGAAGACGATGCCACAGAAGCTCCGGGGATCGGTTGCGAAGGCGAGACGTGAAGAAACACTAAGTGACCCCGGGCAGATTACGGATAATCTGGGGGTTAAATAGATGTTTCCACAAGGGTTAGGTCCGGCAAAGATGGTTATTCCTCTGATGACCTGCAAAACAGACACCGTGAGCTCGTCACTGAGAAGGGGGGGGTACCTCCTTGTGACCACCCTCCGGCGTGAGAATCAGACTAGATTGCTCTCGAATATAAGTGTATATTAAGAGAAATTGCTAGAGCAGATATCAAATAATATATGGAGATATAAGATAATGATACCGTTCCAAGGTGTTGGAGTATTTATAGCCGAAGGTGGGTTTCCAAGCAGGTACAGCCAGCTGTATAATATTCCTTTTCTACCAACTGTGGGCTACGCACGTGCCATGCTGGTGGTTGGTGGGTAGGCAGCGGCTGATAGTGACATGGCCGGCTGTGTACTATTCCCTTTCAACCAACTGCAGGCTATGTACGTGCCACGACAGGGGTTGGTGAGTAGGCAGTGGCTGATAGTGACATTAAGTACTGGAGCGTGCTCCTCGTCGTACTGTTGTCAGTGAGCTGTCGCTGCTTTGGTCAGATCTTTTGTCCATACCTTGGCAGGTATAGTACAAAAGATCCTCCAGTAGCGTACGGACTGGCTCATTTGGGCGGGAGTATTCCCGGCTTGCTCATTCCTTCTTCAGGTGACATTACTGAATTATTTGAGTTAGTGCCTTGTGCGTGTAGCCTTGCTGTTAGTGCGGGTAGTCTTCCCTGATGGCTAGTATCCGCAGCTGCGGGAACAGGCGGGGTACGTCACCATTGGGAGGCTTTTCCTGCGGGAACAGCTTGCGTACTGCGCGTAAAGACGTCATCTATCTGAGCACGGTGGGTCCTGCGGATCCAGTTGGTCTTTGTGCAGACGTCCCTCTTTAAGGTGATTCTTGCGGGTCCAACTTTGCAGACGTCCCTCTTTAAGGTGAGTCTTGCGGGTCCAACTGGGTTCTGCTGGGACCTACCTCTTCAAGTCCCCCCAGTCCAATGTTCTTCTCATGAATTGTTAATAAGTGAGGTGAACTTTTGGACTTAAGCAAGGGGTTTCGAAAAGGATTTAGTTTTAAGGTTCTCCGTGGGGATTCTTCCCGCGGGTTTCCTAATGTCACGCAGAATTTCCCACTTTTCTGCTTGATCTTTGGGTATGATGCGGGTAGGAGTGTAACCTCCTCGCAAGTCAGGTGCGTTGAGTTTCAGTTGTATAGGTTCTCCACGAGGTTTTGGTAGTTTTAGACATAGTGATCAATTATGTTTAAACAACCAATTCCATCTTGGAGCATCAAACAATCTAGTTCTCAATGTTCCCGCTATGCGGGGATGTTATATCCCTTTCCACAAGCATGGCCCAAAAGATCCTTCTTGGTTTCAATTCCCTGCGAGTGCTAAGTATGTGAAGGGTTTCGCCTTGACACTGTACCCGCACTCGTCTTATAGTCACTTTACTTCCAAGGTATTCTTGGCTTCAATTCCCTGCGGGTGCTAAGTATGTGAAGGGTTTTGCCTTGACACTGTACCCGCACCAGTCTTATAGTTACTTGGTTGCCAAGGTATTCTTGGCTTCAATTCCCTGCGTGTGCTAAGTATGTGAAGGGTTTTGCCTTGACACTGTACCCGCACCCGTCTTATAGTTACTTGGTTGCCAAGGTAAGGGGGTGTATTCCCTCTTATTTTTGAATCTTTTTGAAATTCGAAGAGTTGGTGAAAGGATAAGAACAGTCCAACTGTTGAAGGGACGTCAGCGTGGTGTGACGGTTTCTTCTGACAGTTTCAGGACGTGCATGAAGTTATGGCGACGTGACAGTATATGGTCATTCTAGACGCTTTTTCAGGCGCGTGGGCGCGAGTTTTCGGGCGCGTAGGCGCGAAGTTTACGGCACGCGTCCTGTCAACAGCTGTTGCCAGCGTGCTCTTTCCACGTGTCATAGTTTCATTGCACCTGCGCTTTCCTCTCTCCTCCGCATTAAATTCATCGCATTCATTGCGATGAGTATATAAAGGGAGGAGAGGATGCATCTCAACTCACAGTTTCACTTCTTCTTCTAAGCGATTTCCGGCGAATACTCTTAACTTTTCCGTCGAGCATTCTCCTGAAATCGCTCTTTCATACCTCCAAGATGTCTTCTACTCATGATCCTGAGGCTACTGCCGAGGAGTCTGACGTGTACACGGAGAACCCGATGTCAGCGTCTGACAAGGACGATAAGAGTACTGCTGGCGAGTGCCAGTGTGCTCTTTCCGTCGACCTGTATCACTACATCGTCAAGAAGTTCATGCTCGAGCCTTTCGAGCCTGAGTTTCCTGAGCCTCACCAGACGGTGTACGATGCCCCCAAGGGAAAGATAGGGGTATATGCTGCATTCTTCATTTATGGGAATTTCAGGTTCCCATTGACGAAGTTTGTGTACCGTGTTCTGGAGAAACACGGTGTAGATTTGACGGAGGTGCACCCGATGGCGATCGCAAAGGTTCGCCACTTTGAATGGGTGTGCCACATTGGGCGTTGAGCCTCGCGTCGACCGCCTGATGACCTTCTACTCCTGGAGGTGCATTCAGGGCTGGTATACCCTGATTACTCGGATCAAGGGTTTGAAGATCTGTGCTACCGAGCGCAGTCTTCGGTCTTGGAAGCGGGAGTTCTTCTATATCTCTGCCCGTGTCGTCCCCATAGGGATGACTTTCAAGAACGGGAGAGCACTCCCGAACCTTCACGCCTCCAACTACCAGGAGGCGGAATGGTTTACCAAGATCTCCCGGATCCAGACTCCGGTTTATCGCTTTGCGGAGTCTGGGATGGTGATGCTTGGGATGAGCCGGGTATGGAAGGATGCTGGGGCAGAGGCGCCACAGATTCCCATCGTTCTTGAATACGGTTCGAATTCTATTCCCCATGGTATGCTCCATCTCTTTTTGCTGATTTAGGGTTTTTCTTCTAACTGCTTTTCTGTTTATTTTCAGATGGGAACAATTTGCAGTCGCTTCTGCAACCGCATGAGAGCGGTGGTCCCGCTCGGTTGGGTACTCGTGCTCTCGACGAGAACGAGTTGCCCATCTTGGAGCAAACGGCGGATCGGTTTGTGGAGGTCTACCCGCCAGGCCACGAAATTCTGAGCGCCACGCGGCCATGTAAGGGTTTCATTAACCCTCGCCCTCTTCATGCTCAAACCTCTGCTGGAGTTTCTCTAATTTTGTCATCTTCTGATGAGGAATCCGCAGACGGTCCTTTCTTCGTGAGGAAGAAGAAAGCTGCCGGCGTGAAGGGCAAGGCGAAGGTTGCCTCCACTGCCGATCAGGGGAACCGGTCTGACTCGGAGACCGAAAGTGAGGAGGTGGCGGGGAACCCTGGTGGTGGTGAGACAACTGTCTCGGAGGTTGAGACAGCTGCCACCTCCGCGCGACCAAGTTCTACGACGGTGACTGGCGTGAAGAGGCCAGTTCCATTGGGTTCGTCCCCGCCCGTCAGAACCTTCAAGATTAAGAAAACTCGTAAGTACTTTTTAATTAATTTACCCGCAATTCTTTTCGCCATTGTTTTTAATATCTTGTCTTCATGCAGGCGTGGATGTAACCGCATTCCAAAGTGATGCGGGAAGGAGCAGTTCTGGGCCCATGACGGTAGGTTTGGTCAACCTACCCGAGGCGATGACCTAGGCAGCTGCGCCTGTTTGCAGCATTGGTTCAGTTGCTCATCCCGTTGAGGCAACTGTTCCAACTGTAACGTCCTCTCCGCCGGCTGTCAGTGCCATATTCACTGCATCCTTCACTGAGCCGGTGGTGATTGTTTCTGCGGGCTCTTCCGCAGCGGCGGCCACGGTTGTGAGTTCACCTCCGATGGTCTCTACCGCGGCGGCTTCAACCGTGCCTCCGGCACCGGCGACTACCTCGTCCCCGGTCGATTCAGCAGGTATGTTCAGGGTTGGGGCTTCTAACCAATCTCTGCCTCCTTCCAATCTGCCTGACCTCTTGGATGGATATTCCTTAGGTTCGGGTGATGGGTTTGGCGGCTATCGGCCTGTTGTCGACTCTACAGGTGCGTAGTGTTATTTTGGCCTTTTTTTTTTCTTTTCCTAACTGTTTTTTGTTTTTACAGTGTCGGATTCCAATGAGGTGTATGTTCCACGGTGGAACATCCGCTGAGGAACAACCCTTCGGAGGGCTGTGGACTGCGTCGAGTGGGTGCGTCACGCCGCCCCAAGTGGTGCGTTGGGGGAAGCTATGTCTAGCTACCAGGAGGGTAGGCTGACTAACGAGCTTCGGATTCTCCTTGCCCGGATGCAGCCGCGCGTCGAGTTGCTTTGTCGTGAAAACGAAAAGTTAAAGACGGCGCGTAGCCAGGAAGTGGCTCAGGCGCGGGCTATCCGGGAGGAGAACAGGAGACTTTCCGCCGTTGCTGCGGAGAAGGAAAAGGCCTTCAAGGCCCTCGAGGTTGAAGTTCAGGCCCGGCTCGAGGCCCGTTCCAAGGCTACCCAAGCTGTTAACGAACAGCTTAGGTTGGCTAAGGAAACTGCGCGGAACGCGACCGAGAGGGCCACCAGAGCTGAAGCCATTGCTGAGCCTTGCGCGCTGAGAATGAGGAGCTTAAAGCCAAACTAGAGAGGCTTCAGCAGGCTCATGATGCTTTGGCTTTAGAAGATGCCAAAAAGCTCCAAGAGATCTTGGACCAGAAGGGTATGCTTGACCACACCGAGCGTAAGCTGAAGGGCGTTGAAGAGGCTGCTGCTAAGGAAGTGTTGCTTGCCAACCTTAACAAAAATGAAGCCGAACGCGCCCGCAACCAAGCTCAAGCTGCCCTCCAGGAAGCTCTGATCACCAAGGAATGGCTTTTACGAGAAACGTTGTCGCAGGTATGCGTAGCTTCATAATGTCTTTACGCTTTTCTTTATACTTAGAAAAGTTTTTGATACATATACATTTTTTTTGTAGGTTGTGCATCGGATCTTCACGAACACATCTTATGACGATGCCATGAGCGCAGCCCTCAACGCTTCTCATGAGGATGCGGAAAAGGCTGGTTTCTTGCTTGGTCTGGGGTTTGTTGAGAAGGGCATCCCGCCTTCCAACTTCCCTCTTTATGACGTGGACACTGAATCTGCCTATGACCAAGCAGTGAACCAGTATTCTGCCTTCCCGCATCCGGTGGTGGAGAAGGTGAACGAAATTGCTGCTGCTGATGATGGGCTAACCATTCTCAAGACTTTCCTTGAACCGCCACAGCCAACTGATGGTGCGGGTACAAGTGGGTTTGGAGGGAGTGGTCCTGAAGTTTGAACCTTAAGATCCCTTCCCACCGTTAGGATAGATTTATATTTCTGTAGGCGGGTAGATACCCGGCCATTCTTGTAGTGTTTGAATTTTTTATGAAATATAAATGTTTGTGCGGGTAGGACCGTCACTTTCACTGGATGACTTGCTTTATAAACGTTATATGACTCGCTCATGCATATTATAATTTAATTTGGCACTTGTTTTGCCTCATAAACAATATATGATTCGCTCGTGCATACTTTAGTTGAACTTAGCAATTTTCCAAGTGTTTTGAATAAGTTAACCGTTCGATGCGTGGTTGTCAATAGGTTAGTGTTCAATTTCCTCTATCATGATTGTGCGGGTAGGACCGTCACTTTCATTTAGTGGGATGACCAACCTTTACCTATAACTGACCTGCGTGAAGGTTTTCGTTAGAAATTTTTTGCCGTTTTTTGTGGTTATGCGGGTTTTTCCGCCGTCCACACGCAACGACTTCCCCACTTATTTATGCGGTGAAAACCGGCATATCAGTGTTTTGAATAAGTTAAACCTTTCGACGCGCGGTTGTCAATAAGTTAATGTTCAGTTTCCTCTATCATGATTGTGCGGGTAGGACCGTCACTTTCATTTAGTGGGATGACCAAACTTTACCTATAACTGACCTGCGTGAAGGTTGTCCTCATCTCTGAAATTTTTGCCGTTTTGTGTTTATGCGGGTTTTGGCGCCGTCCACACGCAACGACTTACTTCCCCACTTATTTATGCGGTGAATACCGGCATATCAGTTTGGAAAGTTTATGTATAAATGTAAGACCATCGGCGTCAATGTAATAAGGAGAATCATTTCCATTAGAAGTGGCTCTGGGTCTTTTCTTTACAAGTTTGGAATTGATCTATATGCAACCTGTGTAATTGAGCTCTCTTCCATGTTCTTGGGATGGGGGTGTCATCGAGCCTTTCGAGCCGATATGCACCTGGTTCGGAATCTCGTTGTTTACGCAGTATGTAGTCTCCAACATTGAAGCTGCAGTTTCATTCGTGTTTTCCCCAACTGGGGTTCTACACGCATTAGCCTGCTCAGCGTTCATTGCGCCACGAGGTACGTGAGTTTCCCATCTCTGACAAATGCTTCGACGACGTCCTTCAAGTCTAAGCATTCCTCGGTGGTGTGGCCTTTTGTCCTGTGGAAGTCACAGGATTTGCTTTGATCAGCGTTTGGACGCTGTCGGATAATTGGAGCCTCTGGCCATGGGAGCCTCTCGGTGGCGAATATCTCGGTGACGCTTTTGGTGAGTGGCGTCCATCTGGAGTTCCGGTTCGACAACTGCATGTTATCCCTTCCGCCTAACCGAGGGTGTGAGCCGGATGAGGTGTCAAAGTTTACCCTTGACTGCCAAATGCCTAGCTTCCTCTTTTTGTTTAGTCGGGCGGTAAGGACGTTGTTTTCTCTTGTTTTCTGAGTGTAGAGGTTTGTGCTCTGGGGAAGATCTCTACCCAGTTGCTTTTCCGTTTCCGCGAAGCGTTTAGCTGCTGTCATGATGGCATCCCATGTGAATGGCATGCCGTCTTTACCCGTCAATGTGCGGATAAGCTCTGGGTATTCGGCGCCTTGGATGAAAGCTGCGCGAACAAGATCTTCGCTTATGGTGCCCAGACTCAGTTTCTTTGAATTGAAGCGCGTGATGAAGTCTAGTAAAGACTCATCTTCTTCTCGGATGCAGTTGAGGATCGTCCATTGCTCTTCGGTATACTTTCTTTGTTGACTGAAGTGTTGGCTGAACTTTTGCTGGAAGTCAGCCCAATCGTAGATGTGGTGGACCGGTAGACGGTCGAACCACGCTCTGGCTGCCCCAACAAGCGTCATTTGAAACATATAACACCACGTGGGTTCCGTCCAATTGCTGACGGTTGCCCCCGCTATGAATCTGTTCAAATGATCGTCTGGGTCAGATATACCATCATAAGTGCCGATGTTGGACATCCGTTTAGCACTCTTCGGGGCGATTGCTTCCGCAATGTCCCTTGCAAACTTGGACGTTCCCTCATTTGCAACAGTCGGTCTAAAGGTTTTGGAGAAGTCACGTGGGTTTCCCCCCGCGTTCCTTTGTTTGAAGGTTTCTCCAAAATTCCTTCTTGGTTGGAAGTCCGTTTCCTTACGCTTCCCTTTCGCCCTATGGCGAGGGTTTGCGTCGCTGTCGGACTCCTCCGAATCATCGTCCCTGTACTCGCACTCATTGCTCATGTTGAGCTGTTGTCGAGTGCTTCCGAATTCGTCAGCCTGTTGGAGTGAACGTAAGCGTTCATCCAACTCAGCTTGGAATTCCTTCTGACGTGCTTCCGCCCACGCTTTAACTTGATCAAGTGTTTGGCGGGGGAGCTTCGTCTGTCGTCTTTCCACCTGGGTATCAATGATTCCCAGGGGAGGATTGTTTACTGCACTTGCCCCGGCTTGGGTAACCGGGTTAGTGTTCGTAAAATTTACTGCACTTGCCCCGGCTTGGGTAACCTGGGTAGTGTTCGTAAAATTTGTGTACTCGCCGGTGTTCCCCCCAGTAGCTGGGGTCTGTGGTTACCGGAGTTTCTTGGTCACTCGTTGGCATTGGCAACGGAGTAACCTTAACCATCTTTCCAGAAGTTTTGAAAAAACTGAAAAAGAATTAGTTCTAGCTTTTATGCACGGATGGCGCCAATGAAGAAACACTAAGTGACCCCGGGCAGATTACGGATAATCTGGGGGTTAAATAGTTGTTTCCACGAGGGTTAGGTCCGGCAAAGATGGTTATTCCTCTGATGACCTGCAAAACAGACACCGTGAGATCGTCACTGAGAAGGGGGGGTACCTCCTTGTGACCACCCTCCGGCGTGAGAATCAGACTAGATTGCTCTCGAATATAAGTGTATATTAAGAGAAATTGCTAGAGTAGATATCAGATAATATATGGAGATATAAGATAATGATACCGTTCCAAGGTGTTGGAGTATTTATAGCCGAAGGTAGGTTTCCAAGCAGGTACAGCCAGCTGTATAATATTCCTTTTCTACCAACTGTGGGCTACGCACGTGCCATGCTGGTGGTTGGTGGGTAGGCAGCGGCTGATAGTGACATGGCCGGCTGTGTACTATTCCTTTTCCACCAACTGCAGGCTATGTACGTGCCACGACAGGGGTTGGTGAGTATGCAGTGGCTGATAGTGACATTAAGTACTAGAGCGTGCTCCTCGTCGTACTGTTGTCAGTGTGCTGTCGCTGCTTTGGTCAGATCTTTTGTCCATACCTTGGCAGGTATAGTACAAAAGATCCTCCAGTAGCGTACGGACTGGCTCATTTGGGCGGGAGTATTCCCGGCTTGCTCATTCCTTCTTCAGGTGACATTACTGAATTATTTGAGTTAGTGCCTTGTGCGTGTAGCCTTGCTGTTAGTGCGGGTAGTCTTCCCTGATGGCTAGTATCCGCAGCTGCGGGAACAGGCGGGGTACGTCACCATTGGGAGGCTTTTCCTGCGGGAACAGCTTGCGTACTGCGCGTAAGGACGTCATCTCTCTAAGCACGGTGGGTCCTGCGGATCCAGTTGGTCTTTGCGCAGACGTCCCTCTTTAAGGTGATTCTTGCGGGTCCAACTTTGCAGACGTCCCTTTTTAAGGTGAGTCTTGCGGGTTCAACTGGGTTCTGCTGGGACCTACCTCTTCAAGACTTGATCCGTATCAGTCGTAGGCACATAAGCAAAGGAGTTAGACCCCAAAGCCATCTCCACTTTGATCCATTCGCTATCCATTTCACCAAAAAGACAGCTAGAAAATGTTGAAAGTAAACAATGATCGAAAGGTGATGGTGTTGATTGTATTTACATGCTGAATTTGACATATATAAATAGTGAGATTTGGGGTGGCCGGTAGGAATATGTAATTGTCTAGTCGTTGTTTTAGAAAATGTCATATAACTATATTATATATTATATATCATATATCATAAAAAAGTGGTAGCCTGGTAGGTCTAGGTGTTAAACATATGTGTATGTGTTGATGAATTGATGGTTAGAACTCAAAAGTACCATGATACAAATATGACAAAATTTCTGGATCGAAACCGCTCATAAAGGCTAAGATAACCATTTCAAAATCCACTTTCTGGACTAATGAATATTTCTCAAGTCACTCAAGATACAAATATGACAAATTTTCTGGGTCTACCGATTGCAAAATAATTCAATACTGTCTAATAATTTGACATATAGGTTAAAAAAAGTATTAAATCAACCAGCTTAACCCTTGAGGTTGTCATGAATGCGATGTTCATGACCGACATTACACATGACAACGATCATTGTACTTGGTCATGGATACGAGTTTCAAAGAAATTGTGTAGAAAATATCATAGCATTGTTTTTTGTTGATGGTATCAACTATGATGTCATGAGCTTCTAGAAGTGGATAAGATCAAGCCATGCTCGACGGTATTATCAAATCCAAGGTCTAATTTAAAAGTAGAGCTACAAATGAGTAGCTATCTTAAAAGAACTATGTCCATGTTTGGGATTGAGTTTGAAACATGCTTATTGGTTTAAGATGTGTTTGGCAATCATAAAAAACTTTTTTATTTAAGTTTTTTAAAAGAGTTAAAAACAGTTTTTCAAAAGCTTCAAATCCTAGCTTTTTAAAATAGCTTTTTGAAAAAGCTAATAAGTCCATAAACATTTTTCAAACTCAATCCCAAACATGCTCTGATAATAATATGCATGAATACCAATAGCTTGTAGTATATCAGTATTAAGGTGTCTAAATCTTTCCTCTCCAAATGATTAGGGTGGAGCCACTTGAAAGGTATTGGTGCCAAATGGGCCATAGCTTTTTGTTTTGTATATGTAAACAGGTTATCAAAAGTCGAGTGAAACCATAGGTTTTTTAAAAATTGAACTCATTAAAAAAAATGCATCGTGTAACAAGAACAAAATCCATTTATGTCGTAGGGGAAAAGACACCACTTTATTTCAAACAGGATGCGCTTTCGATCTAGAATCAATCAGTGTGCACTGTACATATATTTTTTTACCCCACTGATTAATTATTTTACATTTTCTATGTTTCATTATTTATTCGATCCATAAGCCATCGGTGCATCGGCTGAGTTTGTGTGTATAGTTGCTAAAACTTGGGAAACAGACCCATTGAGTCATTACAGAGTTATTGATGTTTGTAACTCAGCTATATAAGAAAATTTTTCTTAGTCGTCAGCATTATTCACATGCTATGTATTGATGTATTTTCAAAACGTATTTTCAGGTAAATAGGATTAATATGATATAGTCAGGATAGATTGTTGAAGGGATTGACGATTCCTTAGGTGATAGTCCATTTTAATGGCTCGGATATTTTAGATGCGTGCAATAAGTTTCGATGAAAGTTTAAACAATGTTTTGTAATCAAATCAAGGGTATTTGATTCCCTTTATTATAAAATAATATTTATATTTTATTATTATAATGAACAAATGTTTTTCCGTTGCGAATCAACTCAAACTAAAAGATGGTGCTAACTACCAGTCATATGGCTATACCCTTGAGGCAAGAAGTGATATTGCTTCCTAATATCCAACATTTTTGGAGCGGATCAAGTTATGCCATAGTGCAGTAACTAGGATACGACCCGTGTAATACACGGATTGTTAAAGAATAAAATAAAAAAAAATTAAATTTAATAATATACATATTAACATATCTTATGGATTCATAATATATAAATAATTTACTAAAATACATAGATTAGTAAGAATAATTTGTATTTACATTTTAAAAGTAATAAAATGGAAGGTTGTAAATTTATACCAATTAATAAAAAGAGAAGACTAACAACAATTAATTTTAATTGAGTTGGTAAGTCATAAACATTTTAAAAGTAAGGTATTGAGTTCTATTCCCACCAACAACATATTTTTCATTTCCATGAAGAAAAAAATTGTAAAAGTAGAAACTTGAACACTTAGCGGAGGGTCTAATTGAATGATAAGTGAAAAATTGTGTTGCTTTATATACAAGTTTTTATTTTTACAATTTTTCCTTAATGAATGATAAAATGAAAAATATGTTGTTAGTGGGAATTAAACTCAATACCTTATTTTTCATTTCCATGAAGAAACAAATTGTAAAAGTAGAAACTTGAACACTTAGCGGAGGGTCTAATTGAATGATAAGTGAAAAATTGTGTTGCTTTATATACAAGTTTTTATTTTTACAATTTTTCCTTAATGAATGATAAAATGAAAAATATGTTGTTAGTGGGAATTAAACTCAATACCTTACTTTTAAAATACTTATGGCTTACTAACTCAACTAGGATTAATTGATGTTAGTTTTCTCTTTTTCTTAATTGATATAAATTCACAACCTTTCATTTTATTACTTTTAAAATGCAAATACAAATTATTCTTACTAATCTATGTATTTTAGTAAATTATTTATATCTTATGAATCCATAAGATATGTTAATATGTATATTATTAAATTTAAATTTTTTATTTTATTTTTTAACAATCCGTGTAACACATGAGCTCAATCCTAGTTTTCTTTTAAATCACAACAAATATGTATCCATTCAAGCTTCGGTTTTGGTCAATTCTCATCCTGGCAACCCGACACAAATAACCCACAACCGAACACCACTCAACCGATGCAACCAACCTCTCAATACCCGTATCCAATCGGTGCTAATTTCGACACGAACTTGATGGTATACATGCACAAGTTAGGTGCCGTTTTTCTTAGTACTTTTTAATTTTAATTTTAATGTAGTTTTTTTTAATTAAATGTAGTTTTATTATTTTAATGTAATTTTTATTTATTTAATGAAATTACTTGGTTTTAACTTAAAAAAAAAGAAAAAAAAATGACTGAGAAATAATTGAGCAGAGCTTTGACTACAACACTTTTTTGCAAAAGTTTAAAATACCGATTAAACGCCACGTGACATAAAACACCCAAGAATAAAGAGTTGTGACTACGAATGGTCTAAACAACCAACTTTTCATTTTGCTTTATCATGAAATTTTAATCATCATTATTAACTTTTGTTTACAAGAAACTTGATGTATCCGTACGGTTTGCTAACAAGTCGAAAACACTCATTTTTTAGATTCTAGGCGAAGCCAAAACCAGTTTAGTCATTGACTTGGGCCAACTTTATCCCATCTTGTTTAACCACTACCTCTAATTTGAGGAAAAAAAAAATAAACGTGTTTTAAAAGCATAGCAAGTAACATATTATTCACATATAAGTGTAACGAAAGTCTTTTTTATGAAAAAATGTATAATCATAAACAAAATACAAACTTTGGTTATAGAAAAACTATAACTAAGTTAACAATCAATTTCTCAACTCATTCAATTATTTCAGTTGATTTTGTATTATATTTTGATTTTTAAACTATAACCGAATAAGCCATTTTTGTTCATCACCATAACCCAAATAAACATATGCCCAACATTCAAAATCAAGCAAGCAAACAAACAAACATATATAGTAACCATAATATAGAAAGTACCAGTAAGAATAGTAACTTAAAGGTGGTGCAAAAACTATAGTGTTAGCTTAGCAGCTCCATAAGCTTCACCTTGATGACGGAGCGGACCGCTTTGGCATCGCTGTCATTGTGGGGGTTTGATAAACTTGACCCATGCTAGAACCGAGAGTTGAGGCCCTGCGCCTACGAGTCGAGGCACTTTGTGAGAAGTGTGAGCTTAGACCCGATAACATATAAGCTCTTCCATTACTCTCATACTCGTCTTGCCCACTCGACATTCTTTCTTGCATTTCCTTGAGCTCGGCATCTAGTGCCATACAGAGACTATCTCCGGATCTAGCCGATACGGTTCCAGTGAGAACATTCCGGAAGTTCTTGAGTATACTAACTGCACGTGCCAGATCACCTTCTTCCGCTGCGGCTCTTGCTTGTGCCATGGCTTCTGCTGACTAGGTCAACTTCAATTGAAACAACATTTTCACTACAAACACTTTCCGGTCTTTTAACTTTAACACTTTTCCTCACTAAATTCACCGTCTCATTAGTCATCGGATCGGTATAAGAACAATGTACCTTTAATATTGTTATTGCTTGAAGTTTGTGTATCCAATGCCTCATCATCATTGAACGCAGCAGGCTCGTTGACGGGTAAATTTGGGGCGGGGAAGAGGTGGGAGAAGTTCTTCTGTTGTGGAAGCGGGTTGTTTGCAGGATGCAAACCGGCTTGTTGTGGAACTTGTTTCCAATTTGCTCGACAAATCGGACATATTCGGTTTCCATGATTAACATTTGAAACAATGCATTCAAAATGGAAGGAATGTGCACATTCTGATTTGAATACGGCTTCACCAGCTTTCATTGAGGCTAAACATATTGCACATATCTGCATAGTCAAAACTAAGATTCAAGTCACCACAAAAGTCTGTGTATACGGTTTTGTACTATAATTTAAAAATAGTCAAAACACAAAGCCTTTGGCCGGTTGTGAACTTGTGTACTTGGGGTTTTGACTTTTGGCACAAACCTCGTTGCATACTAATATAAAACTAATAAAATAATAACTTGACATAACCGGAAAAAAAAGACAAAAAAGTTTAAATATTATTCTTCAATATAAGCAAGCGGTGCTTAAAGTATAAATAGGGTTAGGGTGGCTCGTAAGAAAACGAAAACAAGTTAAGGTTTTAGACTCACGCTTAATTAAGGCCTCCAAATCTAAAAGAAAAACTTTAAATTATAATAGGTAAAGAAAACTCGAAGTAATGTATTGATGTGGTGATAGGTTTGGTTGTTATTAAAATATCAGTTATGAGTTCAAAACTTGTAATAAGCAATTTTTTTATTCTTAACAATTGTGATGAAAAAGCCACAAAATCTTGTTTCAATTTAGGCCTCTCCATTCATTGAGTCGACCTTGAATAGGGTAGATATGCATGACAATGGTGAAGATCATGGATCATGGATGTCCATAACAGCTCATTAAACATTATTACATTACACTAAAATAAAATATAAAATTTTGACAAGAATAAAAATATAGAAACAAGTCAAATAAAATTAAAAATAACTAGAGTTTTGAGAAAAAAAACCTTAGAACTTGAAGATCTACAAGAGGTAAAACGTCGGCGGGAACTCATGATAGCAAAAGGTATGTGATTACATGAAAGCTGATAATGAGACAATCTATATATGTACTATATAATATATAAAAGTTTTCTATTCACATGTCATTTTTTTATACATTCTTACTTTTTTATTCCCGCCTCTCTCTCCTATTTAGTATACATTTTTAAAGTTCTTTTAATATATTTTTTGTTTAATGATTTCTCTAATTGTTTTTACAAAACGTATTTTATTTTTAAAAAACGTTAGATCTGCTTATAAAACATTTCTATAAACTCAACATTTTCATTATTTAACTTATCTAATATAAATTATATCGTTTTTATATATATAAGAAAACATTTACATATATATGAAACATTTTAGCTCATAAAACTTACTTAGCGGGTTCATTGTTAAAAACACGTGGATCTTTAACTGAATCCAAACCGCCTTCTTTTCCCCTATAACCGTAATCTCTTTCTTTCTATCCATAAAAATATTGTCGATCAAAACCTTATTTATTCTATTTTACTGCACCTTCTTCGACTGATCAAAAGCTTTCTTCTATTGATGATTGGTTCGTATTATTCCGATTGTACCATTTATGCACTCATAATTCTATTTTACTTTAGTTGTTACCATATTTCTAGGGTATCGTCTAATATTGTATCAAAAGAAGTATAGAGATTTATGATTTATTTTTAAGATTGTGAATAGTTGTTATAATTTAACTTCATACGTATTTAATGTATTACTCAACTTTATTTATCGAAAGTTATCACTTACATAATTTAACTTGTCAAACCCATGTAAAACATGGGTACCTAACCTAGTATAATATATATAATGGTAAAAGGTCGGTCTAGGTTAATATAAAGGTGTAGAAACCGTTAAATTTGTAAAAAGTTTTGTAAAAATGGAAATTATCATTAGTATATATATAGAGGTAGAATAAGATTTAAAAAAAAAAGATCATAATCTTTTATAAAATATTATAAGATTCTTATTCTTTGGAGTTGTGTTTAATAGAGTTGAGTTTGGTTGAAATAAAGAATATCACTTTTGTTTGTAAGGAGGATGTTTTGGTCCATTATCTAAATCTCAAAAACCCATTTTCACAATCCGGAATCATTTCAGATATGCTCGTCGCCACTACAACCACTATAGCCACAGCTTCAAATGGTATATCCGAACACTAACTGAATTGGGGTCGTCAATCATCAAATCGTACCTTACCGATCGTATATTTGTTAACCTCACACACAATTGTGTTTTAGCCTTTTAGGTGGGTTCCATGTGAACTCATTGTTTTTTTCTTAAACACATCTGCGAGTTAAGTTATTTAATTCATTATTTTGTTTTTGTTTACACGTAGAACAATTTGTGTTTGTGGAAAAAGCACAATCTATTATAAAGCCTGACACAATTTGGTTTTTAAAAGTTAGGATCAATGAAATAACTCTTTGATATTACAGGTATGGTCATTCTGTTATTCTTGATTGTGTTTTACAAATTGTATTTCACTAAATTATGCATTACCATATTGTGTTTTATCCAATTGTGTTATACGAATTATGTTATGTATAATTTTTTTTTAAAATTTTATATAGCAATGTGACACTCATATTAAAGAAAAAAATGCTTGTATTATGGTAATTTTTTTTAAATATCGTATAAAAAATTTACGGGTGTTTTAAATTGATGGGAAATTGTAACATCATATTGAGTAGAGTTGTCACTTTTGATCGAAACCCATCCCGAGAAAACTCGAGCTTGACTGAACCCGAACCCAAACTAATCCAATCCAAACCCGAGAAAAAGCTAACCCGAATCTGAATTGAAGTAATTTGGGTTGGTTTTGGGTTTGATTTCTAGGTTTCAGATGAACTCGAAAAATCCGAATAAACTATTAGTTGGAAAACATGATATTATTATTAAGTATATGCGTCATATCAGTATTAGGTACACCGAAACACTCTACACATTCCACATGTTCCAATCCTATCTATTATGGATGATCAACTATTTATTGTTACATATTTTTTTCTATTTATGCCTAATAACAACTGTAATCGAATAATACATTGCTTTATCGGGTTATGTTACTTTATTTTAGAGTTGTTGCTTTTCTTAAAAAAAGAAAATTATTCCTTTTGCGTTTTTAGATACCGAAACCCATATTAACCAAACCTAAAAAAACCTTAGAGAGATTTGGTTGATTTCTCCTTCAACTTCAAGGAAATTTTACACCGATCTCCATTTTTTTTTTTTTTTTTTTTTGGGATTTGCTTCTTCATATCCCAAATTTATGAAATTTTGTAAAAAGATATCGAGTTGTGCGACTATTTGTGTAATCATAAAGTATGCAGGGTAATAATTTAAATAAGAAGTGGAAGAGAATAAATATCAATTAAACCAAACTTTAAAGTTTACCCTAAAAAAAAGTCTAGTCACCATCCACCACATTCATATACTCTTCTCCAAGGTTTTCTATAGTTCCAACAACTACTTTTAATATGAATTGATTCAATTAATTTGGTTTGATATTAATCTCTACCTGGTCATGAGTTTGAGTATTAACGTGAACTTTTGCTAAATATAACAGAATGATCAAAGTGCTTATGATATAAAGTATAAAATATATATATAATCTCAAAACAAAACTAGTGGTATTTAGAGATTACCTGACTTTCTGTTGGACACTTGAATTTGCTTTTAACCCTTATTACTAGTTTATCTTACCGGTGTGAGTATATATTTTTTTCCTAATTAACGCATCTTGCCAACCAAAATATCCAATACCAGAACTTATGAAAGGCATGATAGATCATTGATAGGCTTATTTTGGGTGGATTGTTGGCTTTGAAAATATGGGCTTCAAAATACCAAGTAGATAGAAAAAGAATAGGCCATGAGCCCATGACCATGTTGTTGATGATTTTCTATTGCAGGCTAAGCCAAATTAAATTAATCGATTTAACTTTGGTCAACTTTATCCCATCTCATTTAAAAACTACCTTTGATTTGAGGAAAATAAAAAATAAGCATGTTAAGAATAACGACACAAGTAACATATTATTCCTAGATACTCAACTCATTCAGTTATTTAAGTTCATTTAGTATTAAAATTTTGATTTTTTAATGCACATGAACAAACTTGTGTAATATACTAATATACCCCAAATTAGCCATTTTTGTTTATCAACGTCACAAGAACCCAACATTCAAAATCAACCAAGCAAACAAACATATCTATTACATAGCTGGCAACTAAATAAATATAAAAGAAAAAAAAAGTAACTAGATAAAGCATATAGCATAAAGTGCAGCTAAGAAAAAATAGTGAAATAACATAGAAAAAGAAAAGTACCGGCAAAAATAATAATACCCTACATGTAACATAAAGGTGATGCGAAAACTATAGTCTAAGAGACGGAAGAAAAAAAATAAATAAGCATGAAAACAAGAAAATCAACCACTCTTTCAACATATTATGCCCTGATTCCCATAACTTTATTTCTTTGTTTCGATTATATAAAATCATAGATCAAATTGCAAATTCCATATGCTTCACTTGGATGACCCAGCGGACCTTTTTACCATCGCTCCCATCGCTGGGATTTGATAAACTTGGGGCATGGCAGCACCAAAGGAGGAACCGAAAAAGGCCTCACGAGCCATGGCTCTTTGCGAGGCGTGTGCGCTTAGACCCGACAACATGAAACCTCTTCCGTTACTTTCATACGCATGCCTACTCGCCATTCTCTCTTGCATTTCCTTAAGCTCGGCATCTAGTGCCATACAGAGACTATCTCTGGATCTAGCCGATACGGTTCCAGCGAGAACATTCCTGAAGTTCTCGAGTATACTAACCGCAAGTGTCAGATCACCTTCTTCCGCTCGGCTCTTGCTTGTGCCATGGCTTCCGCTGACTGTAACCGGCTTCTTTGTCGGTCAACTTCAATTGAAACAACATTTTCATTACCAACACATTCCGGTCTTTCGAATGTAACATTTTCGCTCACTAAATTCACCGTCTCATTAGTCATCGGATCGGTATACGAACAATGTACCTTCAACAACAAGGTCTCATTGCAAGAAGTCAACTCCATTTCCTTCGGGATGTTGACCGAGACGATAAAATCCCGTTCCTCATCAGCATACATATCCCTGACCTCTATGCGCCCCGACTTCCTATCAGCTGCCAAATGACTCGTATAACTACCGGTTTTTAGAGATTGGATCCCAATGCTCGGGTTCGCACTTTCAACTATCACTTGCAAACCTTTGACCACTACACTCAAGAGTCCACCGATACACTGAGCGAACGCATCTTGGATTACACTTTCGGTCTCAATAAACGAAAACGTCCCACCCGACATCTCGGAAATCGAGTGCATTAACACAGCATCATGATCTGTCCCAAACCCAAAAGCGTGCACCGGGACATCGATACCTTGTGGAACAAGTGACCGTAAGTTTGACCGGCTTTGACCTCCACCCGAATTCGAACCCCAACCACCACTCATTGTCCCACAATAACCATCCTGCCCGTCTGATAACAAAATCATACTCGCCACGGGGTTTTTGTCCCGACGGTCATTCAAGACTTTCGCCCCCATTCTCAACCCTTCGGCTATACTCGTCCCGCCATCTGCCACCAACGAATCGACAGCTTGGAGCGCGTGTTGCTTCCCAGTATCCGACATTTTCCTGAGCGAAAACAGGCGGTGCGCGGTGGTTGAGAACCCAACAACCGACAACCTATCGCCCGGTCCAAGATTTTGTATCACAAAACCCATGGCCCGTTTAAGCAATGACAGCTTATTGCCTGTCATACTACCACTAGTATCAAGAACAGTCACAAGATCCACTGGGGCCCGTTCAGAAGCCATAACCGGAGCTTTTAAGTTGATCAAAACCGCGAAATCATCCACGGTACTGGACCGAGGCACCGCAGGCACCTCGGTGTATGTTTTCATTAACACCCTTTGCAAAGATGACCCGCCCGATGCATTATTAATATTATTATTATTGTTTGAAGTATGTAGATCCAATGCTTCATCATCATTGAACATAGCAGGCCCATTGACCGGTGAATTTGGGACGTGGAAGTGGCTGAAGGGTTCTGCTGTTGCGGAAGCGGTTGCGGACGCTGTAAATTTGGGGCGGGGGAGGGGCTGAAGGGGTTCTGCTGTTGCGGAAGCGGTAAATTTGGGACGGGGAAGAAGAAGCTGGTAAAGTTCTGCTGTTGCGGAAGCGGGTTGTTTACCGGATGCAAACCAGCTTGTTGTGGAACTTGTTTCCAATTTGCTCGACAAATCGGGCATATTTGGTTTCCATGATTTACATTTGAAGCAATGCAATGAAAATGGAATGAATGTGCACACTCTGATGTGAATTTGGCTTCACCAGCTTTCATTGAGGATAAACATATTGCACATATCTGCATGGTCAAAATTAAAATTAAGTCAGCACAAAAGTCTTTGTATGCAGTTTTGTTATATAATTTAAAAAAATTCAAAACACAAAAACAATCAAACAAGGGGACTTTGGCCGGCTGTTAACTTGTGTGACATGAACATGCGTATGAATTTGTGTTTTGACACAAAACCTCTTTGCTACTGATATAAAACTAGTAACAGAAAAATAAAAACCTAAAATATATATAACTTAAAACTAGTAAAACCTAGCCCTTGCTTCGAAGCTAGATTGAAACCAGGGCCGGCTCAACGAGTTTGATGTCCTAAATCAAAATAAGGTTTTGTGTCCCTTTCATAACCATTATAAAAATAATAATGAATAAAAAAACACGGATTGAAACGTTCGAGACTATTAACAGAAACCTAAAGTATGATATAATTCAAAATAACCGAAAAAAAAAGTTTTAATTATTAAATTTTAATTCAAGCAAGCTGTGTACAACAAATTAAGATTCGGGTTCATAAAGTATGAATAGGGTATATATGCATGACTATGGCTGGTGAAGATCATGCATATATCATGGATGTCCATGACAACCATATAAAAACAAATTAAACAAAATTAAAAGTAACTAAAGTTTTGAGGCAGTTAAAAAAAATTAAAGTTTTTAGAAAAACAAACCTGAGAACTTGAAGATTCGCTAGAGGCTTCGGAGTTCATGACGGCAAAACGTATGTGATTGCAAGAAAGGCGATCGATAATGGGTTTTTAATTAAGTCGTGGTTTGGACGGTTAGGTTAAGAAGAGGACATATATAATGGTAAAATACTAAAATTAGGTCGGTCTTGGTTAATATAAAGTGTAGAAATTAACCGTGTGGAAATCTTTTCTAAATTTGTAATGGGGAATAAGTTTTATAAAAAGGAAATTATCATATTTATATAGGTAGAATAAGATAAAAAGATCTTCAAATAACCTTTTTAAACTCGTAAATGATATCTTCAACTTCTTATAACAGATTATAAGATTATGATTCTTAGGAGTTCTGTTTGATAGAGATTACAAAGTTTGAATTTTTTTATCTAATATAGATAATGCTAGAAATTTTAATAAGAAAATACATAGTTGGTAAAACGTTACATATTTTAATTTTATATATTGTCAAGACTATTATAATCACAATAATAATCATTGTAACATCATCCGGAGTAGAGTTGTTACTTTTGACCCAAACCCCGTCTTGAAAAAACTCAAACCTTAACCTGAATCCAAACTAACCCGGTCAATTCGAAAATCCGAACCCGAGAAAAAGTCAAAGTGAACCCAGACCGAAGTAATTCGGGTAGTTTTTGGGTTTATTTCTAGGTTTCGGACGAACCCGAATAAACTATTTGTATGAAAACATGATATTATTATTAGGTATAAGCGGCATATCATTATTTGTACGAAAACATGATATTTCTGACCAAAAACTTTTTTCTGATGTTCTAGAACTAACAACGTTAGGATTTTGTTAGTCGTGGACCGTTGGGAACAAATACGTTAAAATATGGTACCGTCAACAACTAATTCATTAATTTGAACCAACAGTGACCAAAAAAACATAATTGGTAGTAAATAAAAAACAATACACCTATTAATAATACATAAATCTTTTGGTGTTGTGTATTTAGGTCAGTCATTTTGTTGTCAAAAGTCCCCATTACATGGATTTTTTAACCACGGTTGATGATCTCTCTTCTTCTCCTAGCCAGGTGACTATCTAACTAATATGGATGATTGAAGAATAATAATAGTGAATGAATTAAATCTTCGTGGAGTGATAAAAAAAAACATACCTGACATGCGTGCATTCAGTTCGATAATTTGACTGCAAAATGGTTACGGGATTAGCCGGTTTTTTCTTTCATACCATTATCTGAACACTAGTATGTGTATTTTTATCTTTACAAATACACTAAAAGTTTTTTTAATTTTTAATGAATGGATAAAAATTGTGATACAGGGTGAAAAACAAATAAGACTAATATCTTCCACGCATGTGGATATTGAGAAGAGAATTCAGGAATCAATGAAGAAAGCCTTGGTAACTTGAAGAATGAAGGACTGTTTCTGAGAACCTCTTAAAATTTTAGGGTCTAGGACAAGTAAAAAAGCGAGGCCCTAAAATCGCGTTCTCAACTATGTAATAGATAATTTGACAATTTTATCAATAAAGTTAACTTTAAAAGCCTAAAACAAACAAATAATAATGAACAAGCAATGACTCATGTAAAACACAAATAAAAGTTTTTTTTTCTATAAAAAAAGAACACTAATTATGGGAATTGAACCAATAACCTTTGTTACCATAGTATTAAAACACCTTCCACTCAACCAAAGAGTCATTTTGTAGGTCATTTTGTTAAAATAAAAGTATATATAAAAATAGAAATTTTATTTTTTAACAATTACGGACCTTTTGGGAGAGTGAGCCCGGGTCCGTCGCCCCCCTCGCCCTCCCTTGGGGCTGGGCCTGACAGACGGTGAGTTTTTAAAGTTAAAACATTTTGTTTTACTTTATACTAATTCTGGTCTGTCAACCATTTTGTAGAAAAATATTAGCTTTGAAATAGGAAGCAAATATATGCAGCTTCTTATGAATCGCGATCTCATCTTAGAACGTGCGTAGGGGGACGCTTCCCCCCTTCAAAGCGCCCAAAGGCCAGCCAATCGGTCCGCTTATGATCAGGGCCTGTTGGTTTCGTCATCCCTTGGACTCATCAGGCGAACGGGAACAGCTCGCTACTAGCGACGTGTTCGTCGTGCAAGCACGACTAGGCATGTACGCCTCCTTTTCCCCTAAGGCCGTGCCCGATGAAGTCTGGAACGAGCCAACAAACCTAAGAGTTACAACCCAAATCAAACATCTCGATCTTCAAATTCAAATATTTGGTTTAAGTAAAATTTTTGGAATTTTAATTTTGCGTATCTTAATTTTGCAAATTCGTTTTCTTCTTCCTTAAAATTTCTCTTAATATACCAAAAAAAAGGAATGAAATTGTTGAGTGTCGACCAGCACAAACACCTGAGATGAGATCAACGGCTGAAATTAGAACACCACAATTTAATCCAACGGACGGGTACAAAATGACATCACATATCACACGCGTCACCACGAGGAGTAGTGCTTTTTCGTCCTTCTTTGAATCGAATCTGATCCGTCCATTGTCCATCGATCCGCGTCAGTGAGAATCTACGGCCGAATCCGCCAGACGAGAAAGTAACCAATCAGATCATCCCTCTCAATCAGTCACAACAAGAAAATGGCGCCAAAGGCAGTTAAGATTACCGCGATACTAACGAATTCCCCAATTACACGAACAAATACCATGGCTGGTTTTGGTTTTAAAAATATATAAAACAAACCACCACCACTTCACTCCTATCATAAATTCATAATCATCATCCTACTCTACTCTACTCTACTCAACACAATGGGTCGACCACCCAAGAATCCGTCTGAACAAATCGTCAAATGTGAACACTGCCCTTTCTCTGCACGACGCATTGATTATGGTTTCCATGATCGTGATTGCATTGTAGGTTTAATTAATTCTAATGATTCAATTGATTGTTTGTTTGTTTCTTCATTGATTAATAATAATTCCGTACAATTTCATGAGAGGAAAAGGCACTTGAGAGAACAAGAGGAGAACCTAAAGGTAATGAAGCGTAACAAATTCAAGAAAGACATTCAACGAGCTGGGATGAAATTCGGGCAGCTAGGTATGTTTATTTTCCTCAACTTGATAATTATAATCATAATCTATTATTCTTTCTTATTACTGTGTTTCATGTTGTAACAGTGTCGTTGCGTTCTATTACCGGTGGGTGTGCAAAATTTGCAATCCAGGTCATCGGAGAGCACTCACAAATGGTTCGGAGGCTGATTAATCACGGAAACGTCCCTTCGGAAATCAATGTGCCGGTGAATGATGCGGTCATCGAGCATATTAGGACTTTTTGCTACCAACGAATCATCGATGCTGCTGATGATGTTGAAATGTTGATTGAAAATGATTTCAAGGCCCATCTATTGGGTAATCGTGACGGTCCTACAATCTTTCAAATCGCATGTGGGGCTTGCTATTTGGAGATCCAAGTTTTGATGGAGTGGTGCTTGGAGAAGATTTCATTCATGATCCGAAACAGGACTTCAGTGGAGGTACAACAACTCTTACAACTACCCGCACCCCTCTCCTCGGAAGCCATTGCTGTCATGACAAAGGTAAGGCCCGGTTTCGACATCGTTGTTTGATTGTCATTAACTTTCAAACTTACTTCTTATGGTTTGATGCATTCCTTTTTCATGGCATGATATTGAAAACTATTGTCATGTTGGGTTTTTGTTTGATATTTTGGGATCATGATTGACTGATTGTAATCTTGGATATGACTCTTTGATTGATATGATAAAGTGGTTTACAAATATATTGTTGAGTTTTGTTTGATTGAATTTGATTCACTGATTGTTGATATGATATTCCCGAACCGAACCCGTCCCGCCTCAAACCCAATCCAAACCAAACCCGAAACACGCCCCAAACCAAAACCCGTTTTTGTACCCGAACCCGTTAGCATTTGAAACCCGATCTAAAAACGGTCTGAACCGTGACCCACCTTGGCTTAAAACACGACCCGAACATACCCCGTTTCGTTCCGAAAACCAACTCGGACGCGTTTGTGTTTGAAACACGATCTGAAAACAGTCTGAACCGTTACCCGCCTTGGCTTAAAACCCGACCCGAACAAAACCCGTTTCGTTCCAAAACCCAACTCGGACCCGTCTGCGTTTGAAACACGATCTGAAAACGGCCTGCACCATGACCTGCCTTGGCTTAAAACCCGACCCGAACAAAACCTGTTTCGTTCCAAAACCCAACTCGAACCCGTTTCGATTCGTAATATGTCCAGTCCCTGCCCAAAACCCTTTCCAAAGTTGACCGATTCTGTGAGCTGGACATCCACCGGTCTGAAGCACCGCCAGTTCTATTGCAACCCACGATGAAAGAATCGAACGATTATATTCCATAAAAATACTAGAGAACTAATTAAGTATATATGATGCATAGCTATGTGTATAACCAAAGTAGAGAGATTACAATAAATTTGAATGGAGAGAAAACAACATGAGATCAATTTGGATTTGTTTCTTTAACTAGCAATATTACCCGCGCAACAGTAACACTAACATCAATTTTATTTTATGATACTTAGAGCATTCCCATTCCATTCCCAATCTTCAAACCAAAAATTACACTAAAACTTATTTTATTTTCTATCTCCATTTCAATTAAATAATACTTTTTATACCTTTTATCATTACTTTTTCTATTTCCTTCACTCACAACCACTTTCAAAATATATTAAAAAATTATAGGAGATGAACAGTAACTTTTCAAATATACAGAAAAATCATTACTTTTTCTAAAATATAAAAACTCTTTACTCACAACATCCTAAATCACTCTCTAAATTATAAAAACACCCCTCACATAATATGAGGGGTTGGATGAGAATGCTCTTAGATACTACAATTAGTTATAGTTAAAAGAATGGGCAACTTCATAGAATAGTAACCAACTTTTAAAAGTGTTCCAATTAGATCATTTAATTTTAAAAAGTGTTCCAATTAGGTCACTCAACTTTCGTGTATGATTAAATTAAAAGTTTTAACATGTTTTTATCCAATTTCTTTTCTGTTTCACATAGGAAATCTTTTTATCTTTTTTTTGAAGTTGACGTTGAGTGGCGACGTGAATTTTATTTTTTATTTTTAAATTTTAATATAATTAACATTTTTTAAAAATTTTTAAATTTAACTACATATATTGCAAATTCCGACACCCACATCTTATCATCCATTTATTTCTTGACGTAAACAAAAATCGGTGAGACTTGATTTGAAGATTTAGTAACCCGATTTGGGGAAAATATGCATCAGTGACCTAATTGAAACACTTTTGAAAGTTGGTTACTATTCTATAAGATTTTCCATTAAAAGAACAAACAATATTTATTAAAGTGCTATTTAAGATAATACACAACCATATGTATGATTAATATTTATGCAGAAATAAAATATGTAATTCATACACAGATGCATGCTATGAGCAAATCAAAATAAATCTTTATCAAGATAATAAAAGAGAAATAATATTTTTAGAAGATTAAATTTATCTATTAGGCATACAAATAAAAATGACATGATCATCAACTAAAATTTAAAACTATTAGACATTCCATTAAAAAAACCTCACGGATAAAAGAATGTTCATCAGGAATAAACACCGTTAAGTATGAAAATGGGTTTTATACGTTTATTCACTTGATAATTAAAAATGTCCAGAATGTCAGTAATATCCAGATTAAGGTTTTTTTGAGAAAATTCTTTAACTTGAATGAATCAATTAAAACCTTAAGATATCAATTTGAAAATGGGTTTTCTTAATAACTTGATCATAACAAATATCCCAGATCTCCATAAAATTGAATGAATTGAGGAATATCCCCAAACGGGTTCTTTAAGTTCATCAAAGTACTTCGGTTAAAAATTGGCACTTCTGTTACAGTATGTTCGTCTATTTATTTAGAGTAACAATTTTGATTTTCTATATTTACCGTTTTTCCTTTTTTAATCACAACAAATCAATCCCGAAATTTCATCTTAATATTTGTGAAACTATCGACATCAATCAATCGGCTCTCTCTGTAAGAACGACTTATCATCCCGCCTCAACGCATGAGACCGTGAGTTAGTGTCAACCCGTATATGACAACGCACAAAATAAACTTCCTCTAGGTGCGGGGACTGGTTAAGGTCAGGGGCCCTGTAACGCATCGGTGTCGGTTCATAACTTGATGCGACCAGCACCCCGCTATCCCATGCCCCGCCACCAACGATACATGGGCAGCGTTGGATGGGTGCCGAAGATGACGTCATGAACTGGATATGATCGCCACCGACCACCATTGTAATGATGATTGAATGTAATGAGTATGCGTAGTAAGCTGTAATTACATTGGAGGTTGGGATGTAGATGGCGATGTATTTATAGGTTTAGAAGGGGCTGTGGTTGTCGGTTATTACGGTTTTTAAAAGATTGGGTTTTGCAATTCAAAAAGGGGTAGCGGCGCAGCTTGTTACCCGCTTACCTTCTGTTTCGATGTAATCTAAACATTTAATACTACTCAAATATAATTACCTTTGATTACGGTTTAAAAAACGATTAGTGGTTAATTGAGAAACAACGCAACGGCTGAGCAAATAATTAAATGGCGTTTTGAAATATAACTTCAAAGTTAGCTCTGCATATGATGATAGTTTATACTTGATTCGATTTGTTTTATTTAATTATTTGTTGACACACTTGTCATGGTATGAATTAGAATTTTGAAAGGGTGCGTCGGCTAAGTGACCCCTTATCCTTCAATTTGTAACAATCTACACAGAATTATAAAATAAGAATTATAATGAAAGGTTGGCAATGTGAAATTAATTGATGGAATAATGAAAGCAATGCAAAGTGGAATAATAAGAAGACTGCAACCAATTCAAAATGTAGTAGATAGAATAGCAACCATCAATTATGCTTTGTTAAATCTTAATTAGAAGAAGAGTGTGACATTCGTCAATTTCGTGTCTTGTTTGTATTCGTTTTTGTATTTGTTTAGTATGTAAACCGATCCGATTTGTAAACCGAAGCTTATGTTATAATCAAAATGATGGATTTATGTTACAATATTGTTTCACATTTGTTGGGTCTTGAAAACATCCTATTTTTATTTTTATTTATTTATTATTATTATATTTTTTTTTGTTTTGTGTTTTTGTCTTGATCCATTTTGCATGAAAACTCTTGTGTCTCACACCCATATTTGACCACCAACATTACCCTATATATACACCACCTTTCCTCTTCATTTTCCCTTGCTACAACTCCAAAAAAAAAAAAACTCTCTCAAACATCAAAGATTTACGGTTATCTTCTTAAGTGTTCTTGAAGGTTTTTAGTCTTTCATCTTAATTAGTTTATGTAGCCTTATTAATACTTGTTTATGGTTGTGCAACATATATATAATATACACCCCTTGTTTACCTTTGGTAGTTACTTCTCTGATTCCGGTCGGTGAGGTTTCGGACCTCATAAGGCAAGGCTTCATGGAGGACTTCGTGTCCTTGATATATATACATCTATATAACTTGTTCATACATATTAATCTTGCTTATTTTAGTTTGTTGGTCATGTTTACAAGTTCCATGGTTATGGGTTTTTAAGAGTCTATGCTTCGGTTTAACCGTAAATAGCTCTAAACCGTAAACCGAACTTTGTTACTAGTTTTGTTAAATAATTGTTTAAACATACGTATTGTTAGATCTAAGTTTCTAAAATCATTTTTACAAATTCTATGGTTATGGGTTTGTAGAATCTTACCTCGGTCTTAACCCGAAACACGATCCGAACCGAAAACCGAACTTTTGTTTAAAAACTTTATTGTTAACTTTTGGTATTTTTTATTTGTACATTATTATACAAGTTCTTTAGTGTTTGGACATGTGGAAACCATCTATGAACTTGTTGTGAGATGGAAACCGAACCAAACCGATTCTTACTCGCTTAAGACACACAAGTGTGTTTTTTTTAGCCATCAAGACTTGTATATTTCTTTAAAAATAGTTACAATTTGATTTTTAAATATTTTCTTAAGTACTTGGAAATGTTGGATCCAACTTGATCTCATAACAAAGTTTTGACCGACAAAACCGAACACTCGCTTAACGTGCGTTGTTAGTTCTAAAACAATGGAACTACATACTTGGTTAAGTCTTATTAAATTTTATTGAGTTATCTCATAACATTCAATATTTTGGAAAGTTGACTTTGGGTTTGACCAATTATCAAGACCCGAACCGACAACCCGAACACTCGATAAAAAAAAACCGTTTTAGTATCTTTATTCCAAAGGGATTTGCATTCTTGCATTTTACCCACCTTATTACTTAACATAGGCTAAGCACTTTTTAAGATTTGAAACACGAAATGTCGGATGAACACCGGTAAGTTCTTCCGGTAGTTCGAGTCGATAAGCTACTTTTCTAACACGTTCAAGGATTTTAAAAGGACCAACGAAACGAGGATCTAGTTTACCCTTCTTTCCGAAATGGGCTACCCCCTTCCAAGGAGATACTTTTAGAATGACAAGATTGCCAACATTAAACTCGATCGGTTTTCGCCGTTTGTCGGCGTAACTCTTTTGACGACTTCTAGCGGCTAAGAGGTTCTTACGGATTCGATCAATAACATCGGTGGCTTCTTGAACCATTTCGGGTCCCGTGATTTGAGCTTCACCGACTTCGTTCCAACTAATCGGAGAACGACATTTACGACCGTAAAAAGATTCGAAAGGAGCCATCTCAATGCTCGAATGGTAGCTATTGTTATAAGAAAACTCAATGAACGGAATGTGAGAATCCCAAACCGAAATCAAGAACACATGCTCGTAGCATATCCTCGAGAGTTTGTATTGTACGTTCGGTGCTAAGATCGAGACGTGTTCCCAAAGCTTCTTGAAGTGAACGCAAAAAATGAGAGGTATAACGAGCATCACGGTCAGAGATAATAGTCAATGGTAAACCGTGTCGGCACACGATTTCTCGAACATAGATTTGAGCAAGTTGCTCGACAAAATACTTCTCGCGGATCGGAATGAAATGAGCAGATTTGGCCAAACGATCGATGATCACCCAAGTGCTATCGTTGCCCTTTTGGGTGTTGGGTAATTTAGTGATAAAGTCCATAGCAATGTCTTCCCATTTCCAAACGGGAATCGGTGGTTGCTCGAGTAGACCAAAAGGTCTTTGATGTTCGGCTTTAACTTTTGAGCAAGTAAGACATTTAGATACGAATAACGCTACGTCCTTTTTCATACCCGGCCACCAAAAGGTAGCACGAAGATCGAAATACATCTTATCCGCACCGGGATGAACGGAATACTGCGAATTGTGAGCTTCGTTGAGTATACAAGTACGAAGGTCATCGCGATTTGGAACCCACAAACGATTGAGAAAGTACAAAAGACCATCGAGTTTGGTTTCGAGTTGAAGTTCGGCTCCACATGACATTTCGTCGTACATGTTACCTTCTTCAACGGAGGTACGTTAAGCTTGGAAGATTCAAATTTGAAGATCGGTTTGAACGACAACGCTTAGAAGCAGAACGGATTTAACATTAACCTTTCGACTTAGGGCGTCGGCGACAACATTCGCTTTACCGGGATGGTAACGAATTTCACAATCGTAATCACTAAGTAATTCGGCCCATCGTCGTTGTCTCATATTGAGATCTTTTTGGTCAAAAATGTGTTGAAGGCTTTTATGATCGGTAAAAACCACACATTTCGTACCATAAAGGTAATGTCTCCAGATTTTGAGAGCGAAAACAACGGCACCAAGTTCGAGATCATGAGTCGTGTAGTTCTTCTCGTTGACCTTAAGTTGCCTTGATGCGTAAGCGATGACTTGACCTCGTTGCATGAGGACACAACCAAGACCTTGATGAGAGGCATCGCAAAATACCACGAAATCGTCGTTTCCATCGGGAAGGGTTAAAATGGGAGCATTGCAAAGCATGTCCTTAAGAGTACAAAAGGCTTTTTCTTGCTTCGAACCCCAATCAAATGGTTTTCCTTTATGAGTGAGGGAGGTAAGAGGCAAAGAGATCTTGGAAAAGTTTCGAATGAAACGTCGATAATATCCGGCTAAACCGAGGAAGGATCGAATTTCCGTGGGAGTCGTTGGAGTTTTCCAATCCTTAACGGCCTCAATTTTAGCGGGATCAACATGAATACCTTTGTTGTTTACGATATGTCCCAAAAATTGAACTTGCTCCGGCCTAAATTCGCATTTGGAGAACTTGGCATAAAGTCGTTCGTTTCTAAGAAGTTCGAGAATGGAACGCAAATGATGCTCATGTTCGGCTTTGGATTTGGAAAAGATGAGAATGTCATCAATAAAGACGATAACGAATTTATCGAGGAATGGTTTGCAAACGCGGTTCATGAGGTCCATAAACACCGCAGGTGCATTTGTTAACCCGAAGGGCATAACCAAAAATTCGAAATGTCCATATTGAGTACGGAAAGCGGTTTTTGGAAAGTCTTCTTCGCGAACACGCAATTGATGATAACCTGATCGAAGATCGATTTTGGAGAAGCAAGTTGCGCCTTGAAGTTGGTCGAATAGGTCGTCGATTCGTGGCAAGGGATAACGAACCATCCTTCTTTTCCTTGAAGAGAACAGGAGCGCCCCAAGGAGAAGAGCTAGGACGAATGAAACCTTTATTGGAAAGTTCTTCGAGTTGGTTCGATAATTCTTGCATTTCAGACGGGGCTAAACGGTAAGGAGCCTTGGCCACGGGCATCGCGCCGGGCACAAGATCGATTCGAAATTCAATCGGACGAACTGGTGGAAGACCGGTGACATCGTCGGGAAAGACATCGAGGAAATCACGAACAATAGAAATATCTTGGATTTTCCTTTCCTTTTTGTCTTTTGTCGCCAAGAGAGCGAGGAGCGGAGCATACTTTTGGCGTAAGTATTTTTGCGATTGAGAGCACGACATGAGATTAAGCCTTCTCGATGTAGCTTTTCCGAAGACCTTAAGGATTTTACCGTTGACAAGCGGAATGCGAATGAATTTATCGAAGCAAACAATTTCGGCACGGTGCAAAGATAACCAATCCATGCCTACTATGACATCGAAACTTCCCATTCGCATCGGGATGAGATCGATGGAGAATTTATGGTTAGCAAGAACGAGAGTACAATCGCGGACGACGGAATTTATGGTGATAAAGTTCCCATTGGCGACTTCAACAGAAAACGATCGGGAAAGCTTGGTTCGAGACACGGCAATTTTCGACTCAAATTTCAAAGAAATGAAACTTTTATCGGCACCCGTATCAAATAAAATGGAAGCCAAATGTTGGTTCACTAAAAACATGCCGTTCATAACATCGTTTGCCGCTTGAGCTTGATTAACATTCATCATGAAAGCCCGTCCTTGATTGCCTTGGTTGACTTGAGGTGCTTGCGGTGGTGGAGGAGGTGGTGCTTGTATGGCTTGGATGGGTTGGATGAGTGGTGCATTGTGTTGGGAAAGTTGAGGTTGGTAGGTTTGAACTTGGTAAGCTTGAGTTTGTTAGTAAGGTGCGGTCATGGTTTGGTTAGTAAGGATGAGGCGAGGACAATTGTTGCGGAAATGGTTAGGATCACCGCAATTGTAGCAAGCTCAGGGTTGTTGAGGTTGGTTTGGTGTGTAGGGTGCATATCGGTGTTGAGTATTTTGGGGAAAAGTTCTTGGTTGGTTAGGTTGGGTTCGTTGTACGGATCGGCATGTGGTGTTGAAAAGACCAAGTCGGTTACAAATGGCGACAATGCATGTTTGGTGGGTGATGGAGTTGGCAAATGTTGCATAGTGGGGCGGTACCGGTATAGGGTTTTCGGGTTTGGGGTGGAATTTGGGTTTGTTGTTGAGGTTGTGGTTGGGTAACGGCATAGTTTCGGTAGTTGGTTTTGGGTTTGTTGTTGTTGTTGTTATTGTTGTGACGGGAAGAGTTGGAGTAGTTAATGGCTTGTGGTGCGGGTTCAACCTTGGCTTGTGGTGCGGGCTCAGGTTTGGCTTTTTCGTTTGGTTTCTTGAGGGTTAGGGTACCCGCTTTCACATGATTCTCCGATAGCGCACCGGCTAGAGTAATGACATCCTCAAGATTCACGTGTTTGCTACTCATGACTGAGTCACGTATTTGCATAGGTAAACCCCCGATGTATTTGTCACGCTCACGCTCAGCGGGGGTAACCAAATGAGGGACGAGAATGCTCAACTCGTGGAAACGGAGTGAGTAAGTAGCGTTATCACCACTATCTTGCTTGAGGTTCCAAAATTCCTCCTCAAGCTTTTGAAGTTCGTGTTTAGGACAAAACTTCTTCATCATGAGTGCCTTGAGGTCGGACCATGGAAGAGCCATAGCCGTTTCCAACCCTTGGAGATGCATGACACTACCCCACCATGTTAGAGCGGTTTTTCTAAACATGCTTGAAGCGAAATTTGTCTTTTTCGCTTCGGGGCACTCGCTATATCTAAACACATTCTCCATAGACTCGAACCATTGCAACAAGGTAGTCGCACAGTTCGTACCCCAGAATTCGGTTGGGTTGGCATTAGTAAATTGCTTATATGGGTAGGCTACATGTTTGGGTTCAACGGGTGCAACAACGGGTGGAGGAGGTTGGGTAGCTTGGATATGAGTTACAAGTTCGGGAATCACAGTGGCTATTTGCTTGACGATAAAAGCAGCCATACGTCGGTTGGTGTTCTTGCGCGGTCTTAGTGGAGGCATGCTAAAAGATTATAAAGAAATAGAATAAGTTTTAGGTAAAAAGAAATGGATATGAGAGTGTATAAAATAAGAATAATGTGAAGTTAAATTTTCTTTTTGATTGTGAATCCTAGAGTTAGTGACGAGTAAATGTTAGTGTTAGATAAAATATAAATCTTTGTATATAAACAACAATCCGGAAACAATCGTAAATGATTTTGAGATTTTGAGGGGTTAAAGCTTAAAATTTTGAGATTTTGAGGCTTATAGAGTCGGAAAATCGTACATGAACCACTATGATTTGATATTCCAACTCAACATTTTTTTTTATAAAACACAACGTTGGAGTCTAAACATGTGCACGAATCACCGCAACTTTTTCATGTTTTCGACTCAAATAACGATAATAACACCATAAATCGGGATACAACGTCATGTCAAAGCACTAGTCCACGAATCACCGTAGTTCTATTGTTTTGACACCGAAAAATTAGGATGGCGACCGGAATGCTCGCATTCGACTACTTAAAGTATTGACATGTATAACACGGTTTGTGGCCTAGAAAACGAGCACTATAATCCCACCATTCCAGGTAAGTAAATCACCTTCGATTCTTGGAATCTTTTTGTCAAATGGTCGTTTTATAATGTCTTGCTTCCTATGAGAGCTACGAACCCGATATAAATGCAACCTTTAAGGGATTATAAACAACGGAATCCAAGTTAATCTTTTAATCCATAAAACACAATGAAAGTCTACTTTTTGCGTTTTAAGGTAAGGATACCTTGGAAATACTATGAAAGTGTGTGTATGTGAACATTTGGGATATTGGTGAATTTTAAACAAGTTTATAAATAATATGCGATATGAACAATCAAAATAGAGTAAACACGTATGAGCACACGTATATGACCCTAAGCATAACAATACTAGGTCGTTACGTCTAACCACCTATCCTATTGTCAGGGCTCTGATACCAATCTGTCACACCCCGACCAAAGGCGGCAGAACATGCCGAGGTGTAACGATTGTCCATAAGCACGTGACACTAATTAAAGTGACTTTATAAATTCAAGACAACCTTTCTAAATTCAAGACTTTTTTTCTTTTTAGGCATTGTGCGTTAAACTCGTCGTTCCGACAAATCTCCAAATTATCATCTTTCAAGTTTACTACTTGAAGGTGAGTACTTCATACCCCATTTTTCATCTTTTATTTTGGGGGTGACATTTCATACTTATTCAACAAAATGCTTTATATTTGAATCTTAAACCACAAACGTAGTTGTATACTTTACCTAAATAATTGCTCGATTTGGTGTTCTATGCTTATATGCCTATGTGTTTATCGCTTTTGGTTGGTGGAACTATAAAATCCTAGACTATTTGGCATCCCCTTATAGCAAGGTGTCGTTAACGTAATGCAATTAACGATAACTATAAAATCCTAGACTATTTGGCATCCCCTTATAGCTAGGTGTCGCTAATGTGTGTAGCGATATCTATTTATCCAAATTACCACTTTTATTTATCGTTTCGTATGCAAGTTTTGTGGCTATCTTTATTATATACTAATATGATTAAACTTATAAATTGCTCACCAACCTTTGTGTTGACAAACTTTATTTTATGAAATGTTGCAGGTTTGCATCTTGGTTGATTTATGATTGTGAAGAAAACGACATCAAAGACCTTAGGATATTAGTAAAAATGAACAATATCAAATTTGTCATATTTTGTGATATCTTGTTTATTGTTATTTTATGGATAACTGTTATGTGACATTTTCGATGTTGTGAAATGAAATGAGTTTATTAAATACTGTCACTTTAATTAGTGTCATGTGCTTATGGACAATCGTTACACCTCGACATGTTCCGCCGCCTTTGGTCGGGGTGTGACAAAGAGGTCTTTCTTGATCCTGAAGAGGTTAAGATTGAGACAGGTTGTCAGAGTCATTTCTATTGTTGCCTAAGAGCCCTACCCCTACTTATAAGATATTGCTTGAAAGGCGTTGGTTGAGTGACTGCATTTGCCGCCCCTTTGACTGCTGGATTGTGATTGACTTAGCCAGCTTCAAGCCCTACTGTTCTAAGGATAAGGAAAGGCACTTAAGGGGGATGAAAATATAGCTCGTATTCTTCTCTCTTCCTTAGACCCACCATTTATCTAGTTAGCCTCCTCGGTGAAAGAAAGGAAAATCATTTTTAACATTAGCTCTTCCGGCACTCTCTTAGCTTAAAACTATCTACTAGGGAATCTTATCTATAAAGCCCATACGATATTCGACTTCTCTCTTTTGATGAGATGCTTCCAGTGCGCTTCAGGGGTTTGTAGAGTCGGGGAAAGGGGAAGGACAGTGAGAGGATACCATATAAGAAGGACAGGGAGGAGACCGCCTCTAAGACTACTCCTGGATGATGATAAAACTACGAGGGTTCGAAGTGAATGAATAGATGATATGATCAATTAGCTAAGATGAACTTAAAAGATCACAGTGCATTCTTTCACAAAGAGAAGAAAGTCTCAACGAAGCCATTCGTAGTAAACCGACAACTGAGACTACTATCTTATTATAAGACAGACTGGGAGACAGAGGGGAGGCTGGCTCTATTCAACCATTCTAAAAAAGCACTTACCATATAAGAAGAAAGAAGAGACTGCACTGCTTTTGCTTTGAAAGCGGCTTGGAAGGAAAGACTCCATAACCAAAAGGCAACCTACCAAGTGTCCTACTAGGAATATAGGAAGAAAAACTATTATTCTTAGCAGTGTTCAGGATGATCGGATGAGAGATCTTCCTCCGACTCCGATAAATCGGTCAAGCGAGAGGCTACCCTCGACTTATCGTAAAACAATTACCATAACAAAAACATAACCAAGATTTAACATTGTTATATAACATAATAAACGCTAATTATATATCTCTTAAGTAGAGAACCATACACCATCTCTAGCAGGCTTAGCTTCATATTCAATGTAGGAATTATCTGCCATCCATCCTGCACTTTAAACCGGTCTAAGACTATCTAAGATTAGAGAATTACAAAAATGCTACCAAACATGCTTGCTCTCAAGAATTCACTTTTCGTATATAATTCTTCCTCAATAGCTGGTCCACTGCTGAAATCATTCCTTTTGAGCTGCAAGTTTGAAAAGTTCAAGTGTTATTATTTGTTGGAAGGAAAAAGTAGTCATTTTTTCACTATGATGTAAGATTCTTGTGCATAAACTAGCAAACTGCTTTCCACGTTTCAGCCGCACCTCCCTCCCTCTCCCTCTCCCTCTCCCTCTCTCTCTCTCTCTCTCTCCCTTAATCATAGGAGAAAATTGAGATAATTTCTTTTAAAAATGGAAAGTTAATTCTGTATTATATTTAGTTATTTTCAAATAAATAAGATTATAGATATAGGATCAACTTATTCTAAGAAGGATTTATAGCAAAAAAAAACCCTATAAATAAAATTAAAAATAATAAATAAAAAATCATAGCTCAAAATTTAATAAAAAATAAAAAAAGTAAAAACACAAAAATGTTTCCACCGTCTTCCTCGTTCTTTAAAAAAAAAAATCTTGAAAAAGACACAATGTGGAGTGAAAAAGACCATTGTGTCTTTTTGTTTATCATTGTGTTTCCTTGACATTGTGTCTTTTTTTCTTGATATTGTGTTATATTAGTCAACATTGTGTTATATTTTGTTCGGCATTGTGTTATATTTTACGATTTATTGTGTCTTTTTTTAGTTATAGTTGTGTCTTTTGTTCATTTTCGTCATTGTGTTTTTTTGTCTCTGCATTGTGTCTTTTCGGGGCTTTTTTTTTGGGAACGAGAATGATGAGGGAAGCATTTTTGTTTTTTTAATTTTTGTATTTTTTATTTATATTTTTAGTTATGATTTTTTTATTAATTTTTTAAGGGTTTTTTTGTGTGTCCACAAATCCTTCTCACGCTTTTCATTTTTGTCTCCCTTTGTATTTTAACTTTTCCCTATAGATATAATCCACAAATCAATCAACATCTAAAGTACCAAACTGAATCAAATTATAGTGCTTAAAAAGATAGTCTATTACCTCAAAAAAACGCTGAATAAACTCGATCGGAGACTACGGATCCACTGCCGTCATGAAAACGGCCAGTGATTGACAGGCGCCGGTCTTCGCCACCGCCGTCGCTAAGGGTTCCAAAATGGAATCCGACAATAGTCGAAAGCAGAGACATTTATGCCATCACGATACACTGCCACCATAAACAACCGCGTGCCTCGGTGGCCGGTAATCTCTCAAAACAATAGAGAGAAGAGAGAAACTCTGATAAAGAGGTGGTGGTGGTATAAGAGCATCCACATTGGTGGATGAGTAAAAAGAAACTAAACGTCACATCACCTATCACCTGTCACATAAGATTTCAACTCATCTACCTTCAAACACCAAAATCTCTCATTTCTTCTCCAACACTACATCCACTTTTAAACACGCCTATATTCCATATGATCACATACTTCTATATTTTCTTTCTATAAAATAAAATACTCTTATAAGTATCTTATTTTCTATTTGATCTAATTAAAAAAAAAAAGTTCTAGTAAATAAATTTAAAATAAAAATAATAAAATTTATATAAATAAAATTTTAAAATTACATAAACAGTAAATAAAACAACCACACACACAAACTAAAAAAAGTTACACAAACTAATTTTAAATAATCAACCCCACTCAAACAAAAAAAAATTCAATTCAAAAAGAAAGATGGTTAAAGTGAGGGTTGAAATTGATTTCAAAATTTAAATGAAAATTAATTACATTAGGTCCATTTTTCATGTTTGTTTTCATCCAATTTTGTGAATATACTCTAAACTGAATATCACCTCCAATGTACATTTATCTGGTTCAAAATTATGAATGACGCCCTCAGAACTAAACAACCCATTGAAGTTGCTCTAAGAGAGAGAATAAGGGGGTGTTTGGGATCCCTTATTTTACCTCCTGATGACTTATGGAAAAGTCGTAAGTTGTAACTTTTTGTGACTTATGAAACTTTTCCTCTAAGATATTAAACCAACCCAAACACCATTTTCACTTTTTAATAAGTTCTAAGTCATATGAAGGCAAAAATAAGGAATCCCAAACGCTATTTTATTTTCGGTCGGTTTCTAAATTTTCAAACCATAGTGAACGCTTTGATTCGCGATTTATACCGGAAACTGGCCGTACAAAATCGAACCAGACTGTAAATGTTGAATGCATTTTGATCTTTATATTATATAATATTAGATATGTTTTGTTATATATATTATATATAGTTAAAATATAATTGAACAATGTCTTTTTTAATACAAGTAAACTTGGCTATTACAACTTTAAATTAACCTAATTTTAGTATGATTTTTTGTAATATTTGTTTTTGTTATTATTTCGCATCCTAGGTCTTCTATCAATGTTTATCATTTATGGGGCTAAAATTATCATCATTTCATGTTATTAGGGGTGTGCGAACCATCATAACCGTTAACCGAATCATAACCTACATAACCGAACCAATTTTAACCTATAACCAACATAACTGGTGGGTCGGTTTAATGAATTTTTGAAAACCACCAAATACGGGTCAGTTTTGGTTAATGCTTATTTCAAATCCGTCATAACCTAACCGCCCCATTTACAAGACTCTCACTTTCATGGAGTATAATTAGAACATGTTGATAATTTGGAGAAAATTAAAAAGGTAATAAACTAATAATGCTCTCATCTATTTTACTATATGATTTAATTTTACTAATTATTCATTTATCTATCTATCGTTTGTTTGAGTATATATTATTAATATTGTGGATTAAATATTTTGTTAAATTATGTCATGTCATTTTTATTTTTTTATTTGGTAATATTTAGTAACAAAGTTTTAGACTCAATTACATTGTTTTGGTCACGGTTAACCGACTCATAACCGACTCGCTAAAATCTTCAAAACCGATTAACCGAAATCGCCATAAGGGATCGGTTATGATTGTGGTTGTCGATTAACCGACATATTGGTTATGGTTATGGGTTTGACCTAAAACCGTCCCAAACCGCCCAATGCACACCCCTACCTGTTATAATCCTTTCAAGTATTATATTTTGTTGATACTTAGTTAGAATTGATGATACAGTTAAATTAATAATCATTTTAAACAAAATTTATTTCAAAGCTTAAACAGTGAAACCAAACCGGAATTTGATCATTAATAACGGTACGATTTTAATTTTCAGTGGTTTAGCTTTGGTTTTGGATAACAAAAAAACGATACTAACAATTGGGCTCACAAATTTAATAAAAACCATCAAAACCAGTATTGAACACCCTTACTTAACATATTAGCTTTTTCTTAATTGAAAAATTCATAACAATATCATACTCAAATTAAAGAAAATAAAATGCTTGTTTTTAAGGTGCTATTTTTTTTTACAAAAATATTAACATATAAAAAAACTTATTGTCGTTTAAAAATCGTGGGTGGGAAGTTGGTTTAAAATTGAAACTGAAAACATAATTTTGTTAAAGATGAGTGGGCAAACTTGTTAGTTGGATGAATTGTGTTTAAAAGACAAGTTTACCCATTTTTACACATGTACTTATGCATTAGCATTTGTAAAACTCTTAAAATCAAGTGTTTTAATTTATCATTGTCTCATGTATTATATATATATTGTATAGATAAACGAAATTTTTAAAAGCTCTATGTTTGCGATTATTCGGTTGGTTGTTTTTGATTATTAATGAAGAAATTTAATTAGAAACTGCAAAAAAAAAAGTAGGTTAATATAAAAAAATGATTTTTAGGTATATGGCAATGAAGCAAATGGTGTTTAGGCGTCTAGCCATCTGAGATAGCTGGATTAGATTCCTCTCTCATAGTGGCAATCCGCATAAGCAACAACGTGTAAGTAGATGGTGGAGCCATCAACAATCTGAGATAGCAAGATCCAACTTTATTCCCTTTACTGTAAGTCCCCCCGGGGCGTCGCCGATCGATACGAGATCCGCACGAGGTCTAGGAGTGCGGAATCCTCCTAGACTCGTTTATGGTGTAGAAGACGAAGAACACGATTACATACATACAAACACGCGAACAAACACACGAACGGGATAAACAAATCTGCAGATCTTTTATAATAATCAAAACCACGTTACATACCGAACATGAAAACAATTGACGGCTCTACCTCGGGCCGTCCCACACGGCTCACTCTCTCGGTTTCTCTCTACACTAATAAACTGATCACAAAACACTCTTATTTTCTGGATTACCAACCTAAACAAGACACAGCCGATATATATAATCACAACTTCACGGGCTTGGGCTTGGGCCAGTAGGCGAAGTTGTTATAACTTCGTACTTCGTTTCGGCTGAATAGAATTGCATAGCGACGGTCACAAAACATGCACTAACAGACTCCCCTTTGACCGTTGCTCTCAATTCTAACAAACACACAAGATCATCTGTTACAAAACATGCACCAACAGACTCCCTCTTAACTGATGATCTTCTGTTTGCTCTTCACCCAGCCGTGTCTGAAACTGTCATGTAGCTTCACAAATCTACCAATCAATTAGCGTCTTCCATATCAGATCTCCCCTTCAGTGTAAGCTTCTCCGACTAAATAGATTGAGGTCTTTGAAATGCATGCATCCCCGTGCCTAATTAATCATCTCAACCAATCACGTGAGTCCTTCTGACTTCACCAACACGTGAAGTTGGGCTCCCTCCACAACTTCACCAACACGTCGGCATACGATAAGGTTTAATCTTCAACTACTCAACATCAAGTGATCAATTTCATCACAAAACCACCTTGACAGAATCTAACACACATGACCATTTTAATCCGAAGCATCTTCAATCACCGGGGATAACGATCAAGAACATAAACACTTTAATTCCCGATTAAATCCAACTTGTTCCAGAATTTTCACTTTAATAAATAAGCATCACGTTTCAGGATTCAATTCTCGAACGCCTTGAAAATAACATAAATAATATGCTCTGACCGCAATCCAGTAATGACAGAAACCTTCAGTTCAATTTGATTTTCTTCAGTTGGTCAACCTCGAACAAAAACAATTTCATTGCCCACAAACACCCAACTATGTGTCAATATCCAGTTTCAATCAATATCCCATTCACAACCTCAACTCCATATCCAGAGTTGACACGTATTTGTTCACACGTAAGACCCAGAGATAACAAGTTTCACTCGTTGACGGAACATCTCCGGTCTCACAATAATCGTGTACACCTGGCCATACAGACGAAAACTCCAAAACACTTTTTTTTTTCGTTAACTTCGCATGTCCATAACTTCGCCTGGCTATAACTTCGCCTGGCTAAAACTTCGCCTGTCAATAACTTCGCCTGTCCATAACATCGCCTGACTGATAAGCGAACTTGTGAGGTAGGCGAAGTTGTGGGTAACTTCGCTGATATAGGCGAACATGAAAACAAATGACGAAGTTGTTCAAACTTCGTACTTCGTTTCGGCTGAACAGAGTTGCATAGCGACGGTCACAAAACATGCACTAACATTTACCACGTGGCAACACAAGATGAGACTAGCCGTTTGAGATATCTAGTTTGAACTTACATTTTCAATCATAGATTACTTCTTTGGGCTAAAAACACGGAATGATGTTCCGAGATCAACCCACAAATTACTACTTTTAATCTATTTGCAAGCACCTTAGAGATCAACACAACCATTACTACTTTACTAAACTTCACATTGTCATAAAAGCGTCCGAATATTAATTTAACAATGTCCTCTTTCAACCATTCCCAACACATTTTCAAAATAATAATAATAACCTATTATATAACATTAATTAATTTAACCACTTCACTAAAAGCCAATGATGGTACTTAAACAAACCATACGTTGAAATACACGAATAACAATTAATATAGACTAAATTACTCAAATCTAAACCTAATCCACACCACATCTGCTGTGGTTATTGAACAAGGGAAAGTGTTTTCTCGCAAGAGGAATTTGGCAACCGTACCGTGTGTGGCGGTGTTGACAAAACTGAAGCTCGATTTTCCCTTGACCGGCGTGCCATTCTTAGTCGATACTAAGCAAGATATAGAACTAATAATTCCGGGCCAACTTCTCCTTAATCACCAAAATTTTCTTGAGCGGGAGATGGATTGCACGATGGGGAAACACCACCCGGGTTGTGTTCGGGGTTGAACAAAAGTCCGTGCAAATCATGTTGTCATCTTTAAAAATAGTACACCAATGACTTGCTATGATTGGAAAAGTAAGAGCTTCTCAAATAAAGAGTTTTTAGATGTTTCTAGAAGAGAGAGAATGTAAGGTGGAAGAGAGATGGGTGATGTGGAGGTGAGAGTGCGTAAAGAAGTTTTTGGTGAAGAATGACTAAAAACACCATGTGAGTATGACTAGGAAAAAGAAGAAAAAAGAGAAAAATTGTATTTTTTTATGTAATGTATGTAGGGTAAGAGAGAGAAAGCATTGATTAATGGGGCAAGTGTTATATTGAATACAAAAACACCATCTAAAATTTATTTTATTGGTGATGCTCTAAGTTTAAACCAGCTATCTCAAATGATTGGTCTCATCTTTTGCTTTCACACGGCAAAGGGATCAGATGGCTAGATCCACTCACCATCTACTTACACGTTGTTGCTTACGTGGATTGCCATTAAAAGAGAGAAATCCAATGTTTTGTAGCTTAAGTTGTTTTGGTATATGATCCTATTTTTTTTTTAAATTGATTACATGATACATGTTTTATGAAATCAAAAATACCAAAATTGACGGTTTTAAAAAAAAACAAAGAATTCGGATTTAGCAAAAAACTTGAATTGTAGGACTCCAATTTTTTTAAGCATAATTAATCATGATTTTAATGTTTAAAAGTTTTTAGAATGATTATGTATAGAAAATTAAATTTAAGATTCAAAATTAAATAATTACATTAATAAAAATGGATGAAAGAGTAACTCATGAGTAAAAAAATTTTCACCCATACCCCATGAAAAACATGAATTAAATAGAAATAAAAAAGAAATTAGAAAATTATGAGGAAATTTTAATTTAGGATTGAATGTGGTTACAATAATATGCATAGGATCACCACATACATCAACCCTTCCAGGCCGTTAAGAACATGGATGAAAGCGTGTGGTTTTATTTACATTAACAATCAAACATTCAACTTCTTATTACCAACTTCTGATAAGGATGTTAAGAAAGAACAATGGCTACACCTAATACGCGTTTTAGGTGCTTTGTAACACAATAGGAGTGATCAATGAAGTTCGCTAGCTAGGACCAACTTGGTTCAATCCATGTATGAGTGCATGTATAGTGTTTAGTTCCAAAGAAATTTTCTTCATTAGATGTGTGATATGTGCCCGTTTTAAGTGAATAGAACACTATCCTTCCATTCTCTGAATGCAGCCGTGGGAAATAAATCTTGTTCTCCATATCTTGTGTTTTAGCTTCCATGTGAATGCATGTTGTATCACAAATATAAATTACGTTCCTTCCTAAATCATCTATATTCTCCCATTCTTTTATAAAAGTATTCAACTTGAATACTTCGATGGAGTCTCCAAACTCGCCTGACTTGACCAGTAAAAGATATTTATCACCTTTCACTGGAAAAAAAATGTGTTGTAGACCCGCAGCTACTTCTTGGGGATTTGGCTACAGCTTGCCCCCAAGAGTAATCACCCACGGCATGTATATCTTTTATAATAACAAGTTCGTCATCGTTACACAAGGCATAAAGATCTGAGCCATGAAATGTTGGAAAACGATGATGATGTAGATGTGCACCAAACATGTCCCCAAAAAGCATATGCCACTTTGGTCCCCGGCCTACAAAGTGGACGTAAACAGGCCAATATTCCGGTGATTTACCAAATCCAACAACCATGCAATCGGGGGAAGTAGGCGGCGCCGAGAAACAAAACATGCTACTACAAGGAGGTCTAGGAAGCTCACGGATATCACGTGTGAAGGGATTAAAGAACACCAGTCGGGGGTTTCCAATTTCATTCATGTCTGCGGGTTTTCTAAGTCGGATCAACATCAACAACCAACCATACTTGGAACTGTATATCCGCATATCACCATTCAGTTCTCGGGGTGTTTTTATAAAGTACTTTTCACCAAACACCGGGTCTACAAAAGTGATTAGGCCTTGATGATCGTCTACCACCACCAGCCATGGTGTCTGCAATGTGTTTAGCGTTGTTCCTTTATTACTCCATCGAATAATAGGCGCTCCAAATTGACATGTCTTGCATGTAGCACGGAAGTTAAGGTATTCAACACCAACACAAAGCTCCATAATCATCTCTAAAACATTAAACGGAAGATTGAGAAGATGTGATTCATGATCTTCATTCTCCGTGCTATCAATATCAACCATCATGATATCTTCATTACCCTCTGCTGGTTTAGAATCAACTCTAAACATGACTTCTCCTTGATCACCTGGTAACCAACAAAGCACACTATTGTTAGGATTTTTCACAATTGTAAGCACATTAACAGGGGCGGACCCAACACTAACAATGTGAACTTTGATGTGGTGGTAACTTCATTGTTTCATAATTAAGAGGTCATGCTTTTTTTTTTTGTTCAACTCAATAACACGTAGGGGAACAATCCTTCCACTCATTGAAGGAATGTTTTAAGGCCATGTTTGGGTTTCCTTATTTGCACCTCATTTTGACTTATATAAATTGTTTTTGATAAGTTACTCCCTCCTAACTTTTCAAAAACCCCCCTTTTCTTCTTTAAAAACTTAAAAATTAAAAAAGTCACATTACCCAAACACCCTTTTAACTTATAAAGGTTAACAAGTTATAAGGGGGTGAAAATAAGGAATCCCAAACACCTCCTAAATCCAATAGAATTCTATCAAAAAGACCAAACTCTCCAAAGGTCTCCTTTTATACCAGAAAGCAAATCAAACACAAATATGGTTTCCTAAACTATCGTAAGTGACTAAGTGAAATTAAAAATCAGTTGTTTAGTAGACCATAATGAAATTCTACTATTACTAGAAAGAAGATGAATATGCATAGAACATGAACTAAAATAAACCAGAAATAAGAGCTCATATGATCGATTCCATTCAATATATCCATCAAATAGAACCATTTTTTAAGAAATCCCATGCATCCTATTCCATAAAATATCAATGAGAATCGAAACTCTCCAGATCAAAATCGAATTTGAAACGAACACATTGAAATTCAATCGATTAGACTGATAGATTAAAATCGAAACTTCATTGTGAGCGACGTGTGTTTTAGCCATTCCCAAAACATCACAAACCCGACTTTATTATGATATTGTTTTTTATTATGTTCCTTGTCCCGACCCAAAAATTGATCACCGACAATATAGGACCCCATTAAACAAAATTCTTGGGTCCGGCACTGAACACATATCATAATTATCATTCAAAGGAAAAAAAAAACAATACTTACATTCCCACAATGACAAGCTGCTTGATGACGCTAGACAAGGCATATTAGATAGCAAGACGCTCTTATCTTTAACGTGTAGGGAGTGCATTGCTTTGCCATTTTCGTCAAGTACGTGTATATAACCCCCTAACTCCGGGGCAATTTTAGGGAAGTAAAATATCGAGTAGTCATGAGCAAGATCCATGAAAAATATAGCATCTTTAAGGTCTTCTAATTCTTCCCATATCATACTAGTCATGTCCAGCTTATATAAACACACACCACCAACTTGTTTCTTTGCTACCTCATCAAAAGCTAATAGAATGTAGAACAGTTCTGCACAACTTCCTTTTAGAAACGGAGTAAAGGAGGAATTATAACGATGGTAGTTAGGAAACGGTGGTTCCACCGGAAATGGCAATATATTTATCACAACTTCTTCATCCTTAACCACAATACTAACATGTACGAGTGTCCAGGAACTCAAGGCATATACTTTACCATTGCAGCAAGTTAAGTAGCACAAGAAGTTATCACCGGGTATGTTGCCCATTACACACCTTAACTGTTTAGCATATGACGTTTCAGTCCATTGTAATCTATCTAGTCTACAAAAAACAATGGTAGATTTTCCATATCCAATTAACAGGAGAACTGATCTGGGATCTTCGGGAGGAAACGACAAACAACATTCTAAGATAGATTCAGAATCTCCAATCAAGGGAGGGAGATGTATGACCTTAGAAGTCACCGGGTTCCAAATAGACCACATGTGGTTGAGCGGATGATTTGAAAGAATGGCCCAGCCATGAAAACACCCTCGGATACGTCTCCCCAGCAATTCAGGGATTCGAAGCTGATATCGAGACAGCGGGTCATGTATGGGGTAGAAAATCTGGTCTCCTTTGTCATCGTCATCGGCTTCCAGGTTCTGAACAACCAACCAGGGACACTTTGGATCCATCTAAGATCTTCAATTTGTTTCAAGATCAAGCACAAAGAAAGATAAACTGTATAATAAAAATATAAAACCCAAAATATTCATCGATCCGTATACTTACTATATTGATTTACCCTAAGGACTATACGAAATTTAAAATAGAATTCATACCTCAAACCTAAGGACGCCGTAACCCTACTTCGATATTTTCCTAGCTATCAATATATGACTGCTGCTTTTATTCTATTTTTTTTCCAATACGTATCATTCAAGTTTTGTTATTTACCTACGGCCCCCATCGAATTTAATAAAAGGGCATTTATATATATTACTTTTCTAAAGTTCTCATTTTATATATTTACCCGATCTTTAAATATAATCGGGTTAGGTTATAATAGAAAGTATAGTTTTTGTAGGAAGGATAAAAGTAATCTTGTCCATTGATTTTGAATATGGAGGGTTGAGATTAGTTTAGAGGAAAATCAAGTGTGAACACAAGGTAAATGACATAAAAGGAATAACACATTTGTTGACTTTCTCTCTCCACATGCAAGTCACATGCCAAATTTCTCCATCATTTTAAAACGTCCATAACTTTTTTTACGATATTTTATTGAAAAACAAATTCACCATAATAACGAGTGTATTTTTATCTTTTATATGAGTACCATATTGTAATATAAAAATTAAAAAAAATTAGTGGGTTTTCTAGAAATTGTGTTTTACCGAATTGTGTTTTACAAAATTATGTTATACAATAGTATTTTTCATTGTGTTTTTTCCATTGTGTTATTTACATTGTGTCATACAATTGTGTTTTTTATTGTGTTTTTATCATTGTGTTTTTTTTCATAGTGTATTTTTCCATTGTGTTTTTCATTGTGTTTTTTCGGACTTTTCCGACGAGGTGGTGGCGATGGGTGACGGTTGTGGTGGCGGTGGGCGGTGGAGTGGTGGTGGTTGTAAGAGATGAGTGGAGATGTAATTGAGTTTTATGTAAGTGAGTTTTTGAAATTAATTTAAATGGGTTTTGAGATTAAAGTAAGTGGGTTTTGATATTAAAATATTAGACAAAAATATCCTTCTTCCTAGCCTTCTTAGGAAAATCAAACTTCTTATTTGAACCTAACCCTACTTGCATATTTCTCCTCCCTAAATCATATATATTACATATATTACCATTTCATTAAAATTAACTAATTAAATGACTACTTTACTCTTAATGAATTAATATAACTATTTACATATATCTCCTTCCTAAATCAATTACATTTCTTCCAAATTTTCACCCAAACCGAGTCAGCGTTAAGACGAACATATCGAAGACTAATAAATCCAATTGGAGGCGAACTTATATATCCCCTTCCCAAAGACATCAATTTACATATCTCTCAAGTTTCAACCAAAACCTGGTGTTAAGACGGACATATTGAACGCAAATAAATCTAATTGGAGTTAAAACTTTTTGATCACTGGCAAATATAAAAAACCTATTCAAAAATTAATAAAATAGACTATTAAATTGCATAAAATAGAATGTGTTGGTGTGATACATAAACTTGGAACACAAAAAGTGCACAAAGATATAAAATAAGCAGACAAGTGTTGATAACATCTCAATTAGCACATCATCACAAACAACACTAAAGTGTACAAAGTATACAATAAGAAGAATAAAGATGGACGTATGGCAATTTGAGCAATCTTGTGGTTACATGCGGGATGATTTAAAAATCAAGGAATGACAGAATTTTCAACAATAAACAAGTATCATTGAATAAGTTGGTTAATGACATCAAAGCTACTTCATTATTATGGTTCAAACATATAAACAAAAAATCAAGCTTACGGTGTGGGAGAAGTACTACAAGTTTCATTTTGTGAATTGTTAAGGGGAAGAGACACTAATGTGGGTAAGGTTCATGGGTAGTTTATCACATGGTAAACCCACCTCTAACTATGTGGGTAGTTTGCCAAATTACAATTTGTGGCAATGTTTACCGTGTGTTTATATAAACGTTGGAGATTTTTGAAGAAATAAGACACCCATTACTACTCAATTTATTACATATAAATACCACTAACTCTTCACGATTTTTATTCACTCAACCTTCACAATTTCTATTCACTCAAACCCCCCAATGGCAAATTTCTCAAACAATGAACTCGGGATATTCATCTAGAGGACGAAGACATATACTTGGCCACACGAGCATCTAGAGGACGAGGTGAACAAAATTGCTATAATCCGCAAACGAAAAATTACGGAAAAATATAATTGGCCAAAGGATCATCTAGTTCATATGTTCGCACTTTAATTTTTTGGTTTGATCGTCATATTTTATTTTTCTGGTTTTCAATTATGTAATATTTTTAATTTTAATGAAATTTTAATTTTAATTACATTTAATTGCTTTATTTATTTTTAAATTTTAACAAAAAACAAAAAAATTCAGGGTACTTGTTGATAGGTGTTTCCAGTTATTTGAGGTTTATGGGTAGTTAAGGGTAAAAATAAAATAACGGTATATGATTGGCCGGTGCATGAGTAGTACATATGAGTGCCATTTCCCCTCTAATTAATTTAATATTTTTTTGTTGTGTTTCTAGTTGGCTGGTTGTATGTTTCTTTGTACTATGGGGCTTGTTGCTTCTTGCAACTTGTTTTATTAATTTATTTTTAGTATTAGTCAAATTTTAAAGGATAATGCTTTTGGTGGGCATCACTCTCTTAAATGTCAAGGCATTCACGTCAAATTGGGCAACGCCCAAGTTCATCGAGCATCGTAATGACGTGGTGTAGGGTGTGTTAGTTACAAATGTGCCTATCTAAAGCCCCTTCAATCCTTTATGGATTGATAACATCGACGTAAAGACGTGTCTTTATCTATTTGGCATGTACTGTTGTATCTTAATTAGGTTACAACAAATATTTTTTAGCATGGTTGTAAAAATCGCTTATATGTGATGAGTACTTGTCGAGTAATTCTCGCCTAGACCGAGTACTTATAACTTCTAACTCGACCGTCTTGGTAGTGCCTAGCAACTTCTCAAACCATGATTTCTTTATGTCGAATTATTGATTACGGTATAAAATTCCTCTCGAATTATGTAGGACAACTCAGCCTAGTTATTTGATAAAACAAAACAAAACAAAACATAACGTATTCGTGTTATCATGTATAACAATAACAAATAACAAATATATAATATACCATTTCAGTAGGTTATGCACATCAGTGTATCACCCCAATAAAGATGTGAACTCAACAATTAAAATCAATAACCCTAATTTCATCAACTTATGCCTTAGTTCCCAAAATTTTATTTCGACATAAAAAAATCATGGATCCGAATGCAAACTCGATAACCTTCACCGTGATGACCGAGCGGGTTGAAACATATTAGCCTGGGACCGAGTTAGCATCTCGGTCATTGAAGGGGTTTGATAAGCTTGAACCGTGCTAAAACTGTCAGTCGAGTCCCCACGAGCCGTGGCTCTTTGCCATGTGTGTGAGCTTAGACCTGATAACACATAAGCTCTTCCCGAATGCTCATACACACGCCTACTCGCCATTCTCTCTTGCATTTCCTTGAGCTCGGCGTCTAGTGCTATACAAAGACGGTCTCCGGATCTAGCTGCTATGGTTTTCGAGAGAATCTTCCTAAAGTTCTCAAGTATACTCACAGCGCGTGTCAGATCACCCTCTTCGGCTGCGGTTCTTGCTTGTACCATGGCTTCTGCTGACTGTAACCGGTTTCTTTGTCGGTCAACTTCAACCGAAACAACATTTTTGTTACCAACATTTTTCGGTCTTTCGACTGTAACACTCTCGGTCACTAAACTCACCGTCTCATTAGTCATCGGATCGGTATACGAACAATGTACCTTCAACAACAAGGTCTCATTGCAAGAAGTCAACTCCATTTCCTTCGGGATGTTGACCGAGACGAGAAAATCCCGTTCCTCATCGGCATACAAATCCCCGACCTCTATTCGCCCCGACTTCCTATCGGTTGTCAAATGACTCGTATAACTACCGGTTTTTAGAGATTGAATCCCAATGCTCGGGCTCGCACTTTCAACTATCACTCGCAAACCTTTGACCACTACACTCAAGAGTCCACCGATACACTGAGCAAACGCATCTTGGATCACACTTTCGGTTTCAATAAACGAAAACGTCCCACCTGATTCCTCAGAAATCGAGTGCATCAACGAAGCATCATGATCTGTCCCAAACCCAAAAGCGTGCACCGGAACATCAATACCTTGCGGAACAAGTAACCCTTGGTTTGACCGGTTTTGACCACCACCCGAACCCGAATCCCACCCACCACTTACCCGATAAGTATCCTGCCCGTCCGATAACAAAATCATACTCGCCACGGGGTTTTTCTCCCGACGGTCATTCACAACTTTCTTGGCCTTTATCAACCCTTCAGCTACATTCGTCCCGCCGTTTGCCACCAACGAATTAACAGCTTGTAGCGCGTGTTGCTTCCCAGTATCCGACATTTTCCTTAGCGGAAATAGGCGTCGGGCAGTGGACGAAAACACGATCACCGACAACCGATCAGCCGGTCCAAGATTCTGTATCACAAAACCCATTGCTCGTTTAAGCAATGCCAACTTTGTACCCGCCATACTACCACTAATATCAAGAACAGTCACAAGATCCGCTGGTGCCCGTGCAGAAGTCGAACCCGGGGCTTTCAGGTGGATCAAAACCGCGAAATCATCAACCGTACTAAGCCGAGGCACAGCCGGAACCTCAGTGTATGTTCTCATTAACACCCTTTTCAAAGATGACTCATCCAATGCATTACCATCATTAATATTATTGTTTGGAGTTTGTGGATCCAAGGCTTCATCATCATTGAACACAGAGGGCTCGTTCGCAGGGAAAATGTGGCGGTTGGAGTTTTGTCGAGGCGGAGGGCGGCGGATGAGTGTCATTGCTGGATCAAAACTGGTTGAAGCTTGTATAGGGATTTCTTTCCATTTTGCGCGGCAAGTCGGACATATTCGGTTCCCATGCTTGACATTTGAAGCAATGCATTTGAAATGGAATGAATGTGCACACTCTGATGTGAATATGGCTTCACCGTCACCTTGTTTCATTGATGCTAAACATATTGTGCATTTCTGAAAAGTCAAAAATAGAGTTAGAGTTAATAGGAATAGTCTTTGTGTACGTTATGTTATTTAATTTACAAAAAGAGTTTTGTTGGTCGAATTAATAAAATAAGAGAACAAGAAAGATTTGGCTACTACAAGGTATTATGATTAGTATAAGAAAATTAGGGGAATAAAGTCATAAGAGCATCTTCACCAATGTGTCACCAATGTGTTTGTGAAGGTTTTTTTGACATGGAATATGCAAATAAAGTTTATGGGTGGAGACAAACTTTTGTAGAGGTTTTTGTTTGTAATCTCAAACGTTTGAAAGGTGGGTTTGTAGTGGCCCTACCACAACCACTAGACACAAATCATATATATATATATATAGTAGTAAAAGTAGGTAATGATGTGAAAGATGAGGTGGAGGTTTTTATTGGTTTATGGGTGAAGTAAAAAGTAAGATTTTTTAAATAAATGATTAGAGTATGATGTGAAGTAAAAAGTAAGATTTTTTAAATAAATGATTAGAGTATGATGTGACGATTAGATGAAGATTTGAATTGGTTTATGGGCATGAATGCTCTAAATCAAACAAAGGGTTTGGCAGCTGTTTTAGAATTTTGTCGTCTAAATCTTCTAGTTGATTGTTAGGTAAGTTTGAATAGTAGGGCCATTGATATGATATATTTTATTTGTTATATATTAATATTATAGTTTATTTACAGTAAATTGAGTTTTTAATATTTTTAAACGAAAGTAGTTGGTCGATAATTTAGAAAATCTCTCTATAATTTTCAATCGTCCTTGCATAAATATTACGGAATTACATTTTATTGTACTTGAATCCACTGGTATTAATGATTACGAACAAAATAAAGAATCACATTTATTTTTACTTGATTTCGCTCGTCATAATGATTTCAATCGAAATAAAAAAAAAAGAAGAAAAGAATCGATGAATGATATTAACATATTATAGAATACCATTTGATTTCTGTATATTTCACTTACAATGATGATTACAAATTAAATACATAAACGTGCCTTTATGTTGGAAGTTTTAAAATCCAATTTAAATCTAAATTGTAAAGAAATTAGACATATTTAGAAAAATTAAGTTATATGTTCATTGATTAGCATATTTTATAAGTTATATTTTCATTAGAGGCAGACGTATACAAAGAGTTTTTTGTTTATTAACTTTTGGAAGATAATAAAAACAGGTTAAAAAAATAAATTCACTAATTAAGTAATTCATTATTCATCAACCAAGATTATAAATAACTATTGCAATATTGATGACAAACAAACAAACCTTAGAACTAGAAGACCTGCTCAAACTTCTCGACAACCTTAACACCGGAGACCACGGCCGACGAGCAGTCGCCGAAGAGCCTCCGGCAGCCCGTTGCTCCGCCGCAGAAGACAACAACATGGCGGCTGATTGCGGCGGTGAGGCAGTAGGCACGTATATACAGAAATTAGAGCCCAAAGCCATCTTAACTTTCTTCCATTTACTCCCCATTTTTTCAACCAAAAAAAAACAACAATAAATTGTTGAAATAAAACAAGTTCTTGAAGTGGGTGCTGAGTAATATCAGCTGAAATTGAAGGTGTTCAATTAATAAGGTGAAAGTAGGTGATATGCACGAAAATCAATCAGTGGCTTTAAATGGTGGTTTTACGTGATGGGGTTGTTTCTAGTTTGTACGTCTTGGCAGGCATTTATTGAATTTTGTTACATATATATTATATATAAATAAATGTAATGTAATAATTAAAATATTATATTAGAGAGAAGCCGTAGACGAAATCGTCTCCTAGTTTTTCCTTTTAAGGGTGTGGGGTGGTTTTGTTGACTTTGTTTTAGTTTTTATGAGAGAATTGTTATTTTTGGGTGTCGATATAATTGACTGTTACTTTATTTGCAATTGACACATTGTTGAATTTGGTGAATGTATGAGAAATTAACAGCTTGCTATACCGTGCACGTATTGGTGTGAAGGTCTAACTGCGTTAATTTTTTTTACTATGTTTACATTCACTATGTTGCGGGTACTTGGAGCGATCACAAGATGAGAGCCTCCGTTCGTTTGGGTTCACAAGATCAGTGCCACAAATGCTCCAAAAACTCATAAGATGAGGGATTCACGGGTTCATAAACCCGTTCAAGATGGGGTTAGGGGGAATGTTGAACTTTTTTTTTAAAGTGTGGGTGTTCAAATGATGAAGCTAGAACACCATCGTATGGTATGGGCTTGTTTGGTTTACATGGTTTCGGGGACTTGGGATGAGTTGGATATATTTTATTGGTTGGTTTCATGGTTCAAGAGGGTCCCAAGATAAAAACCATATATTTCCCCTTATAAATGATAGGTAGGAATTGATGATTATCTAGTTTGTGTTTGTAAATGTAATAAATATCAAAATGAAAGGGAGGTGAAGAATATGGTACGGTGTTAAATGGATCGTGCTTGAAATGTTTATTGTGTGGTTATAAATCATGAAATACAATTGATATTTACAATCATTGTATTCGAACCTTCACCTAAGATTGAACACAAGCAATCTCGAACATCGGGGTAGTCTTCCTATTACTATTGCAGACATTTCAATTAGCCAAAACTTGGTGGCCTTACGCTAAAATCTAAAGCAAATATAATAATCTTTGCAAAGCCTCTTTGTATACAGTCCTTAATCAGCAATCTGATGGTAAGGTGTATATGATATATCTAAGAGCATCCACAACGTTGAACCTTTATAAATCGTCACATCAAATAAAAAACTTTTCTCAATACCCTTTACTTTCTTCCTTAACATTAAACCTTCATAAACCCCACTAAAAGTATTAAAAATTATATATATATGTGTGTGTATGCGTATGTGTGTGAGAGAGGGGTGCCCACGTGGAGCCTATCGACTAGTCCTCCCTTACAAACCAGACACGCGGAACTTCTCCCCACACCACCACCCACCTTCTTCCCTTCGTCTGTTCGTCAGCCACGCCATATCTGACCTCGACCCCAGGCCACACTCGGTTGTGGGTGATCTAACTAATAGCTGAAGGGTTCAATTTTTTAATGTGCATATGTGGGTGGTTAGCAATCTTTGAACATTCCTAGCAATCTTTGACCGAGAAGGTTATAAAATTTTGTTTAGTTTGTAAAAGTATTTGGAGTGATAGTTTTATTTTTTGAAAAAAAAAAGTAAAAAAGAGTTTCATAAATATATTCTAAGTTTGAAATGTGTTTTGTGAATACTCACTTCAAAATTTTCCTCTTGAGTCTGCAAAACTCTGTTTTGCAAGTATTTTAATTTTATGAAACTTTATATAAACTTTTATACAATATTTAAAAATATCATATCTCATTAGTTGATTTTGTATTTCACAACTTCATCTTTTGTCATTCTTGATTTTTGACTTTGTTGATAATTAAAATCTTCAGAGTTCTTACGAACGATCTCTTGATCAAATGCATATCGGCTGTGGTTCTTTAGTTGTGTAAATCTTTTATTTTGTTGCCCTTCTTAGGAAAATTGATCAATGATCAAGTCGCAGCATTGATCACAAATCTTTCATTTGACATTTATAGACCATTTTTATATTATATCTACGCAATTTGTTTATAACATCATAAGAAAAACCATACATATATAATTATTGTAACTAACTAGGATATAGCCCGTACAATACACGAATGGCTAAAAAAATACAAGAAAAGAGTTAAATTTAATAATATATGTAATAACATGTCATATAGATTCATAATATATAAATAATGATAAATAAAATATTATAACTCATAAATATATAAAAATCTCATTTAAAGTTGTATTTGTAACTTTGTTAGTAATTCTATAAATGATAATAATATTAGTTAGCATCCTAGTTGGCCACCCTAGTTTAATGACATGTGAAATAATGATCTTGTTTAATAGTATAGGTAGATATGTGAATCACATATAAACCATGTATTCAATTAAATGTATCCTTTAACTTCTCTTCAGTTTTTAAATAAAGTTGTGTTCCCTTTTACACAAAAATCCGTTATATGTTTTGCAACACCACGCAACAGATTTTAGTTAACTTTGATTACCTTTTTTTTTATTATTATTTTAACAGTAATTTGGATCACAGATGAGCTACTAGCCCACCCGATCATCTCAATTTCCTGGTACGGAACCTTAGTGTGACACCTCGCTCTTCCACGTTAACACCGTCAACCCAACTCCATTATATCGCACGTCACGCATAACATTTACATGAGTCAGTAACAAGTCACACACATGAGTCCTATTGTAAGCATTGGTGATTAATGTCGAACCGGTTACGTTAATAACTTGTATGATTTAATTATTGCATGATAAGTGATTATGTGTTAAATGTTTTTCCATATTATAATTAGTTATTAAAAGTCTAGTGTAAAAAAAAATTAAGCTCCTCGCGTGTCTCGTAGCCCGAGGCCTCATCCTACGCGTAACTCGGGGACGACCAGGTCGGGAAAATTTCCTTATAACCTATTTTTCAAACCCTAATCACCCCATAACCCTTTCCAGCTGTCATTGGACGAAAAATATGAGTTCTTGGGTCACTTTGGGAGCTTGTGGGTGATTAGGAAGATTAGGAGTCATCAACATCATTGTATGATCGTTAAGTGTAAGTGTTTCATCGATAATAACTCGTTAACGTGCTTGTCTAGTTTTCGTGCTGAAAAACCCTAATAAGATATGAAATATTATGGAGTTTTTATGATGGTTGTAATGATGTTGGTTCGTTTATTGTCGTATACATGATTATTGATCGATCTTTGTTGAAATCAGAATGCTGACAGCTTTGTACTCGCTTATTGTTCCGACTTAAACTTGATGATAAACGATGCTTTTTAATATATTCTTGATTCTAGGATATATTTTGTCGAGTCTAGTTTCCAGAAAGTTATGAATTGTAATTTTTGGATATACAGAAGATAGGTTTTATGATTTTACAAGATTGCATGTCTAATCTGATTCGGGAAGATGTTTTCTGGTCTAACTTCCCGACATCATAACTTGATATTGAAAAAGCCAAATGGGTTGGTTCCACTTCTGGAACTTAGTATTATGAATTTAGGAGACAACCCAATTGGCCTTGAATAATTTGGATAAATGAGTTGAGAGAACCATGAAAATTTTTTGTGTTGCGCAATCTGCTGAACTGTTTGTACCTATCTGCAATGATTGAATTATTGTGAGCTTTTCATATATGATAAAAATATATTAAAAACTGTTTGAGAAACCTAATCCATATATTCTACTGTGATAAATTTTGTAGAATTTATCTTTAAGTTTTGCATAGTAAATAAAATCAGTTTGTACATGCTAGAATCTGCCCCGTTAACTGAATGACCATAAGTTAGGTTGTATGATGAATATTTGGTTGCTTTGCCATGAAATGATGTATGGATACATGTTAGGACTTTTATTACAGTTGACATTATTTAATATCACCAACGAGTCGTCGGGTCAAGTTTGTGTTTGTGTGTGTGTGTCCATACATGAGTCTTAGAGTCTTGTGTTGTTAAACACATTCTCATAACATAAACACTTGTAATAGGTAGCAGTTAACGAGTCAAGTGCATACCTTGGTTTGAGAAAAGTCCATAACATGTTGGGTTCGTAGGCCTTTTTGTTTAGTCCTGGTTTATTATTTGAAGTCCAAATGGCAGACGGGTGTATGGTGGCCAGACCGAAGCCCGGCCCGATTTAGATTTCTTGTTTAATAAGTTGCAAACCCTAGACTAGTCTCTATATATATGACGTTATGTACTTGTAATCCCTTGTCACTAAATAAAGAATACCTAGTTGCCACCCGTGGACGTAGGTCAGTTTAGACCAAACCACGTTAAATCCTCGTGTTCGTTTATTGCTTTCATGTTTGTGTTCAATTCGTGTGTGAGTTTAATCCTAACAAGTGGTATCAAGAGCTTAGGTTCGGATCACATGGGAGAACACGTTGAGCCACCTCTTACGCCGTCACGACGTCGCTAGCAGTCGCTATGGTTCCGTCATTGCCGTCCGATTCTCGCCGCTAGGACCGGCCGCCATAACCGTTGACGTGTTTGTTCAGGTTCTGTTATACGTTTGAAAAAATTTTATGATTTTATCATAGCATCACCAAAAGACTTTGTGACCAGGAACAAGGAAAGTGGTTTCCTTTTTGCTGGAGTTCAAGATATTTTCTTTTGAACCAGATCTTCCTTTTTTGGTAAATTGGGTCTAGTAAATAAAGTTTTTGTTTTAGGCCATGGTCAAGTTTTTAAGCCGCGAAAAAGTGTAGTAAGCAAAGTAGAGATTAACAATTTATTATCTTTTGGGCAGTTGATATCAAGGCAGTAGCCTAGTTTTCTTAGTGGGCCCAAAATCTATTATTTTATTAGTTTCTAGTAAGGTAACGAGCCAAGAAAAGTTTAATCAAGATCTTATTTTGTTGAAGAACAGTTGTCAGATTAGAATAAATAGTTTAAAGAAACGGGTAACTAGTGTCAACCGCGTTTGTAAGGTTTTATCGTTTCAGTTTAAAGTTTCAGTTTCTGATCTTCAGTTCGTTATTCCGCCGCGTATAAATAGGTTGATTTTTTAACAGAGTTCAGTAGAACAGCCGTTAAGTTCAGGCCCGTGCCATTGCTGTGTCTGTCTCTGTTTTTATCCAGTTTTTCGTTTAGTCATTGTAATGGCAGAAGACGGAAATGTTTCGATACAGAAGTTTGACGGACATAAGTTTGGTTGGTGGAAGATTCAGATTGAAGCGCTACTTTGTCAGAAAGACTTGGATGTAGTGCTTGAGGATGAAAAACCAGAACAGATGTCAGAAACAGATTGGAAGAAGTTAGACAAGAAGGCTAGGGCTTGTATTACTTTGTCGTTGTCGGAAGATGTGGCGTTTAACATCATGAAAGAAACCACATCACGTGGTATGATGGAGGCGCTATCCATCATGTATGAGAAGCCTTCGGCAGCGAATAAAGTCTATCTTATCCGAGAGCTAGTGACAACAAGAATGAAAGAGGGTGGGTCAGTTACAACGCATATCAATAATCTTAATTCGATTCTGTCCTGCTTAGTGTCAGTTGACATTAAGTTTGATGATGAAGTTCAAGGCCTATTGTTATTATCCTCTTTACCCGACAGATGGTCGCAAAAAGTGACTGCGGTTTGTAGTTCGTCTATAAAAATTACTTTTGATGGGATTCGGGACCTGATTCTGGGAGAAGATTCAAGACGCAGAAGTTCAGGTGAATCATCAGGCAATATGTTAGTCGCAGAAGGTAGAGGTAGGGGAAAACAGCGAGGCAGTGGGAGCAGGAAGAGGAGTCAGTCTAAGACTCGTAAAGATATCGAATGCTAGGGTTGTAAAGAGAAAGGACACTTCAGAAATCAGTGTCCGAATGGTAAGAAAGAGGTGAACGTTACCAAAAACGACTACGATGACTGGGTCATTATTGATGAGGCTTTGGTTTGCAGTGTTGAGAGTAATGTTGATGATTGGGTGATGGATTCTGGTGCATCATTTCACGCCACTCACTGTAGTGAAACGATGAAGAATCTTAAATTTGGGGATTTTTGAAAGGTTCAACTTGCGAACGATGCTATTCTAGAGGTTACGGGTATGGGAGATGTTGATTTGATAACTTCAGCCGGTAGTTCTTAGACTTTGAAAGACATGAGGGTTATTCCAGGTTTGAAGAAACGTTTGATTTAGGTTGGGCAATTGGATGACCAGGGGCACGATGTTAAGTTCGAGAATGGGCAGTGGAAAGTAGTCAAAGGAAATCTCATGGTTGCTCATGGCAAGAAAATGGGATCGTTATATATGATCGACGCATCACCGAATGGAGTGGATCCAGTTTTGGTGAAAGACAAAATCCGGTTCACAGAATCTCGTGGGCAGAAGAAGGTTCGTTTTGCAACAAACCCAGAGCCAAAGTGAAGATTCAGGATGAACGAGCTAGGAAGGTTAAATCAGTTGGGGGACATCGTGGAAGTGGGAGCGCAAGTCGTGTTTCAGTTACAGTTCCAGGTCAACAGTGGATGAAGAAAATCAGTATTCCAGCTGTAAAAGTCTCTCTAGTGAATTATTTGCTGAATATGGAGAGTGTTTGTTCTCAGGTTATCTCAAGATCCGGTAGTTCGTTACAGTGGGAGCCGGTAGGGACAGAGAACGGGTCAGGGGCAGTTTTAGCCGTGACTGATGTGTTGGAGCTCCGGGGAGCTTCAACAGGCCTTCAGGTTAATTGATGAGAAAGCGGTGGCAACTAGAGAAGTTTAATGTTCGGATTACAGAAGTACGATCAGGATTGTAGACGAGAGTGCTCAAGGCCTCCGAGTGGGAGATTGTTGGTTTCGTAGGCCTTTTTGTTTAGGCTTGGTTTATTAGTTGAAGTCCAAATGGCAGACGGGTGTAGGGTGGCCAGACCGAAGCCCGGCCCGATTTAGATTTCTTGTTTAATAAGTTGCAAACCCTAGACTAGTCTCTATATATATGACGTTATGTACTTGTAATCCATTGTCACTAAATAAATAATACCTAGTTGCCACCCGTGGACGTAGGTCAGTTTAGACCGAACCACGTTAAATCCTCGTGTTCGTTTATTGCTTTCGTGTTTGTGTTCAGTTCGTGTGCGCGTTTAATCCTAACATTACACGCGTTACCAAGTGAGTTCATGCTTTTTCCTAGTTGTTTTCTGGATTGAAAATAACAAAACTATTTTCGTATACTTGTTTTCTGGATTGAAAACAACAAAACTTTTTCCTTACTTGTTTTTTGGATTGAAAACATGGACATACTTACATACTGGTTTTCTGGATGAAAACGCAGCGACTTACTTGTTTTCTGGCTCGAAAACATGGACATACTTACATACTGGTTTTCTGGATGAAAATGCAGTGACTTACTTTAGATTTATGTAGTTTATTATATATCACAAGTGTATACTAGATGCCCTCATATCACTTAAAGTCCTTACATACCTTGAACCGTTAGGATGGGATCGCGGGGAAATTTAAGGAGTACTACTGGGTTTGACAAACCCCACTTGCTATAACTCGACTGGAGGTCGGACATGTGTAAATTGTCCTAACATACATCGCTAGTGTTTTGTGATAGACCTGGTAAGAAGGCATAAAGACAGTCAGCTTCGATTCAAACGTCTAGTAGCTTGTAAATGGGTCAGCTACCCTGATATATTTGAAAAGTGTTAAATCCGCACACAACTGATGCTACGTATACTATCTATACAAGATATATTACTTTTTACTACAACTTATGAACTCACAATCCTCGTGTTGACCCTTAAGTATTTATACTTGCCTAGGTTGCTAGATGTGCTAAGGAGTGGATTGCATTGCATGTGTCTGGAGTTATACTTGTCGCATGAACTTTTTATTGCACATTATTTATATTTGATGGGTTGTGCATGTTTGAACACATGGTTCATTATTTTTAAACTATTTACTTTTACGCTTTCGCAAAACTTTAAATTGTTTGGATTGGATTTTGTGTTCTCATGTTTAAATGAGACTTCAATAAATGTTTTGAATATTTTAACTTGGTTGTTTGGTATAACAAATGAGCTAGATCCTGTTATGTTACACGCCTCGCAGTAAAACTCCGTTAGTCGAAATTTGGGGGTTTGACACTTAAAGGCTCATAAAATTACGCTTCATATACTTCAGTAATTAATTAATCATATTTAAATAATATCAAGGATTTATTCATGGCCGACATTAGACATGAAAACGATGCTTGGTCATGAATATATGACTTTTCTTAACTTTTTATTATTTAATAGTATAGATAAATATTAACACAATTTTTTTGTTGATAACATCAACCACGATGTGGACTTCTAGAAATCAAGAATACCCGCCACTCCGCCGGTAAACTAATACAAGTATGCATGATTGAATAGACCATATGTAAAGATTTACGTAAAAACAAAGATTTAAAATATATATACTTTTTTTTTTTCAAATTCTACATGTTCTATCGTCCTTAAATTCCACAAGAGTTGATGTTAAATTTTAATAGGGTTCGGTTAAGATTATAACATATATATAATATAAACTGCTATTTTTTTTTTCACATGGGGCAACCGACCCCCCTACTCAATACCTATGTCCGCCAATGCATACATACACACACGCACATACTCTTAAGACTAACACACAAAAACATACACATAGTGGCGAGTCTAGAATAGGTTGATGGGTCCCGTACCTCTAATAGTTTTTTGGCGAAGTACATTTTTTGTGCATGCTTTTTTTATTCGTTTTATGTATAGACTACTCCAAAACAAAAAAAATTTAGCCCTCGTTACTTTTCAACTTTTCTTTTAGATCCACCGCTGTCTACTCATTATATACACACACATACACATATCACATGTATACACGAACACATACACATATCACATAATAACACACACAAACATATATATATATACACATACACATACTCATAACAAAAATAATAAACGAACATATATAAGCATATAAACTGATTCAAATAAATTCGGGCATATATAATTATAAACATATAAACTGATTCAAATAAATTCGGACATGATTAAGTTTGAAATTAACTTATTGACAAACAAAACCTATAGTTGATTTCAAACAAAACCTGCGTTTATGTTCTTTTGTATAAGTACATATAAAAAATGTTCTTTTTTTTTTTGGGTTCTAACATAAGCGAAATTCTGTCGTATAGAAGTCATAAGTAATATTTAAAAAGATAAATTAAAATCACTTTCAAGAAACCATTAAAATAGATTAAATATTCATAAAGGTATGGAGTCACCGTTTGCTCTCTCTTGTAGAACGTTCAAAGCTTTTAGTCATATATAGATTTTTCTCTATAGGTGGTCCGATGGTAGTTACGATATTCATTTGCCACAACCATTGCCTAGATTGACTTTTAGCCATGATGTCACCATCCTCAATATTTCCCCAAGGCCAAGGTTTAGTCTATGAACGTCAATTACATTAGGAGAAGTATATGATATATTTTTTCTATCATATCGTATTCATGTACTTATGAATCTCTTCGGGACCTCTAGATAAGCATATTTTTAACTTGATACAAAGCATAAATTGTAATATTGTCTTTTGTGTATCATAACACATTTTCTTTGTGAGGCGTCATCAAACATGCTTGTGAGATACTTTTTTTATAACAATTTATCACACTTAAATCTATAAAACAGACATCATATTATAATGTATGATACTGACCAGATTATCTACATTTTTTCTTCAGTTTTTTAAAGCTACATCTTATGAACATTACTAAAAGTGACAAGCAATGATCATAGTCAGTTGTGTATCCGTATGTGAAATAGTTTCGGCTTTTTGGGGTATTGAAAAAGTCGATGATAGACAGTTCCTAGAAAAATGCTAAACACTCTGATATCTACCAAAATAAGAGAGCCTAACCAACATACCATGAATGGATGTTAATAAGTCGAGTAGCTCGTGAGCTATTCAAAATTGGCTAACTAAAAGCTTGAATCAAGTCGAATGAAAATGCAAGTTGATTTAATAAATGAGGCCGAGCCGAGCTTAATAAGACTGTACATAATGAAGGAGAGTGAGGTGCTAAACTTGATGATGTACGTGGCCGGGAATTTGTAGTTAGAAAAAAAGATAACAAGGTAAAGTAGGTTAATGATGTGGAAAGCAAAGGCCACGGGTTAATCTGAAAGCAAAAGAAATTATGAGAAATCAAGTTGAACCATAACATGTTGTACGTTGCATAAATATACCCAACACACTTGAATAACGTATATCCCACTCACGTATCGGTAAACTTTAATTTAATATATAAAATATAGACTATTTAGTTAAAACCATTGTACATTGATCTAAATAGGTCTACATTGGGAAGCCATCTATGTTTAGCAAAATAACTTACTATGTCATGCGTATGCGTGTCATGTGGAGATGAGAATAAAATGAAATGTAGTAGATGGCTTTTTGCCTTTTTGATTTTTGTATGGCGAGAGACTGGGCTGGATCTGTATGGGCCTAAGCTTGATTCATATTATTATCAGTGGAAGCTAAGCTAGTCCTGAGATATATTTGTCTTATTATAAGTCCTAACAAAACCAAAAGACCTACAAATATTACCCACCTTAACTGAAAGCCTTTATTTTCCTACCGGTTTGTCCAACCCCACACCCACACCCACACCCACACCCACACCACCACCTTCAAATTTACCAAACCTCAATCCCTATTTCTCCTTTTATTTTCGGTCCATAAAAGGCTTGGACCAACTGAACCACAAGAAGCAGCCCAAGGATAAAAGCAGTAATTAACTTATTATTGCAAATCTCATCTTATTTTGATTTTTTTATATCTAAGTACCATTATTATTGGCCCATCCCTCATGTTTGGATGTGGGAGCGGTCAACAGGGGACGCTCAATGATGGCATACACCATTTTTTATCGCTCTAGGTGAAGTTATCACAGCTAGTCACTATTTATAATAATGTACACTTTAAAATCAAAGAAATCACACAATGATAGTCACAAAAGCAAAATCTCAATTCAGTTCATGTTAATGTTAAATCCTCATGTACCTTTTTTTTTCCGGTTTGCTATGTCATGATGCGAACTTAGATTACTGCGTCATTATACGAAATCTAAGGTGTTATTGTATGGAAATATTAAGTACCAATTGAATGTTAGAACAAATTAAGGTGCCTATACTTCTTTTTATCGTTGTCACATGGCAACGTTAGTTGAATTGTTCAGTATTCATGTCACCAAAAGAATAACCAAACGACTTAAGCTCATGTAGGGTACCCAATTTCCACCCCATAGTTTAACTTGATTGCAACCGATACTATAAACTCAAGTACGAACAAGACCCGAACCAACAATAAGTTAGGATGCACCACCATAAATAAAGAAAAATCTACTTCATTAACCCCTAAAATTGTGACAAATCAAGAAACTTTTTTTTTACTTATGCCAACTTTGATTTTTTAATTGCTTGTTAATTTGAGAACTTTTTTATCTATTCAGTTTGGGTTATCCGTTTTCACAATTAACTAAATTTATAATAATATACACTTTAGAATAGAGAAATATACACAAGATAATCACATAATTAAGCATAATCTCGTGTCAATTCATGCTAAGATCCTAAACAGTTTCAAAATCCTCATAATCCTCTTTCTTAGTGGTTTACTGTATCATTGTACAAAATCCATTGTGTTATTGTACAGATTTATACGGTGTCCCATATATGAACGCCAGATACAAAATTAATATGACATATATTTCTTTTTTTACCATTGTCACATGACACCGGTATTAGCATTGTACATTCGCCCATGTCGCCAAAAGGGTAATCAAACGACCTAAACCCTAATAGGGTGCCCAATTTGTCTAGAACAAGATTTAGGCGAGCATGTTTAATATCCATGGGTTGTCTAGCCAAAAGTTGGTACGCTTTTCTTACGGAAATGATCCCCTTAAGAGTACTATCTTGTAAGAAAATTATTTGTATATCTAAAACTCACTATCTATGAAAAAATCAAAGATAATACATTATTATTATTATTATTATTATTATCTTGTAAAGATATATCAATTTGATAAAAAGGATCTATGACAAAATCAAAGAATTATATAACTTGTATAAAGAGTCTCTTCCGCGTCTCACCAACTCCTAAAACCCTATTTTCACCTAATTAAAGTTTGGTGGGAAAATGATAGGAGAGGAAGACATGATAATAATGTTTATTGTAGATATAGATTGAAACACTTTGACGAGTAGGTGATGTGATTTCGTAGACCAACTCTCTATCTAACCAACCACCACAACATCGGGGTTTAACAACGATTCAGATTAGAGATCAGGGAGAAAACTATGTGTTTTGAGGAAGCGGCATGTTTAACAAACCGGGGACTACCAATAACAAGTCAACTAATTACCTTGGCAAGGAATTTGGAATTCTATTACATGGATTAAGTGGATAAGGTGGCACGGTGCGTGGTCCGTTGTCTGTGTTAGATACTGTCTTTTTAGAATTGCTTAAATTGTTATTTGTGATCCCTGGTTTGTTAGGACGAATCAGTCCTCACGAAACACTTAGTCAATTTCTCATGATTTCATATGTAACTAGCTTAAAGAGATCAAAATCAAAACTAAACTAACAAAAATTTTACTAAAAGCATAATTTTTTAATGTCTTGGTCAAAATTTTTAAGATTTTAAGATTTTAAGATGTTTAGTTTAAAAATATACAAATTCTAAAGATATTAATTTAAAATAGAAAAACTAATCTTTGAGATTTCTAAAAGATAAGAAACAAATCTTTGGTGAAAGAATATAACGTTGACATAAAGGGAATAACACATTCAAATAAGTGAATAACTAACGTATAAAAGCCTACGTCCTCAAAAATGATTATATTTTGGAAAGGGCTTTGATTATTTGACCATCTTGAAAACACAAAATGAAGTCATAATCCCTTGAAAAGGTCTTGCAATCGTAGACAAAAGTAAATAAAAAGTTCACGAAGACAAGCAAGACATAGTGGACTGGGCGTTCACGATTGCTGGATCAACTAGCTTGGAGACTGGGTGGTTTAGTTGATAGTCCTGGTTTTATGTTGTTCTGACTATACACTGGAATCATTGCAAGTTATGTTCCTTACCCTTTTTGTTCTAAATTTTCATATATACATATCTATTGCATCCCTCTCAAAGAACCTTCACGTCTTACATTAAATTGAAGAAGAGAAATCAAGAAGAAGATCAAGAGCAAAGTAAAAGAGGTGCTCTACAACATTCTTGTGTTGTTGAAAGGCTCTCACTATCGAAATAACACTTGAGATATTGTTGACTTACCTTTAGGAACTAAATGGGCCAAAAAGATTAAATATAAGTTCATAGGTGAGATTGATAGATTTAATGGTAGAGTTGTTGCAAAAGGCAATAATAAAAAAGGTGTGGATTATGACAGCACATTTTTTCCAGTTGTTAAGATGATCACTATTCGTTGTGTTATAGTCTAGCTATTGAAAAAGACACTATATTCCAATTTAACATCAACAATATTTTTCTGTTTGGAAATTTAAATAAACGTGTTTCTTTTTAAAGAATAAAACGAATGTGTGCAAAATTGGAAAACTCTTATTTTGTTTAAAACAAGCTCCCAAGATCTGAAATGTAAAACTAGTAAATTTATTACTAGAGTTCGGTTTTACTCCAAGCAAACGTGACCATTTCCTGTTTATTAAAACTCACGGTTCTTTACTCATTGCTTTACTGGTTTATGTGGATGGCATTATGATCACTAGTAATAATTTAGATAGAAATAAATTGAGTGAAACAACTATTAAAAACAAATTTTTTAATCACATATCCTGATGTTGTCTTCTTGATGAAGACACATGGACAAATAAGATTATTTGTGTATCCTTTGCTTATCAAATAATCACTCAAACGATTGTACCACATCCTTCCAGATTGTTTCAGTCCATACAAGGATCTTTGTAATTTGATGGAATACATTTCCTTAGGCTTTGAGCTTATTGCATCAGGGAGTTTAAATCCTTCGGGAATTTTCATATAGATGTCACTGTCTAGTGATCCATACAAGTAAGCTGTGACAACATCCATAAGGCGCATCTCTAAATTTTTAGAGACTGCTAAGCTGATTAAATATCTAAACGTAATAGCATCCATGACAGGAGAATACGTTTCTTCATAGTCAATTCCTGGCCTCTGAGAAAAACCTTGAGCTACAAGTCTTGCTTTATATCTTGTAACTTCATTTTTCTCATTTCGTTTTCTCACAAAAACCCATTTATATCCTACAGGTTTCATTGACTTTGGTGTAATGACAATAGGTCCAAAAACCTTTCGATTGTTTAGTGAGTTTAATTCAGCTTGCATAGCATCTTTCCATTTGTTCCAATCTTGTCGATTTTTACAATCATCTACAGATTTTGGTTCAGGGTCATCATTTTCTTCCATGATATCGCTTGCCACAGAATAAGAAAATATATCATCAATATTTTCCATTTCATCTCGATCCCACATTATATGTGATTTACCATAGTTTATTGACAATTCTTTATTGGAATCATTTATTTCTTCCTGAGGAAATGTTATATCATTTATTCTTTCCTGAGGGAAGGTTTTGTCAATCATTCCTTCCTTAGGGTCAGTATCCTTCTCAGAACCCTTTCTTTTTCGAGGATTTTTATCCTTTGAACCGATTGGCCTTCCACGTTTTAAACGTTTTTGAGATTCATGAGGTGCATTATTATGGTTTTGCTTGCTTGGAATCTCAACTCGAGCTGGAGCATTAGCAGCTGGTATATGAGATTTAGTGACCCTGTTTATATCAGTAAATGCATCAGGTAACTGATTTGCAATTTCTTGTAGATGTATTATTTTTTGAACCTCTGTCTCACTTTGTTTTGATCTTGGGTCTAGGTGTAACAATGATGGTACACACCATGATATATCTCTTTCTTGCTTTTTCATTTCTCCCCCTAATGCTGGGAACATTGTCTCGTTAAAATGACAATCAGCAAAACGTGCTGTAAATACATCACCTGTTAAAGGTTCAAGGTATCTTATGATGGAAGATGTTTCATATCCAACATATATTCCCAACCTTCTTTGGGGACCCATTTTTGTGCGTTGTGGTGGTGCAATAGGAACATACACAGCACAACCAAAAATTCTAAGATGAGAGATATTTGGCTCATTTCCAGAAACAAGTTGTGTGGGAGAGTATTTATGATTTGCACTTGGTCTTACGCGGATTAATGATCCAGCATGCATAATTGCATGACCCCAAATAGAAACAGGGAGTTTTGTCCTCATTATTAATGGTCTAGCTATTAGCTGTAGGCGTTTGATCAACGACTCGGCTAAGCCATTTTGTGTGTGTACATGAGCAACAGGGTGTTCTACAACAATCCCCACAGACAAGCAATAATCATCAAAAGCATGTGATGTAAATTCTCCCGCATTATCAAGCCTTACTCTTTTAATGGTATAATCCGGAAAATGTGCACGTAATTTGATAATTTGAGCAAGAAATTTTGCAAAAGCAACATTACGAGTCGATAATAAAGAGATATTAGACCATCTGCTAGATGCGTCTATTAAGACCATGAAGTATCTAAATGGTCCACATGGTGGATGAATTGGTCCACATATGTCACCTTGAATTCTTTCAAGAAACATTGGTGTTTCTTTATCGACTTTTAATGGCGAAGGCCTTGTAATTAATTTTCCAAGAGAACAAGATGTACATTGAGGCATTTTATCTATTTTGTGGATCTTTTGACCTTTCAGTGGATGCCCATGTGTATTTTCAATGATCATTTTCATCATTGTGGATCCTGGATGGCCTAATCTGTCATGCCATAAGTTTATGATACCAGAATCGCAACAATTTTCTTTGACTGCCATATGTGCTTGAGGCACATTTATATATGTATAATGCAAACCAGAATGGAGCATTGGCAATTTTTCCAATATTTGATCTTTGCTTATGATATGCAAATATTTTTCATTACTAACAGTCCTTGACTGAGTATCATATCCATTATGATATATGTTTCTGAAACTCAACAAATTTCTTGTTGATTTTGGGGAAAATAAAGCATTTTCTATTTTGAGCTTTGTACCATTTGGTAATGCTAAATTAGCTTTTCCCACTCCTTCTATCAAGTTTGTAGGACCTGATATTGTATTGATGATCCCTTTTGTTGGTTTCAGTTCATAAAAATATTTTTTAGATCTAAGTATAGTATGCGTGGCTCCACTATCCGCTATACATATATCTTATTCATTTGTTTGATCTTGTGCTCCGGTGATTTTCATTTTAAATCTTGAAAAATATTAAGAGAAAAAAATAAGTGTATAACTAAGACATATGATATTTTAATAAGAACTTTAATTGAAACACAAGTAGTACATGGAAGAGAAACTACATAATTAAAGATAATGAGAACACACTTAATAATTGCATCTAATTATAGTAGTCAAGCAACTTTGTTTCAAAGTTCCATCCCAAAGTCTTCAACGCTCAGCTCAGTATTGATATTATTAAAGTTATCAACATGGTTCACTTATTTCTCTTTTCCTTTTAGAGAGGCTTGGTACAGTTCACACAGATGTGGAGCTGTGCGACAAGCCTTTGCCCAGTGGTTTGTACTTCCACATCTAAAACATGAAGTGCCATTGTTTTCGGACCTACCAGCTTCATTCCATTTATTTTGGTGGTTGGAATTGGTATTGTGTGGGACATGATAATTATTGGCTCTCTGGTTACGACCACGACCACGGCCACGACCACGACCGTAAGAGTTATTGTTCCATTTGAATGGATGCTTACGATCATTAAAATGCCTTTTGTCAAAATGACCACGTCCACGTCCACGGCCTCGTCCTCGGCTTTGTTCCCATTTATGATCAGAATTTTTATGAGAACTTTTGTGAGCAACATGTGCTTCTGGTATTGCTAATGAACCCGTGGGACGATATTGATGATTTTTCATCAATAATTCATTATTTTTCTCTGCTACAAGGAGTAATGCATTTAGATCAGAGTATCTCTTAAAATTCTGCAAACGATAATGTGTTTGCAAGTTTATATTTGATGCATGAAACGTGGAGAAAGTTTTCTCTAACTTTTCTTCCTCTGTTACAGGATACCCACAAAATTCTAGCTTTGAACAAATTCGGTATAAAGCAGAGGTGTAATCATTTACCCTCTTAAAATCTTGGAACCTAAGACTGTTCCATTCATCTCTAGAAGTAGGAAGTAAAACTTCCTTTAGATGACCGAATCTGCTTTTCAAATCTTCCCATAACATATATGGGTTATCATAATTAAAATACTCATGCTGTAGCAATTCATCAATATGTTTATGGATGAAAACATCAGCTCTTGCTTTATCCTGGTCAGAGCAATCATTGTATTCTTGGATTGCGTCTAACACATCCATAAATTTTAAATGTCTTTTGACATTTGCTGTCCAAGACATATAATTTTCTCCAGAAATGTTGAGTGCTGGGAATTCGAGTTTTGCTATATTTGACATTTTGTTGCTAAACATAATAGAGCAAATAATAAGATAAATATTAGAATCCATATATATCAATCAACAATGAGATACAATACATTGGTAGAGCTATAAACATATAAAAGAAAAAGAAAATGCCGAAATCTTCAGATGGGAGATTAAAAATTAGAATGAGAAGTAGTATAAGCATTATAGTGACCAACATCAAAACCGGGTGAATCATTTTGAGAATTTTATCTTGGATAAATTTAATAAGAAGAATGTTTGTTGTAAATGAAATGGGGTTAATGATTGGTTATTTATAGTGGAGGTTTATAACCCGTTTATAACGGTTATATTACCGTTTATAACGGTAATATTACCGTTTGTGTGTGTGTGTGTGTATATATAATATATAATATTAATTATTTTAAAGTAAGATAATAAATAAGATATTAAATACAGTTTATTTTATAAAATATATATATATATAATTAGTATGTACAATAATAAGAATAGAATTGTTAGTGTAAATAAATCTAACTTCTAAAATAGTTATCAAATTTTAATAACAATGTTTATACACATTATTGCTATTACTCAGTATATTAGTTAGTATATGTATATGCATAGATATATATCTAATGTACATAATTAAAGAAGTGTTTATGATGTTTATGTAGATACCTTTGTGTCTATTACCTTTCTTGATTAGGATATAAGCGGCTCGTGCTGATAACGTGTTGTGATATTAGCCCAAACTTTAACAAGCTTATAATATATGAACTTCAAGAAACAAGGAAATATGAGAATATGAGAATTTTACTGGATATCAACCTTCGTTCAAATCATTCTATTTATAAGGAAAAAAAACTACTGTGCAAAAAGTAAAATACCGACAATCTAAACTATTCAATTTTCACTTGAGTGTTCGTGTGAATAAAGGTGTTTGACAATTGTGTCATCCACCAATAATTCATACATCCACCAATAATTCATAACAACACATAAATTTTTTAACTATTTTAAATAATTAAATAGTACATTGTGTCGTCAACCTACTCAAAAGAATTTTTCTTCTTTTCATTGAAAAACCCACGTGGCATAAATCTCACCGTTGATTTCAATGACCATTAATCGCACGGCCACTATTATTTTTCAACTAACTCATAGGCCAACCGAACATAATACTAAATAGTCTATTTAAACAACATCATATTCCATGTTTTATCTAACTTCCTAACAAATATTCAATATTTTCACTTAACAAAAATGGAGAATGCAATTAATGAGAATCTATGCATGAATGATCCATTGAATTGGGGTGCCGCTGCGGCCGCGCTAAGCGGCAGCCACCTTGATGAGGTAAAGAGAATGGTGGAGGAGTACCGAAATCCGGTTGTGACATTAGGTGGCAAAAAACTTACTATTGCTCAAGTGGCTGCGGTCGCCACCAGAAGTGCCACGGATGTTATGGTGGAGTTATCGGAGTCTGCTAGGGACGGGGTGACCGCGAGCAGTGATTGGGTGATGGAGAGCACGATGAATGGTACTGATACATATGGTATCACCACCGGCTTTGGTGCTACCTCTCACCGGAGAACCAAAGAGGGTGGAGCACTTCAACATGAGCTCATTAGGTACATTTTTATTATATAAATTTATGTTATATTAATAATAAACTTAGTATATTATTATTAACTAATTAACTATTTGAATGAAATATAGTTAGGATCTAACAAAACCATATAATAACAATGCACGTATATAATAACTTATACTATTTATACTTATCTAGTGAGTATGTTCGTATTAATTAGACTCTTACTATTGAAGTTGGTGGGATAGGTTAACTAAAACCTTGTAGTTGTCATTTCTTATTATTACTTTTTTTTTAAACCATTTTTAATCGGTCAAAGTGGATTAAAATTCTTCCTTGTTTTTAATTAGTTTTTGTCCTTTCGTTTGGCTTTCGCTAGATTCATTTTATAGAGCGAGTTATTCGAATAATAGTTTCCACCTAAAATAATGTCTATTAAATGATTTTTATATCACAACCAGACTGTTTGGTTTCGGACTAAATTAAAGTGATTAGATATATGAAAATGGAAGTATGAAATATAGACGATGATAAGTGATAACATTACGACTATCTTAAAATAAATAACATAGTTTGGCTGAATTGCAGCTGAATCATTTTTGTGTTTTATAATTTAAATTCTCAAATATATTGTTTTTTTTTCTTTTTTGTTATGCTGTTTGATTATTCTAACTCACAACCTTTTTTTTTTGAACGACCAATAAAAATATATATATTATATATGAATTCCTACTCATAACTATTCGCAAAAACTAATTTCTCACCATCCAACTAAACCCAATTTTTCACTCACATAGAACCTAACTTAACCCAAAATTTTCAAATTCCAAACCAAACCATTTTTTAATTAAATAAATATAATTTATGATTGTTCTCATATTCTTACGAACACAATAAATATTAAAAATTATAATATTATTTCAAAACAAATTAGCTATTTATTATGTAAAACTTTAAAACATGGTCTATATTTATTTTATTAGAAAATAATTTTTTGGAAGAATTGGTTGTAAATAAAATTTATAGCGAAATTCCTAAAAAAGAAGAAAATAAATTGTGCCTTTTGATTAAAAAAAGTTAATATTACAAGTTATTAGACAAAAATAAAAATTCTACATGAAATGAATTATCAAAAAATAACACTTAACAGTCTGAAAATTTAAAAACTACGAAAAAAAGGTTGTGATCTACGTTGGTGGAACAAGTGAACAACTTGGTTGTGAAGATAAATATAAATTTTTTTTTGTTTTAAATAATTTGGATGGAAAAGTGATGTTGAATTAGAAATTGAGATAGAAAAAAGTATCTCAACTTATAAAGAAAATGAATTGTATGTTATATTCATGTGAAACTAAACCATTTCAGATTCTTAAACGCTGGAATTTTCGGTACCGGCACAGAATCCGACCACATGCTGCCACAATCCACCACAAGAGCCTCCATGTTGGTCAGAATCAACACCCTCCTCCAAGGCTACTCCGGCATCCGCTTCGAAATCTTGGAAGCCATCACATCTTTCCTCAACCACAACATCACCCCATGCCTCCCCCTTCGCGGCACAATAACTGCCTCGGGCGACATTATCCCACTTTCCTACATTGCTGGGATATTAACCGGCCGCCCCAACTCCAAAGCCGTGGGCCCCACCGGAGAAATCCTCGATGCCACCGCCGCTTTTCAACATGCCCGACTCGGTCCCGGGTTTTTTGACCTACAACCTAAAGAAGGACTTGCATTGGTCAATGGGACCGCGGTTGGGTCAGCATTGGCGGCGGAGGTGCTTTTCGAAGCGAACATTCTTGCAGTCTTGGCGGAAGTCTTGTCCGCCTTGTTTGCGGAAGTCATGCAAGGAAAACCCGAGTTTACGGACCATTTGACGCATAAACTTAAGCACCACCCCGGACAAATCGAAGCAGCTGCCATCATGGAACACATTTTAGAAGGTATTAATATTTCCGTAGTTTGATATGCTAACACCATTATATAGGGCACTGTAAGCCTGACAACCGGTCGATGCCCGTAATTTTCAGAGTCAAAACACCTTTTTATATATTTTTTTAATTTTTTTTTCTTTTTTACAAAATAGGTATGGATCTTAATCATTTTTAAATATATTGGGACCAAAATTTTTTTTTTATCGATAACTTGATAGGGTGTGCGGCCTTTTTATATCGAATCAGCCGAGGTATTTAAAGCATAGGGGTCGGCCCTGATTCAGAGGATACATTATAATGTGAATTAGATGCAATTAAGATAAATTTAAAGCCTCAATCATATGTCCTCTAACAGGTAGTTCATATGTGAAAGAAGCCAAAATAATACATGAAATGGACCCGCTACAAAAGCCGAAACAAGATCGTTACGCTCTCCGTACATCTCCTCAATGGCTCGGACCACTTATTGAAGTGATCCGCGCATCAACAAAGTCTATCGAGCGAGAGATTAACTCGGTTAACGATAACCCGTTGATTGATGTTTCAAGAAATATGGCACGCCATGGAGGAAACTTTCAAGGGACCCCGATTGGTGTGTCGATGGATAATGCTCGGTTAGCGATTGCATCTATCGGGAAGCTCATGTTTGTGCAATTTTCCGAGCTAGTGAATGACTTGTACAATAATGGGTTGCCATCGAATCTTTCGGGGGGTCGAAACCCTAGTTTGGATTATGGTTTCAAAGGAGCTGAGATAGCTATGGCTGCTTATTGTTCGGAGCTTCAGTTCTTGGCTAACCCGGTAACCAATCATGTGGAAAGTGCCGAGCAACATAACCAAGACGTTAACTCGTTAGGGTTGATTTCGGCAAGAAAAACAGCTGAAGCCGTTGAGATTTTAAAGCTCATGTCATCAACTTACTTGGTATAGTACCCGAGTTTTATTAAAAATAACATATTTATGCATGGATACACATTGGTATTTTTGGGTTTGTTTCATAAGAAGGTTATCGCCCTTGCCAAGGGTGACCTTTGGTCTTAATCTTCTCTGCTCGTTGACAAAGTTAGAGCATGGAAATTAAGACCAAACAGGTCGTGATAACCTCCTTTTGAAATAAATCCAAGTTAATACCCTCTTCTAGTTCATCTATTGGATGAATAACCATTTATATAAAAAGATCGTTTATATATATCATATCAATATAAGTAATTGATCAACAATAATAATAATAATAATAATAATAATAATAATATCTTACGGCGTTTTCATTATTTAACAGGTAGCACTATGTCAAGCAATCGACTTAAGGCACTTGGAGGAAAACCTAAAGTTAACCGTCAAGAATGTGATTAGCCAAGCGGCTAAGAAAGCGTTAACCATGGGTCCGAATGGCGAGCTTCACCCGGCTCGGTTTTGTGAAAAGGATTTGCTCAAAGTTGTAGACCGTGAACATGTGTTTGCATACATTGATGACCCATGCAGTGCTACGTACCCACTCATGCAAAAGCTAAGGCAAGTAATAGTTGATCATGCTCTTGCAAACATGAAAGCTGAAATGGATTCAAACACATCAATCTTTCAAAAGATTGGTGCTTTTGAGGAAGAACTGCATACCCTTTTGCCTAAAGAAGCTGAAAACACGCGGGTAGATCACGAAAGTGGCAAACTGGCTGTATTTAATAGGATTGAGGAATGTAGGTCGTATCCGTTGTATAAGTTTGTGAGGACAGAGCTTGGAACCGGTTATTTGACAGGAGAGAAGACGGTGTCACCCGGGGAGGAGTTTGATAAGGTTTTCTCGGCGATATGCGAAGGGAGGTTGATTAATCCGTTGCTTGATTGCTTGAAGATGTGGGATGGGACTCCACTACCCATTTCGTAAGTGAAATGAGTTCGTTTCGGTCAATTTGATATACATCAAACGACGCTCGATATCTTTAGTTTAAATGTTGTAATCTAATATGTACCTTGTTGATTTTGTGTCTTGAAACTTGTTGGATGATCAAACTGTAATATAAACATTTTATTTTCGTTTTTCATGAAACTGTTATGTAACTTTTGTAAATTTAAATAAATTAGTTGGATGGTCACATTGAGAACAACTTATTATAAATCTCATGAATTTTATTTAAAACTATGAGATTTATTATCGATTATCGTTTGGGAGATCAATTTGTATCATGAAGTAATGCTCGAACATGACTTGTCTAATGATTTCGATTAAGATTTCTTATGGACTAATCATGGATTGATCATTCGGTAATAAGGGAAGCAGAAACGAACTCAAAGCTTCACCCCTACACCTCACCTACACCGTGACAAATATCCAAAAACAAGATTAGAACCCTCGATGGCACGAAAGTCACGCTTTCGTCTTGGACAAAGTTGTTCAAACTGCACGCCAAGGCATACAGTGTATTGGAGCATATTGATGGTACAGAAGCTCCAACTGAATCAGAAGGGCCTATAGTCAATGGATCGAAATTGACTCTCTGGTATTACATTGATTTTAAGTACACTTCCTGATGAATTATTAAGTTCCGAATGATTTTCTTGAACAACAAAAGCTCCCGAGCGGCTGCTCTCATACAGTATTGTTTCATTGTTATCAAATGTTAGGTAGCAGTTCCTTGTACATGTTGATTAGTCTAGGTGTAGTAGTAATGGTTTGATTGTCCATATACACAGATCGTTGAATGAGAAGGGTAGCTAATGATTTGAGAGTTTTATCTCCTTCTTCTTCTTTAGCTCGTTTACCCGTTTTGATGGGCTTCCAAGAGAATACGATGTGGCTGGTGCTTTTATCAATCAAAGCTCTCATATGTGGGATACCGCTCGAAGCATGCTACAGCTCAAGCAACACCGCCTAGTCTCCTCAGTCTGCAACGAGAAGCCAACCAAGGACGCTGGCCAACAAGCCGGATTCCCTGGACATGCACAATATATTCAGCAGTCATCGGCCCACTTCCTTGCAGGCGCATCAGCTCCAGTAATTCCTAATGGTGTCATGGCAGGCCCATCTAATAATGCATGTTAACCTCAGCACTAGAGGTGCAAAAAAAACCTAAACCCGGAACCGGACCCGAAAAAACCCGGGACTGGTCTTTTTTATACCCTGGTTTTACTACCCTAACCCGTACCCGACCCTAGAGTTGTACAAAAAAACCGGTTTGGGACCGGTTTTAGGCAAACTTAACCGAACCGGTTTGGGTTTAAAACCGGTTTCACCCAAACCGGTTCTCAAACCGACCCAAACCGCCAGTTTCAGGACCGGTTCCCCTTAAGATCGACCAAACCGGTTTTAAAACCGAACCGGTTTGAGGAAAACTGGTTTAAAACCGGTTTATAAACCGAACCGAACCGACGTGACCAGGCCGACCTATCTTGTGTCTAAACCGGTTTATAAACCGAACCGGTTTGAGTCAAACCGGCTTTGACCAGCCGTTGACCAAACCGGTTCGGTTTGGGTTTAAAACTGCTTTTGTACACCTCTACCCGACCCTAAAGGTGTACAAAAAAACCGGTTTGGGACCGGTTTTAGGCAAACCAAACCGAACCGGTTTGGGTTTAAAACCGATTTCACCCAAACCGGTTCTCAAACCGACCCAAACCGCCAGTTTCAGGACCGGTTCCCCTTAAGATCGACCAAACCGGTCGGGCCGACCCTACCCGTACCTGGCTCTACCCGTAGGGTACGGATAGGGTATGCATTTCACTACCAAAAAAACCTGTACCCGGAACTGGACCCGATTTGTACCCGGTAATACCCGAAAACAGGAACCGGTTCCATACCCGGAAGCGGGTTTTTCAAATACTCGATATATACCCGAAATTATCCGAAAAATACACCAAAAAGAAGTGCAACCCCTTAAAAGACCCAATCTATACCCAAAATATGCCCCCAAAAAACCAGAAAACAGGGTTTTTCTAATACCCGGAAATAGGGTATTCGAATAGCCGATTTAGAATACCCATTCTATGCCCGACCCAAACCCGATGCATAGGGTATGGTTTTTAGAGATAATACCTGGTCATACCCGAAGCATGTTCCTTATCCGGAACCGGGCATTAGAAAAACCCGATTTGTTCACCTCTACTCAGCACTTTGCGGGCTTTACCGACTATAGCCCAACAGATCTGGCCCAGGGGCTGCAACAAGTTCATCTTGCCACACCCGACACAAACTGGTACATGGGTTCGGGAACAACCTCACATCTTGCGAAAGAACCAGCTAAGATTTCTGCGCCCCTATCGTCTTACCTATACTAGGATCCGGCCACACCGTTTACTCGAATATATAATATAAATTGCATTTTTTATGAACTCACATAATCAATGAAAAACGAATTCATAAAAATTTATATTGAAATTAATCCATCTAACTTTACAAACAGATACAAAAACAACAGATTAAGGATTGTATAGAAAAAAAAAGGTTTATTTCTTATTATCTGCAGTATATACTTCTCTCTATGTCAGTTTTTGAAAAAAAAAAAAACAAAACAAAACAAAATTACAAGAACAAATGTATAACCAAAAAGAAAAACATTAAGGTGGCCCTTCATCATCTATCATTTCACGAACCTCGTTAGCAACTAAATACGCCTTGTGACCTCCGATCACCTCAGCCTGTTTCTTCCCATTTTTCCATAGCTGCAATACGAAAACACTTTAGTTTTACAAGTAAAAACAACTTGCAAGCATGGTGAAATATGTTTAATATAATCAATTTGTTCACCTGTATAGTTGGCATTTTCTGTGATTCATAGACCAAATTGACATGAAATTGAATAAAGCAGATGTTAAAATGATAATATCTCAAAATGATGTTTGATAAAATTGAACCAACTGTGTGAGCATTAGAGACTTACAGTGACACCGGCCCGAACCACAAGCTGATATGGGACATTGTTCACATCAATGCTATAAAACTTTACCCTGCTTTCAACATAGACAAACAATAATGTGTGAAATGCGTATCGCGATGATTATTAAAAAGTGTTTAAGAAACGAGTATTTGAGCAAAACCTTGGGTGATAATTAGCAGCCAATTTTTCCAATTTTGGTTTCAAATATATACATTTTCTGCACCAATTTGCCATCCTACAAACACAAGTAACATGAATCACAAGCTAAATTTTACTGCTACGTAACTAGCTTATTATAATTGAAATTAGGCCTCTAAACCAACCGAACGCTTAGCAAACAGATCGTGAACCATTCTTCTGAATGTTCTTTTATTTAATAAACAAACAAAAGATATTGTTTATTTATTTAAATGAATGAATATGAGCACATGTCTCCTTCGTTCATTTATGTTTGTTCATTCATATTTGTTAGTTTATGTATGTTTTTTAATATTATTCATTAAAAGTTTTGGCCCGTTACAATTTATTTTAGTTATTAATGGCTTCTGAAGCCCAACGAATTTTTAACTAGCTTTAGCTCATTATGTTCGTTCATCTATGTACATTCATGAACATTCATTTATACTGTTAACAAACGCACATAAACAAACATAAACTTATTCATTTTTCTAACGAACGAATTCATATATGTTCGTAAACATTCTTTTATGTTCGTTCATTTATGTTTGTGACTTTACGTTTGTTAATATATTCATTTAAATTTTTGCCACATTAAAACTTAGTGTTATGTCCGTTCGTTTACCTTCATAACACACTACACATAAACAAACATACATGAACACATTCATTTTCTTAAAAACGAACAAGAAAAGTCGTTTTAAATGTTCATGTTCGATCGTTTATTCATTTGGCTTTCACCGAACAAACACGAACTTGCTTCATTCGATTCGTTTACAAGGCTAATTAAAATCACCTTCAAAACCAATACAAACCAAATCACGAAACTTTACAACGCAATCACGAATTAAATGAATAAACATACCATAAAACAACGACTGATTCATCATCATCAGAAACCACTCGATCAAATTGCGATTCATTTAAAACAGGTTTCAGCTCAATTGCAACAGGGGAAGAAGAAGAAGAAGAAGAAGAAGAAGAAGAAGACGACTCAATAGCAGAAACCGATCCTTGCTGGCTCAAATTAGCCAGCACCTTCAAACACCCTGAATATAAATCGTCTTTAATTTTCAAATAACCACACGAATCGGAAATCAGCCGTGAAGATCGGAAGCTTGAATATGACAGACGACTGGGTGGATGAAGCAGTGAATTGGGTGTCTGAAGAGGTGAAGTTGGTAATAATCTGGTGGCGTCCGACATGGCGGCTGCCGTAGGTTAAGGTTTAGATCCGAGGAAGCACGAGGCAAGTTGTTGAGGAAGACGATGAAGTGGAATATTATTATGCCAACTGCGCATTTTACTATTATTATTATTATTATTATTATTATTTTATTTCGTTGAAACCCACTTTTACTTTTAGGGGTGTTTGGTAGAGGTATTTGATTGGAGAGAAATGGAATTAGAAATATTTCTTTTGTTTGTTTTCCATTTTTCATTTCTATTTCTCTTTCTATTTCTCTAAAACTAGAGAATTCCGTTTCTCTTTAAAACAAAGAGAAATCCATTTCTCAGCAGCCTCCTCATAGCATGTCACCACCTCGTCTCCGGCCACCACCTCGTCTCCGACCACCACCTCGTCTCCGGCCGCAACCTCGTCTCCAAGTCTGCAACCGCCACCTCGTCTCCAAGTCTGCAACCACCACCCCGTCTCCGCCGTTCGCAGTGGTGAACACAGAGATGGTAACTGGTTGTAGGTTGCAGGTGGTACGGATGAACGGAGATTAGGGTTTCAAGTGGTGGTTCGTGGTAGGTTAGGGTTTTCAAATGGTCGGGTGATTGTGGTCGCAGGTGGGTGACAGTGGTGGTGGAAATCGGCGGTGGTTGCAGGTGGCTTCTGATTATTATCATCATCATCGCCACCACAACCACCACTACAAAATCTCTAAAGAGGCAGTGATGACAGATCTGAGCCTCCTTTTTCTATATCTTATGTTCCAAAAATTTGAATCTTTTTAATTTCTTGTGTATTGTGGTTGAAGAATGGGGTTTGGTGGCGGCAGCCGGTGGTGGTGGGCTGTGGTTGAAGAAAGGGCTGTGGTGGTGGTGCTGGTGGTGTGGGGCTGTGGTGGTGGGGCTGTGGTGGTGGTGCTGGTGGTGGTGGGGCTGCGGTGGTGAGTGGTGTCAGGTTGGGTGGAGGTGGGGTTGGGTATGGTAGAGTTCTCTGTTTATTTTCTCGTGTACCAAACAAGAGAAATGATTCTCATTCTCCATACCAATTCTCTTTCTCTACAATTCCATTTCCATTTCTATTTTCTCTCCATTTCCATTCTCTGTACCAAACACCCCCTTATATTATTATTATTTTTCTCACAAAAATAATTTTTTTTTTTCGTTTGCTTATTATTATTTTTTATGTTAGTAGAGTTTTATATAGAGAAACAACTTGATATTATGTTATATTACAACACGCACTATGTAAAATCTAATTATTGTCTACCTTGTGAGACTCAAACTCGCACAACACTCTAGTTTAGTGAGCAGTGAAGAATCCATGATTTTTCATAAGTAGAAGAGAAAACGTATTAAGTTAGGATGAGTGAAGCACGAGTCAGATAAAAAGTTTGCATTAATCTTAACCAAGCATAAAAAATGATTTAAAAATATAACTTATTTATGAAACTGAAGTACTGGACATTTTTGTTGAAACCAACAACTCAATTTGGAATGTTTTTCTGGATAAGATGTGATGCTATAAACTTTAAACGATTTTTCTTATGCATAAATATGTATATGGGCTTGAACAGCTTGGAAGGGCTTCTGATTCGGGCTTGCTAGCAGTAGTCTACAAGCTGAAGTAGTTGGAGCTGTTTTTAGGAACTGATGGGCCGCAGTGAAGATTGTTAGGCCCATGTCTCATTGGCATCTATAAACGACGAATTACGAGAAGGTTTTCAGTAGAGGCGCATATCTCAATCGCTTGTCTCTCTAGTTTTTCGTCTCCAAATTTGGGTGTCGTCTTTGTGATTCGATTCCAGTTTGATAAGAGAGTTATAGTTAGAGGTGTACAAAAAATCCGGTTTTAGGCAAACCGAACCGAACCGGTTTGGGTTTAAAACCGGTTTCACCCAAACCGTCAGTTTCAGGACAGGTTCCTCTTAAGATCTACCAAACCGGTTTTGAAACCGAACTGGTTTGAGGAAAGCCGGTTTATAAACCGAACCGACGTGACCAAACTGGTTCAGTTTATAAACCGGTTCGGTTTGGGTTTAAAACCGATTTTATACACCTCTAGTTATAGTTGATCGCATCATCACGTTAATAATTTGAGTATGTTTATGTATTAGAGATTCTCTCTGTTTTTTGCTCATACCTGATCTCATATACTTCTAAACATGTGTATAATATTACATCGAATTAAAAAAATTACATCAAAACTAAAGGAAAACAAACAACAAGCTGCCCCGCTAGGCCATTTTGAATTGCAAACTTGTTTCATATTGAAATCAAGTTGTTACGTATCTAATTGTTTGTTTGAGGAACAATAAAAATGTGGATACATGTTTTGTGACAATTATACACCCTATCATAACCCGCTTATTAATATGGAAGCAGGTAGGGTTATATATCAAGGACGAATTGATATAACTCACCAAAACGTAAACAAACAACACTAAATATTGGATAACGCTCAAAGGTGAAAGATTATCTAGGCACAGTCGGAATGCGTGGCGCCAATAGTATACAATTTAACGCATCCTGATGTTACAGACTATCGAATAAATATAGGTGCGATAAAGCAGCACCTAAGAAGTCAATAAGGAAAACCCTGTAACACCTAGACATATCAGTATTGTAAGATCAATGTAGTCAAGTGTCAACATTAGAACTTCTCTTATCACAAAGATTATGTATCCACCTCTTGTTCAATATGAGGTTACACGACACAAGTCACGTATCATGATTTCTCAGGTATAACCGTCATCTAACAGGGCACAAAGTTGATACCTGAACAAGATTCAGGTACTTACATTTCATGGTTGTATAAGTATTCATGTACCGTTACCAAACAAAAGCCTGTGTACGCAAGTAAAAATGAATACACGACCAAGAATTTGTAGCAACTTCATGTCTTACACTATTAAACAATTAAAAATGGTACAAACATCACCACCAAGATAGGTAAAATTCTGCATTGAACATTAATACAATATAAAATCCAAACAAAAAGGTCAAATCTTTGTTCTTCCTGTAATTCTCGCCTTTCCCTGCTTTTATTATCAATGATTTCATCCAACACTAGAAAAACAATCTTAATCTAAGCTAACATGCAACACAAAACCTAAAACAACAAAAACATATCAAACACTTTTCACCAAACATGTACAGGAACACCGCCATTAATCTTACCACTTCCCTATTTACCTCCATTATCATGTTACCATAAAAAAATTAACATCAAAACTGTAAAAAAAATATATATCAAATATGATGTGAAAACAACATTATAAGCTGTCACGAACCGTAGGAAAGCTTGTTCCATCTTTGACATGGCTCGATGCAGACGGCCAAAGCCATTTCAACACATGTGGGCCCAAAATCTGTCGGTAAGAAAACAAAAATCAACATGTATATCACGCATAAACTAATGTGTCTTTTGCATAAAATAATAAAAATATACAAAAATGAAGAAAAAGACGGTACCATCGTGACATTTCTGTATACACCAAGATCGTATGCATGCTTATAAATCTGTCCCGACTTCTTTGCTAGCCACATTTTTCTAGTTCCTTCATAATACTGAAAGAAAACAAAAACGTTTACTAGTTAAAGTCAAATGGTTGACTTTAATCGGTATTGTCATCAAACGCTACTTTTTTTTACCTCTATTGTGGTCATATTATGAGTCAACAGGTAAATATGCCAGCCAAAGAGAGTTCCAAGCGTCAAACTTAACAGAGAAATCATTACCGCGGATGTAATCTATAAAATAAAACAAAATTTAGAAACATCATAAATGTTGTTATTGACTCATTCATCTGCTCCTCAAATTTGAATTTTGAAGCCAGCCAATTTGTTTCAAATGTGAAATTGACTTTGAAACATCATAAAACAGGTTTCAAGTTATAACTTAAAGAATGTGGTTCGGGCAAAGTAACACCTTCGGGGTCTAATGCTAAAAAGTTGAAAGTATGAGGTTTCAAATTTATAACAAGTTCGGAATCCAAGCCTAACTTCCGTTAAACTTTCTGTTAACTAAATGACCAAAATACCGTTCTGTTAACTTGCGTGCAACATCAGAAAGGTCAAAGATAATAATGATAATAACAAAAAACAGTTTCACATGATTTATCCTGTACAAAATTTACATTAACAGGCCCTTAATTTGTTTTTTTATTTGCTTTTAGTCACTTAAAAGGGTATTTTGGTCATTTTACCTTACGTTAAAAGAAGCTAGCCTTAGACCCTAGACTTGTTATAAAATTGAAACCTCAAACCCCAAACTTGCAACTTTTAAACGTTAGATCCGAAGGTGTTACTTTGTCCAAACAACAGGACAATCTGTGTAATAAACTCAATAATTTATATTAAAAAAAGTTGAAATAGTTAGAAACTCACATAAAATGTTTTGAGGCGAGTTGACCCGGCAGACTCCCAATCCTTTTGAAGTCCACAACCAACTATTATAACCTATATAATCTGAAATTATTAAAGACACAACTTCTGTATAATAACTAACCAACCAAATGGAGTGGTTATACATACCGTAGAATAAAGACTTGATATAGTTCCATAGAAAACGAGAAGAAAAAAGGCTTTGTAGTTCCTTTGACCAACACAATTGTTTATCCATGTGCAATGATGATCCTAACAAAACTTGAAGTATGAGATAATATCATGAATAAATATATATGTAGACATATGTAATTATGTATGTATATATAATACATGGCAGAATAAATTATTCATTTTTTCAATTTTAAAAAACTTTAAAATAACAAGATGGTTAAAAAGCGACGTGTATTCATCTCTTATAACATTCTTAAGAAGTATAGAAAAAACATTATTTGTTTATATAACAAATACATGTGTAGGTAAGTGTTTAAAATTAAAAAAAAAATAAACATATGAACAAATTAGTTTAATGGTGTTTATGTACATACTACATAACATATACATTGTGCTTAAAGAAAAATTATTTTACCACCTTCTGTATCACACTTAAAGCAAAGCATATGTTGAGAACCGCAAGAACAACATAAGTCATACACATTTCGCTTCAATGAAAAATGTATATGTTTATTTATCTCACTCAACTCATTCTTTGACTTTATCTCCTCTCTCCAATATTTTTGTTTTTAAATGTGCATATATGCATTAAAATAAATTCCATCAATTTCATGTTTTTTAAAAAATAAATTAAAAACATTGAAACCTACATGCATGTTAATCAACTTATACAATATATAGTGCAGAGTAATGCGGTTCTCGTAGTTCTCAACATATTATTAGTTCTTGAATGTATGCTAAATAAGCAAGACACGCTTCTCATGTTGCAAAAACAAGGTCAAATTTAGACAGTCAGACGGGCAAAAGATTAATAAGAACTCTACTCTCCTTATCACAAAGTAATGCTATCAAATGCATTTAGATATTATTTTGGGACAAAAAGGGTACAACTTTTTGTAAAAAACAAAGTAACAAAGTTAATCATCTGCAAAAACCAACATAGAAATGGAAATTTTGTAACAAAACTCATATTAGTTTTTGCCTTTAAAAGGTAAACTTTGACCTAAAGAGTCAAACCAAGCATCTCTCATAATAAAGTTTGTTATCAACTTATTGTATTTTCTTACGCACCATTTTTAAGACACACCTTCTGCAAACGCGACAATGGTGTGCTCTTGGAGGCTTGTATGCCACACACTTATCACAATGTTTACTAAGTGCCTCCTGCAAATTAATTATGCATCATAAAGTATCAATAAACCAAAAATAACATATGATAGAAAAAAAAAGAAAAATATTTCCCAAAGTTCAAACAATTTAAATTAGTAACATGAATTATATGCCACAGAACTGACTCGGGTTATTTGATTGAGGGGTACTCAACGAACCGAATTTTGAATACTCGAATTAATCAAACCAATTATTCAAATTTTGAAAGTTTGAAGAAGAATTCGATTACAGAACTCTAATCGAACCAAAATCAAATTGAACTTCGAGTTTTTCGAGTCCTAGAACACCGATAGTTGACAAACTACTTCTAGTTTTTCAAATAACAAACCATTAAACTAAGTAACAAACTAAATGAACTAGAAATCATATACAGAAACATAAAAATCGATTACTAGCCTAAGGATTTAGAAGTTTACGCATTTAGTGATTTAGGATATTTGTTTCTCGGGTTGATCATTAGATTGAATATTAAATGTCAATGCATATGTGTGTGTGTGTAACATAAAAATAAAAACGCATAATTTGAGTTCGAATTCAGTATCGAAAATCACAAATTCAAATAGTAAAAAACCGAATTCGAATTGAAGTTCGGGTTTTTCGAGTCGGATTCGAATGCTAAACACTACGCCTAACTCGATTATTCCATATCACGTGATGAATTTCATATCCAAATGCCAAACAAACCCTAAATTAACAATCTGTGACTTTGATCATAAGAAATAGCCAATAGATTACACAAACCCTAATCAATTTCAAGTATTCAAACCTAAATCTATGACAGCCCAAAACCCAAATTCAAGATTCAATTTCATACAACAATAAAGAATCAAACTTGAACACAAAAACTGGTATAATTAACAACATCTTACAGATTCTCTTGATTCTTGATCTGACCCATCACTAGTTTCAATATCCGGGAAATACCCAGATGGGACACCACCAGGATCAGTGAAAACACAAATCAAGAACGAGTAAAGAGTGAAGGATGCAAGCGTACTCAAGATCGCAACGTTCGTCAAACCTGCTGAGCTTTGAAACCCAACCCAGTCGTCAAGAAAGATGAACAGGGTGCCGTAGAACACGATGCTCATTAGTGCTACAACTGATAATATTGGGAGGGACACAAATCTTCGCCATTGCATCGCTTCAGTTGTTAATTTTGGGAAGATGTTGAATGGGTTTTTGTCCCTTTTGGTTGTTTTTGATTTGGGTACTATTTTCAATGTTTTAAAAAAGGGTTTTTCATTTTCACGTAGCAAGGGCTAAAAAATGGTACAACTTCAACCATGTTATATAGTTTACTTTGTAATTTAATATAGTTGCAACTTTAATTAAAAAGTAACTCAAAAACATATGATTTCATAATAAAATATAATTTAAAAGTTAATCAGTAATTAAAAAATAATACAACACTACTCGTTTTTAAAAAATAATCCAAAAGTATACTCGTTTCAATGTTAATCGCTAGGTTAAAAGTAATTTTTTAAAAATATAGGCCACAAATTATCAAAAATCTCTTGGGCTTTTTACCGGTTTGCCGGTTTAAACCGGTATTTTAGAAAAAACCGCCGGTTTGATGTTCTAGCAAACCGTCCAAAAATACCGGCCTAATATGCAAAACCCGGTATTACCGGTTCAACCGGCCGGTATGAACCGGTATTTAAAACACTGACTATTTTGTCAATATGATTTTAATTGCGTCTCAATAAGCTGACTGTGGAGTGGTAAATGAATGATGTTAGCGTTGTAAATGATTTAGGTTTGATTTCTTCATCCACTATTTAGTTTTGGTGACACCTGGTGATGATGAGCAAATAGGCGATGACCGCTGGTTTGATTATTAAGCTGAGCGGGTTTTAGCTCGCCAAACTTTCATGGGCAAGTGTTCACGAGCGTTGACTTTGGGTGAGGGTTTTCTCTGATACAGAGGCGGGTGTATCCCAATTTAAAAGATTTGTTGAACGTTAAAAAAAGTTATTTCTTTTAAGTTAGGTGTAACAATATTATATGTTATCTTATGGTTTTTAATGTATGAGGGTAACATCCCATTTGGTATGGTATGACACTATAGCTATTGTAGATGTATATTAATTTGATTCGGTATATGGAGGTCTTGTTTGGTAATGTAATTATTGGCCGGTTTGTATCGGGGTTTAACAACGATTCAGATTAGAGATCAGGGAGAAAACTATGTGTTTTGAGGAAGCGGCATGTTTAACAAACCGGGGACTACCAATAACAAGTCAACTAATTACCTTGGCAAGGAATTTGGAATTCTATTACATGGATTAAGTGGATAAGGTGGCACGGTGCGTGGTCTGGTGTCTGTGTTAGATACTGTCTTTTTAGAATTGCTTAAATTGTTATTTGTGATCCCTGGTTTGTTAGGACGAATCAGTCCTCACGAAACACTTAGTCAATTTCTCATGATTTCTTATGTAACTAGCTTGGATCAAGCTATTTCTATGTTACCAAATTATCGATATGTCTACAAAACAAGTTGATAAACAATCCAGATTTCGACCAAGCGGGGTTTGACCCCTTTGACGCTAAAAAACCATAAAGGAAATTATAATGTTGTTACTCCTTGTTTAATGACATTGTTGGAAGAACAATGCTTAAACTTTAATTAATTCATTGGTTTTGACGATGATCTAGTTATAATGTCTTATAAGTTATAACGCTGCTTGTTCAGTGATAATGATTATATGTCACATACATGTTTCTAAACACTTAGCGAACTAACTTAAGTCAAAACAACGTTCCAATACATATACTACATCAAATATATGAAGACCAAATGTTCATTGCATCAACAAAAAGAAACACAAGTTCAAGTAATACAATAACTTCGCAAGAGTCAAAGTGGACATACAACATTAAGTATGTTGTGATCTTAAAGAGATCAAAATCAAAACTAAACTAACAAAAATTTTACTAAAAGCATAATTTTTTAATGTCTTGGTCAAAATTTTTAAGATTTTAAGATTTTAAGATGTTTAGTTTAAAAATATACAAATTCTAAAGATATTAATTTAAAATAGAAAAACTAATCTTTGAGATTTCTAAAAGATAAGAAACAAATCTTTGGTGAAAGAATATAACGTTGACATAAAGGGAATAACACATTCAAATAAGTGAATAACTAACGTATAAAAGCCTACGTCCTCAAAAATGATTATATTTTGGAAAGGGCTTTGATTATTTGACCATCTTGAAAACACAAAATGAAGTCATAATCCCTTGAAAAGGTCTTGCAATCGTAGACAAAAGTAAATAAAAAGTTCACGAAGACAAGCAAGACATAGTGGACTGGGCGTTCACGATTGCTGGATCAACTAGCTTGGAGACTGGGTGGTTTAGTTGATAGTCCTGGTTTTATGTTGTTCTGACTATACACTGGAATCATTGCAAGTTATGTTCCTTACCCTTTTTGTTCTAAATTTTCATATATACATATCTATTGCATCCCTCTCAAAGAACCTTCACGTCTTACATTAAATTGAAGAAGAGAAATCAAGAAGAAGATCAAGAGCAAAGTAAAAGAGGTGCTCTACAACATTCTTGTGTTGTTGAAAGGCTCTCACTATCGAAATAACACTTGAGATATTGTTGACTTACCTTTAGGAACTAAATGGGCCAAAAAGATTAAATATAAGTTCATAGGTGAGATTGATAGATTTAATGGTAGAGTTGTTGCAAAAGGCAATAATAAAAAAGGTGTGGATTATGACAGCACATTTTTTCCAGTTGTTAAGATGATCACTATTCGTTGTGTTATAGTCTAGCTATTGAAAAAGACACTATATTCCAATTTAACATCAACAATATTTTTCTGTATGGAAATTTAAATAAACGTGTTTCTTTTTAAAGAATAAAACGAATGTGTGCAAAATTGGAAAACTCTTATTTTGTTTAAAACAAGCTCCCAAGATGTGAAATGTAAAACTAGTAAATTTATTACTAGAGTTCGGTTTTACTCCAAGCAAACGTGACCATTTCCTGTTTATTAAAACTCACGGTTCTTTACTCATTGCTTTACTGGTTTATGTGGATGGCATTATGATCACTAGTAATAATTTAGATAGACATAAATTGAGTGAAACAACTATTAAAAACAAATTTTTTTAATCAAAGATCTTGGGTGGTTAAATACTCTGTAGGAATAGAAAAGAAAAGGAAAAAAAAAGACCGTATTAATGTGAGAGGGTTTTGCAAATTATATGGTTAGGTTATGGATGGTTGTGAATGTAAATTATAGGATGAAGTGAGAAATATAGTGATTTTTTATAAATTTTGGGAGACTTTGTTTGCCCACATTTATATTTTCATATTTGTTGAATTGATTGTGATTAGAGAAGATAGAAACCGTAATAATAAAGGTTTAGAAAATATTATTTAGTTAAAACAGGAGAAAGGAATGTATTGATTTTTATTATAGAAATAGAGACGAGAACCCTGTTGGGAATGCTCTAAAAAGGGGTAAAACCCCTCAATTTTGAGATTTAAACAAAAAATGAAAACATTAAACTGTGTGGATAGATATACCTCAGTGAATATGTGAACATGCTTAAATCACTCAAAACACAACTCAATAATTGTTTTGATAAGCTTTAAAATAAACTATCTTTTTTTCATTTACAATTAATAAAAACAGGGGTTTATAAGTTTATTATATATACATGTTATTATAACTGGTAAAGTAGAATGGCACTTCAACTTTTGTATCAAGTTTATAAAAAGTGGTCTAAACACTAAAGCATTTAACTTTTTTTTAGTTTAACAAAACCTGAAATTTTTATACACCTTGTTTGCATTGGCGGATCTAATGAAGAAAAGGGTGGTTCCTCGGAACCACCCGAGTTTCGAAATAATAGTGTACGGATATATAGAAGATACTAGAGGAACCACCTTATAAATTAAGAGGGAACCATCTAAAAAAAATTCCTGGATCCACCACTGCTTGTTTGGATTTGCTTAAAAGGATTATTCATGCATATATCGACATATGGCTTTTCTAAACATGTTTCTTGAAGTATTATAAACATGATTAATTTGAAGCTTTAAAAATATATATATCAATGTTCCTTTTAAACACTTTAAAAAAATAATCTATATATGGGTTTGAACTAAAACTCTCTCATAGCACACTCACTTTCCTACTGTCATCAAGCACAACCTTCTTTCTCTTTTTATCTCAACTTGAGCCATGTCAATGAAGAAGACGGAGGAACGGGACGACCGAAGATACACGAGGAAAGGATGCAAGTCATCGGCTGGCCGGAAATGGTGCCGGTTGGCTAAAGAGCATAGAGCAAGATTCTACATTCTCCGGCGATGTATCATCATGCTTCTTTGTTGGCAAGACTGACCATCAACATCTCAATTAAGGTTACTAGATATATAATGTATATACTATATAAGTGTTGTCTAAGCATCCCATCATGGCACCTCCGATTATGCCTGCTTCCTTGCTTTCTGAGTCTCCCCTTGTCGTGGACGTTGATAGTGTGCTTGGGTGCATTAAGTCTTTCCCTAAAGGGACTTCGTGTGGGCGGGACGGTTTGCGAGCCCAACACATTTCAGATGCGTTGTGCGGAGAGGGGTCTCCGATTGCGGATGGTTTGCTCAAGGCTATCTCTGCGGTGGTTAATTTATTTTTGGGGGGAAGGTGTCCTAAGGTGTTGGCAGAGTTTGTTGCGTCTGCCCCACTTACGCCGTTGCTTAAACCGGACAATGGGATTAGACCTATTGCCGTTGGGGCCATTTGGAGGCGGTTGGTCTCTAAGGTGGCAATGAGGGGTGTTGGGAAGGAGATGGTTAAATACCTCGGTGACTTTCAATTTGGGGTGGGAGTCCCCAGTGGGGCAGAGGCCGTGCTTCATAGCGCGAACAGGTTTCTAAATCAGTTTCATTCGGATGGGTCATTGGCTATGCTTACTGTTGATTTCTCCAATGCCTTCAACTTAGTAGATAGGACGACCCTTCTACATGAGGTTCGGAGTCGATGTCCTTCCATTTCTCTTTGGGTGGATTTTTTATATGGGCAGTCGGCTAGGTTATATGTGGGTGATACTTTCATTAAATCCACCACTGGGGTTCAACAGGGGGACCCTCTTGGGCCTCTCCTTTTTGCCTTAGCTTTGCACCCACTTGTTCACCAAATCAGAGATCGGTGCAAACTTCTCTTTCATGCTTGGTACTTGGATGATGGCACGATTATCGAGGATACTAGAGAGGTAGCCAAAGCATTAGATATTATCAGGTCTGAGGGGCCTCGTTTGGGTCTTGAATTAAACGTTAAGAAAACAGAGTTATTTTGGCCAACATGCAATGGGGTGAAGGCACAGGAGGGGTTGTTCCCTTGCGGGATTGGAAGGCCGGGGCTTGACGTGAAACTCCTTGGTGGTGCTGTAAGCCAGGATGCGGGGTTTATCAGCAGTTTGGCTATGAAAAGGGCATCTAGCGCTGTGGAACTGATGAGCTGTCTCCCAAGACTTCTGGATCCTCAATGCGAGCTTCTTTTGCTTCACTCATGTATGGGAGTCGCCAAGCTTTTGTTCGGTTTGAGAACATGCCAACCTATGTATGTGGGGGAAGCTGTTTCTATATTTGACAATGGTCTTCGAATGGCGATTGAGGACATCGTGGTTTGTGGAGGTCCGTTCTTTGGGGATCTCCAATGGAGGTTGGCATCACTTCCGATCCGTTATGGGGGGTTGGGTCTCTGTTCGGCCGAGGATGTATCTACATATGCTTTTGTGGCTTCGAGAGCACAGTCGTGGTGTTTGCAAGACCATATTCTTCGGGGTTGTGATATTTATGGGTTGGACTCTGATTATGGGTGTGCGATGGATCGTTTACGTACTTCACTTCCAGATTTTGATCTTAGCGGGTTCTCTAATAAGGACACCGCCCCCCCTAAAGCCCAACATGTTGTGGCGAGTGCCTTATTTAGTGGAATCGTCAAGAGTTTAGAAGTGAAGTTTGATCTATCCCCTCGCCAAAAGGCGGTGTTTGAATGCCTTCGGGCTCCTCGGGCTCAGGATTTTCTAACGGCCATCCCCATTGAAGGATTAGGCCAACGTATGTCGGGTTTGGAGTATCGGGCTATCCTTAAGTACCGGTTAATGATCCCTATGTTCCCGACGGATGAACCTTGCCCAATTTGTCGCAAGGTCTGTTTGGATTCTTTTGGTGACCATGCGGTGCATTGCAAAGAATTGTCTGGCTTTAAATACAGACATGATCTGGTTAGGGATGTTCTTAAACGGGCAGGGATTTCTGCTAAAAAGGAGGCCCCTGTTAACTTTCTCACGGATCCTATTGAAGGGAGGTCTACTTTACGACCAGCTGATATTCTTGTGTTCGGGTGGGCGGGGGGGAAACACGCCTGTGTGGATCTTACAGGAGTGTCTCCTCTTGTTGGGCTCAGGGACCGTGGGTTTGTTGTGGGTCAGGCTGCGTTGAAGGCTGAATCGGGCAAAGTTGTTAAACACGAGAAAGCTTATTTAGATAATCAACATGTCTTTCTACCATTTGCCTTTGATACATTTGGTTTTCTGGCTCCAGAGGCTGTGAAATTTTTGAGTAGGGTTCAGCGCGTCGTACACGGAACCTCTTCAGCTTCTAGGTCCCAAAGCTTCGTTTTTAGCAGGATTGGCTTTGCTGTTCAAAAGGGGGTTGCGGCGCAGCTTGTTGCCCGTTTGCCTGCCACTTTATTGTAATCGTTTTATAGTAAATTATATAAAATCTAAAATATTATAACTAAAAAAAATAAATAAATAAGCTTAAGAATCAAGTATTCAATATTTGCTTTGTAGTTATCCTCTTTTTTTCTCGTGTAATTATAGCAAATATATACGTTAAATTGTTGTAATATATGAAGACTCTTCAAATGTTATCATATACTGTTTTCCTAAATCCTACAGGTTTAGTGACCATTAAGGTTAATTATCTTGTTTGATGCCTGTTTGTTTAAGCAAATTATTTAGGATCTGAATGGCTTTATAAATTTTTCTTCCAAATCAAACACATAAGATTATTAGTTATAGTTTAAAAAGGGTTGCTCGATTTCAAGGCCATCTCCGAAATTTCTAGTGCCCGGTAGAATACTAAAAGTGGCTTCTCAAAAAAAAAAAAATTATTTACCCGTCAGTGAAACATGTTATTAGGTTATTTGCAAGTCTATAACTTCATTACTAAGCATAAACCCAATAACATATTATAAGATTGTTTAATGGACTTGTTCAGCTTTTTTTGTCCTTATTGGTTTCTTATCAGCCATTTCAGCCCAATTCACTTAATTATGTGTAATGTTTTTATATATATTAGTATATATATAATTTTTTTTTTAACTCCAGACCCTTACCGAGATTACGTGTAGACGCTGGCCGAGCCCTATATAAGGTCGTGGTCGACGCTGTTCGATTTGGCGTATAATTGGCAAATTATAAACCGTTTCTTGATTTGTGGTTGATAAAAAAGCTTTTAGAAAAAGGATAAAGTGCTGAGATGTTTAACTTAATCAAATTCAGGTGAGATAGTTGAGGTGATTGATGAGGGAATGCTTCTTAATCTTTTTCGTGCCGTCAAAATGAACTTTAAAAATTGGGTATATTCATGAAACCAGTGTTAAGTTGAAAACAGATATAAAAAGCAACAGATTTTGTTTTAGACTTCATATACCCATTTTCCTTCTAGTGGTGTAATTCAATCAAAACATTCACATTGATTCACTCTTCTCACATTAATGAATTAGTTTTATTATATATGTTCAAAATAATGGACGATACGTATCACCAATTACGTTTAGTTATTAAGTCTGAGCTCAAGTCTTGTATGAGGAGCTCATTTAGTCTCATTGAGCCTTGTGTATTTTTGATTTTTATCTCTTTTGGACTTCTATGTATCAACTTCACACTAAGCAACATAACCGAGCTCAAGCCGAACTTTAGCTTGTTTAAGGTACTACACAAGCTCAAGTCGAACTTAGACTTGTTTAATGTTTTCTTAAAATATATAAAAATAGTTAACAACGCATATAAGTTTTTTAATGAATAATAAGCAATCGAGCTCGAGTCCAAGCTTGAAAAACAACTAACGAGCCTAGTCGAGCTTGAGCTTGGCTCAGCTTGTTTACACCACGAGCCCCAATGAGAATGGACAGATCAGTCTCATTGCTCACTCCCCTCATTGCTCTATGCTAAGATGGCAGGTATTTGCTGTTACACTATGAGATATCAAGAACACGTAACTTATCACAGTCGTTCTACTCTTTATGTTATTATTGAAAATGAAATTACAATGCATAAAAAACAAATAAACATGGGTTTATACCGAACCCGAATTCCTACTCCTATTAAGACTTAAATACGAATTTAAAATTCAAATAAAACAAAGGGATGAGCAAAAACTCAAAACGCTTAACTAATTGAAAGTTGTTCCATATAATAGTAACCAAGTTTTAAAGTTGTTACAATCAGGTCACTGAAAAAATCTTTTGTTCCAGTCAGGTCATTGAAGTTTCTTTTTTGTTTCAATCATAGATATTTTACCTGGATAGCAGGTAATCTAGGGTTTTTTTTTATTTTTTAATATTTTGACTTTGCATAAAAACTTTTAAAGGTTGGAAAAATTAATAAAAAATGCGAAATACAATTTTAAAATTCCGAAAAATTGAAAAAAAAAATAAAAAAATTGCCATAAATTGTGAAAATTAAAAAAAATGCAAAAATATTAAAAAGAAACTTATATTTTTATCTTTTTGTTATCTTGTTTTGAATTTTAATAGACTTCTGAAGTAACTAATTTTCCACGACCTGATGTTATAATTTTAATAGACTTTTGGAGTTATAATTTTCGAAACAAAAATTGCACGACCTTATGTTATAATTTTTGCATTTTTTTTTAAATTTTCGCAATTTATTGCAATGTTTCGATTTTTTTTTTTGTAATTTTTTGGAATTTTAAAATTATATTTCGCATTTTTACTAATTTTCCTAGCCTTGAAAAGTTATTATGCAAAGTTAAAATATTAAAAAAATATATAAAAAAAACCTAGACTACCTGCTATTCAGGCAAACTATATAGGATTGGAACAAAAAAGAAACTTCAATGACCTGATTGGAACAAACGACTTTTTCAGTGACCTAATTAGAACAACTTTAAAATTTGATTACTATTCTATGGAGAAAACCCTCTAAATAATTAATTAAAACCTTTCTCTATGATCACCAAATAACGGTGGTAGTAGCCAAACTAGTTCTTGATTTGATAAGTGTAAAACAAGGAATTGATCCTGTTTTTAGGGATCAAAAATATACTATAACTAGATTTTATCCCCTCGTATTATGGGGTGTTGTTTTACATTATTCGTTTTTATTATTTGTATATGTGTATTTGGATTTTAATTTTATTTATTGTAAGAAAGTTAATAATTAATATACTTGAGGTTTGATGATGAAATGGTTTCACAAATAAATGATATGTTATAATCCGATTTAAAAGCTATCTGGGTTTGATGATACCCATTACCCGTTTATTTATTTATTATAAAATTGTTTCTTAATTATAAATAATATCTTTTTTTAATAAAAAAGGCTATTAATTTTTAGTATATTCTTATTTTATAAGATTTTCATATCAAATATTTGATAAGATTAATTTTTAATATAATGAGATGTTATAACCTGTTTAAGAGCGAATTCGGGTCAAATGCGTGAGAAGCCTTCATTTACAAATAAAGCAATCTGATGGCTTGAGAGAATGGTTGTTTTACATTTTTCGTTTTTAATATTTATTATTTGGATTTTAATTTTCTTTATTGTAAGAAAGTTAATAATATACTTAGGGTTTGATGATAAAAGGGTTTCATAAATAAATGATATGTTATAACCCGTTTAAAAGCTATATGGATTTGGTGACCCATGACCCTCTTATGTTTTTTACTATAAAATTGTTTATAATTATAAATAATATCATTTTCTTTTTAAATTGGATATTAAATTTTAATATATCCCTATTTTATAGGATTTTCACATCAAATAATTGGTAAGATTAATTTTTAATTTAATGAGATGTTATAACCCGTTTAAGAGCCATCTGGTTTTGGTAAGATCATACCCATGAATTTGGGTTAAATCAATGAAATGTCTCCATTTAAAAATCAAGCAATCTGGTGGCTTTCATAAGAGGGGGGGCGACCACATCGCGACACATAGGATTTTAGGGTTTCGTTTATATATATTATAGATAATAAACGGATATATTTCTTTTTCAATTCAATATTCTTATGATTACAAATATCTGTGTAAAGTTTCACTAATAATTTGAGTTGAAGACTTAAAGAAACTAAATTCAAAAGCTCAGTGATTTCTAATGATGTTGTGGAATAGTTTTATTACATGAGGTTTAATAATACCTTTAAATTAACAATATGTTCCCAAACAAAATATCTTAAAAAAAGGGGGGGGGGGGGACATAACGAGCAAACTAGTCATATAAACTCCTAAAGTTTAAGATTTTAACAAAAAATGAAAAATTAAACTCGGCGGATAGATACAAACAATTGAACATGTTTAAATCACTCGAACAAAAAACCAATAATTGTTTTCCAACAAGCTTTCAAATTAATAACACATCTTTTCTTATCTGTATTTAATTAAAACCACATGTATCTTTTATATGATAATTAGGTAAAATGACAAACTTTTGAATCAAGTTTATAAAATGCCTAAAACTGTTACAAAGATTTGGTTTAACAAAACCTGAAATTTAAACACGATGTTTGGTTTAAGGGGCTGTTTGATAGCCTCTTAACAGTTATTAAGAGGCTACCTCTTAATGGTTAAAAGATAGCCTTAAGTCTGAATGGTTAAGAGGTAGCCTCTTAACCATTTAGACTCAAAGTTATCTCTTAACCATTAAAAGACAATAAGCAATTAAGAGGTAGCCTCTTAACCATTCAGACTTAGGGTTGTCTCTTAACCATTAAGAGGCTATAAGCAATTACGAGGTAGCCTCTTAATGACTGTTAAGAGACTAACAACAGTCCCTAAGCCTAGATGAGTAGATGATATTCATATATACATCATACGTACGTATACATGTATCTTCTAAACATGTGTCTAAAAGAGCAATAAACATGTTTGCAGCTTCAAAATTTTGTACATCAACGTCCTTCTTAAATTGTTTATTAGATTTTAATAATTGACCGATAATAATTCTTATTAATTTTATCGACACTAGCGGTTCCAAATTTAAAAAAGTTGGCCACGAATGGTCCCCTGATAAAAAGGACTTAACGGTGTTATATTTTTTTTTCCGAATTTCAAACTAATGTTTTAGGGCTTTTGATTAGAAGGAAGATACGGCTCGATTGGTGTAAAACTAAGCTCGAAACTTTAATTCAAACGGTTTGATTTTTGTTAATTGTAACTTCAAATACCCGAATTGAAGCATTGTTTGTCGCATTGAACCACCGCTTCGAACTAAGTTTTATATTAGTCAACTCGTATTCTCCTTCTGATCAAAAACCCTAAAGCATTAGCTTAAAATTCAGAAAAAGTATAACGACGTTAAGTCATTTTTAACGGGGAACCATTACGGGCCAAGTTTTTTAAATTTGGGGCCGCCAGTGACGATAAAATAAATAAGAATTATTATCGACCAATGCCATTCAATAAGGATTATTAAAATTCAATAAACCTTCTTAAATAAATTAAAAGTAATATAATATTTATTTATTTATTTGTGTGTATGTGCATATATATTTACTATATATAGGTGGGCTTGAAGCCTTTAACTAAGTCTCTCACATCACACTCAGTTTCCTATATTCATAAAACACAACTTTCTTTGCCTTTTTACTCAAACTGAGACATGTCACTGTGGAAGACGGAGAAAAGGGACGACGGGAGATACACGAGGAAAGGATGCAAGTTATCGGTTGGCCGGAAATTGTGTCGGTTGGCTAAAGAGCATAGAGCAAGATTCTACATTCTCCGGCGATGTATCATCATGCTTCTTTGTTGGCAAGACTGACCATAAACATCTCATTAAGGTTAATAGATATATAATAATTATAATATATAGCTTTTGTAATATAAGCTTAAGAATCAAGTACTCAATATTTGTTTGTAGTCATCCTCCTTTTCTCTTGTAGTCATAGCAGCTAAATTAAATATGTATTAAAGAGTTGTTATATGTGAAGACTCCTTTAAACTCTTCTTATTTTGTTTTTCTAATAGCTTTAGTCACATTTAAGGTTAATTATCTTGTTTGATGCTTTTATTTCTTAAGCAAATATGAATATGAATATGAATGAGTTGAAGGAATTTTCTTCCAAATTAAATATAAGAGACTAGCTATTTATAATTAAAAGGTTAGCTTGATTTAACGTATAATAGGCTGATTATAAACTGCTTTTTAAATTTGGTTATAAACCGATAAAGTCGCTTGGCTACTTGTGGATAAAGAACCAACCAAAGCGAGGTAGTGTATCTTGGGTGAATTGGAGGGTTATTCTGTAATCGTGTCAACGTATGTAGGTGATTTGGTGTGATTGGTGAATGTAAAGCTGGTCAATTTTGATGGTGTATATATATAAATATAAGTTAGTTGGCCGTTTAAAAAAAAGGTAAAATAAAAACTTTCTTAAATTTAATTTATCAAATCTAAAAGGGAGTGAGGTAGTTGAAGTGATGGCCAAGGCCAACTCAACCTTTCATGTTGAAAGTAATTTAAAGTACACATCATATTTTATTTGTCCAACACTATGAATAAATCATGACACAAATAGTTGAGTTGAAATGCTACAACTCCAGCACATTTCACTTTAGTGATGCAATACAATCAAACCATTTACCTATGGATTCACCTTTAAACATTATCAATTAATTATGTTGCATATGTATGTTCAAAGTCTTCAATTAAACATCATTAAGTTTTCATTAAAAGTCCATTTGTTGGAATCAGTTTAACTTAAAACATAAAAGTTACAAGTAGATACTAGAAAATGAAAACATGTCATTTTAAGAAAAGTAAGATCCTCATATTCCCTCAAGTGATCATCCATGAACTGTTAGTAACCTTTCAAAACATAATTAACATCTACTAACACTTAAGATGTTAGCATTTGGGGAGAAATTTAACGTGAGACGGTTTCCATGAGGATGCTATTAGCATTCAAAGATTTGTACTTGAATATAGTAATAAAGTAATTAAATAAATAGATAAATAAGTATATATGGACATGAGTAACACCTATAGTTATGACACAAATAAGTAGTAAGATAGCTTATATGTTAAAGGAAATGGGCCGGTCATTACAATACTCAAAAATTTGAATGGGGTGATAAAAATATGTAAGGTAGACCGTAGATGGTAATGTGACACTAGATAAAAAAAATATAATTATATGGAGTTACACCCATCTAAAGTGTACACTGGAACTTATGTTGTGCATCCACTTTTGTTGGCCACAATAATTTACATAAACGGGCATAAAGATACGCAGATAAAGCATATATAACTAATATTTTTACGTATCTTTCGAGTGAGATGTAGATATGTATTTTTATTAGATAACATATAGACACTTGAATATACATTAGATAAGCTGAAATGCTTTCATGATATAGACATGAATGTAGCTCAACTTACTTATTTGGGCATAAATATGTTAAACAAAGTTTATTTATTATCTTCTATAATCATATGTACATACATATAAAGAGGTGTTAAGATCATGTCTTAAGTACAAGGGGCAACCTTGTCATAAGATGAAAATATAGGCAGCAAAAGAGGATGATTACAGAAAGGAAGGACAAAATATGACAAGAGACAGTTAAAATAGAGGAGACATCGTACACCAAACACTAACCAAGTACAGGTCCACGTGTGACCCCTCCTTCTTTCACCCTATCAACAATGTTTGTGGGTCGCACACTTGACACTCCCATGATTAACGGACACAAGCAACAGCAACAAAATGTTTAGGAATATATGCCACATCTTTGTAATAAACATTTGGTAATAATTGGAATGGGAGGGTGTTGCTCTTTCTACTTATAATGATTATTGACATTGCATGTTACCAGTTACCACACCAACCACTATGAATCCATCAGAATCTTATCTTAAATGTTACTTTTTTAATTGTTTTTATCTCAACTGTTTAATCTGAATCATTTTAACTTTAAACTTTTTATAGCAAACTAACTAATCTTAAAGCAATACATCTTTATCATTTTCGTTCATGTGGTTTGATCAGTTTCGTCATTTTCATCCAATTTCATTTTTAGGGTTTCTAATAAAACCTTGTCATTTTCATGCAACTAGTTAACACCATCTATTTTTACCGTTTGTTGAGAGGTATTATTGTGTTTTTATCCTCATCATCATTATCGTACCTAGTAAATCCTACAAATAGCAAAGCTATGGTAGGATCTGAGGAGGGTAAGATGTTGACAACATTACTTCTACCCCGTAGGAATAGAGAGGCTACCTCCGGTGAGATCCCCCGCTTGATAGTAGTTTATGACAAATCTGTCCTCATAGCTGCTTGCAGAGTTTAAAGAACAAGATGCATTGTTTCATCTGATGCATGCAGAATATTGTGCTGCCATGTCTTAACCCTAACCATCTTTAGCATCGCTCTTGTCAACATGTCCATCTCCATCGTAATTGTGAAATTAGTTGTAAATTCAACCCATGGTTATCTCCATCGATAGTTGGCGATGAAGATGGGGATTGAGATGGATATGTCAACAAGAACGATGTTGAAGAAGCTGATGTGGTTAAGGTTTAAAAGAATGAAGAGGAATTGATAAATAGGTATTAAAAACTAAAACGCATAAAAAGACAATAATACCCTCTCTATAAACGGTAAAAGTGGTTGGCATTAACTAATTGGATGAAAATGACTAGTTTAAAAACCCTAGAGATAGTTAGGTGATTAAAATAAAAAATGTATGAAAATATGAATGGCTCGATTCGGTTCGGTTAATCTAGGGCAAAAAACTAACCAATAAGGGGGTAATTTTGGTTTGGTTTCGTCGGTTTTCGGTGTGATTTGATTTATGGCTCGGTTGTTATTCACCCTTAATTTTTTATGTAAACCTTATGACGCCATTAACCTCATCGGATTAATAACTAAGATAACAATTAAGGGAATATTATAATTTATAATGAAAATCCACATGATTTGTAACAAGATGATCAGTGTCCGGGTAAATGATATTTGCAAAATATCTTCGAAAATGAAAATGGCAAAAAGAAGTGTGTTTGTATAATATTTTGATGTTCATGTGTGATATGACACCAATGCCAGGGATCTAACATGGATTCTTCCTAGCTATTTCTTTACATTATCCCTATAATTTTCAATGGGTCATGCTAGGGATATCCAGACACCTTTCTATATGTCCTGTCTAGGGCTATACAGGACGATTGGGTCCTCTATACGCCCCGTATAAAACTACACGGGGACCTAATACGCCCCATATAGCCCTATACAAGAAATATTGACGATTGTTTTAATAAAAAGATAAGTGTCCCTAAAATTCCCCTTTTCAATACTCTCTTTTCTTTCTTTCTCTTTTTCTTTCTTTCTTATTATTTTTATTCTTTTTCTTTTTTTTTTCTGGAATCGAAGGATAACTATGATGTCTACGTATTTACTTTTATTCTTTTTATTCTTATCATTGTAGAGCATTGCTCTTCTGAATTTATGTGACAAGACAATTTGTGACCCGTTCAGCTAAGTATGTGCAACGTTCTATTTTAACTTTTAAGCACGTTTCTATAAATGTACTTCATTATTAATCAAATAAAAAAAAATACCAACCTCAATAAAGTATAAATTTTATTGAAGAGGTAGGGTACCAAACCCATCTAAGCGTCAAAGCGTACCATTAGGCACTAGATTACATTCTGTCAGGCACCAAACATTTTCTGACATCTCGGAAAATGTAGCGTCGAAGATCTTCATAGGTATGTGTAAAAAGAAAGTATCTTAATGAATGTGGCACCTGGACAAACATCACCATCAGTCAACTGCTTTACCCACCAACCTTCCAGGTGCACGTGGGAACTCTCTGATTGGTGGAATTCCTGACATAGCAGACGACTCATATCTTCTCTCCTCCAATCCGGCTATAAATATACTCAAACCTCAACGGTAAAAGGTTCCGAACTTTAAGGTGAGAACACTGACTAGTGCTCCGCGATAACTGATCATTATTCATTCAATCTCCTACATTGATTCTCACGCTGGAGGGTTGGTTATGAGAAGACCCCCCCCCCCCTCTTCTTCTTCTTGTAACGAGTTTTACGGTGTTCTGTTTTGTAGATGCTTACACTCAGATTGGCTGGATTACGATTAACCCTCCGTGAGAAATACCTAACCTCAACCTAAGGACTAAGTGATTAGACCAATTGTTGAACCAGTGTTTTTTCATTTACAAAGTTTATTGATTAAAATAAAAATTGCTACATCACTCGGTCATTAGTCCCAATGACAAACAATGAAAATCAAGATTAAAGGAAAAACATTCAATTTCTGTAGCTTTAAACAATAATTAAAAAGTTTTGTCTCATGAAATGGCAAATTAGTTAGAACTTTAATGTTCAGGTCATGGCGACTTGTGGACGTGGATGAGGCTTGTTGACCCTTCGGGGGTGTTCTCGGTAAGGTCGGTTAAGAAAGGCTTGATTTCAGGCAAAGATGTGAGTGGTTTTTATAATTTGACGAAATGGTGTAATCGGGTGCCTGTCAAATGTAATATTCACGCTTGGAGGACGGAATTGGATAGAATCCCCACTCAAACCATTTTGAGAAGGAGAAATATTCATGCTTATTCGGACTCTTGTGTGCTTTGCGAGACAGGGATCGACTCGGTAGAACACATCTTTTCAGCATGTTTTGTGGCTTCGGTGGTGTGGCACAAGGTGAGCTCTTGGTGCAAGGCGCCTCCGATCTTTCTTTTAGAGTTACATTCTCATGTGGGGTTGGGGGGATCGGCAGAAGGAAGCATTCCATTGAAGACTGATAATCACTTGTTGGAGGATATGGAAAAAAAATGCATAATTTATTTATTATTTAAAGTTGAAATAATCTAAAGCAACCAAACGATTTACAATGAAGCGGCAGGTAAGGGGCAACAAGCTGCGTCGTAACCCCCTTTTGGATAGCAAACCCAATCCTACTAAAAATAAAGTTTTGATTCTTATGGTCCAATAAATTGGGAAAATCCCCAAAATAGCCCATCTACAAAATGAGATTCCAACTTTGTCCCCTAAATTTAATATTTTCAAAAATGGCCCTCTCTAACTCATCTTTGACCATGTATTAGGAAATCTAACGCATCTTTGACGACATGTTAGCATAACACGTCGTCAAAGACGCGTTGGATTTCCTAACACATAGTTAAAGACGCCAACACGTCGTCAAAGACGCATTAGATTTCCTAACACGTGGTTAAAGATGAGTTAGGCCTCCAAACACGTAGTCAAAGATATATTAGCATCAAACGCGTAGTCAAAGATATGTTAGCTTTTTTGTTTGTTTTTTTAATATTATATTTTTATAACTAGTTTTACTTATATTTGTTTTTCTTTTATAACTTTTAATATATAAAATTTTATATTATTTCGAATATACCGACGAGAAATGGTTACTTTTATCTACGGACCGACATAAATTTTATTTAAAACCGAGCGGGGTCAAATTTTATTGAATATTTCGATATTGATTTGGCACGGCTCGAGTTTGAGTTAGTTTATGTCGGTCAGTAGGTAAAACTAAGCATGTCTTGTCGGTATATTCGAAATAATATAAAATTTTATATATTAAAAGTTATAAAAGAAAAACACATATAAGTTAAACTAGTTATAAAAATATAATATTAAAAAAACAAACAAAAAAGCTAACATATCTTCGACTACGCGTTTGATGCTAACATATCTTTAACTACGTGTTTAGAGGCCTAACTTGTCTTTAACCATGTGTTAGGAAATCTAACGCGTCTTTGACGACGTGTTAGCATCTTTAACCATGTGTTAGGAAATCCAACGCGTCTTTGACGACGTGTTATGCTAACATGTCGTCAAAGACGCAATAGATTTTCTAATACATGGTCAAAGATGAGTTATAGAGGGCCATTTTTGGAAATATTAAATTTAGGGGACAAAATTGGAATCACATTTTGTAGATTGGCTATTTTGGGGATTTTCCCCGATAAATTGCTATGCATGACTTTCTGAACTCTGTTCAGAAGGTCCACGGCATCTGGAGCTAAGTAACCAAAAGTGTCAAAGGCAAAGGGGATAAACATGTATTGATTCTCCAAACAAGCTTTCTCGTGTTTAACAATCTTCCGTCTTCAATGCTGCCTGACAAGCTACAAACCCATTGTTCCTTAACCCAACAAGAGAGGACACTCCTGCGAGATCCACACAAGCGTGGAAAGCAAGGAACGAGAAACTTTTTGATGATAAATAAGTCAAAACTGAAGAGATAATCAAAGACATTAGGCGTTGGGGGGCTTTGTGGTATAAAAATAGGTCGAAGAATTGATCAATTGAGTGGTCGAATTTGTGTAACTTTTGCCTAATGTAAGCATTGTGGGTGTTGACTGTCTCCTCTTGTCCTAGTTTGTTTTTTTTTTTGTATATGGTAATAAAATTCACTGTTCAAATAATTTTAAAAAAAAAGTTAAAACTTAATGTTGTGACTAGCCGGCGTCTTTTACAAGCATTTCTAACCATGGTAGTATTAACATATAATATTATTATACATCATTAATATTTTGGAAATTTTTATCTTGAGTTCAATCAGTTGCTATAAGAAAAAAAAAAGCAAAAATGATATGGTTATGATTGAGGTGAATTTAAACGTAACAAAAGAAGCAAAACGCTAATCCAAGTTAATGTGACATCAATTCTAAAAAATGAAAATTGATTATATGCCACGGGTTTATGAAGAGCTTGGGATATTGATGATCCCTCTAGATCTTGATTTCAAGCTCGTTTTTATGGTTGTGACTTGTGAGCCAAACAATCAAACACAAACGACAAAATAGACAGATAATAATAATAATAGATCGAAAGCTAATTCCCCTACGAACCAAATTTAAATCAAGTCGTATCACCTAAAAAGCTATAAGAAATACATTAGTAACTAAACAACAAACTTTGGGGTTTCTTCAGTATCATTTTCAAATCCTATCTAAATCCCTTGTGATTTTGGCTATCTTTTTAAAGGAGTAGCTTTCTGATTGTGACTAACTACAGTTTAAAGATTGGGTTTGATTGAAGTTAATAATGCAATAACAAAAGGTTTAGACTTTAAAACCAAGACATGACTCAAAGCTAGGGCCATTCAGGGGTAAGGTTCATGTGGGTTTGTCCCACTACAAGAGAAAGAGAAAGTTTGTTAGTCCAATCTATTAAACCAAATCCAACCTAAATGTGTCGGTATTACCAAATGCAATATCATATTTGCTTTGCTATTTATATAATATGAGAATAATAAAATATCTTGTTTACATACATCTCCTTTTTTTTTTAAATTAATAAAGGACGTATACAACTGAATGATTTGATTTATCATAACTCAGGTAGTATAGTAACTGTCTTAACTAGGAATGCAAGCAAACTGAACGATTAACAAACAGTTCGTAAACCGTTTACTGAGAAATTTGTTTATGTTCATTCGTTTAATAAACGAACAAACATGAACAAGAAATTTTATTCATTTTGTTATATGGACGAATATGAATAGAGGTTGTGTTGGTAGACGCTCGGTGTTGTGTTCATTTATGTTCGTTTACTTTCATTTGGTTATGTTTGTTAGTTAAAAGAATTGTTTTATATTTTTATAATCTTTTATTTCTAATAGCCAGCCTAACATTTAAATTTTATAATTGTATTGTTTGTGTTAAGTTTGTTTCGTTATTAGTTTGTTTTATAAAGTTTTGCTTTAACTAACATCAAATTTAACTCGAGTTTCATTGATTTTATCAGAATAAACCGTCGATTGTAGGATGATTTTGTTTTTATTTCTTATTTTATCTTTTATTTTTTTAACAACCAAATGAAGATATAATTAACACCAAAACATGTCCAAAAGAAGCTAGAGCTACACCCACACAAAAACAAGACACCAAAACAAAAAACACCTCAAACAATATTATATATAGAATAGAATATATGCATGGATCCATAACTCTCACATGTATGATCATAGGACCTAACTCTCACATTAGAAACACGAAAAGGCCCCAATTACTTCGTATTCATTCTGTTTCACGTGAGTTTGGGACCATCCTTATTAGTTCAAAATTGGCCACGTAACCTACTTCCACGTTCACATGTATCTTTTCAAAATAGGCTGTGGTCTATCTACACACTTTATGTTTGTTATGCACATTATTGACAAGATGATGATTTTTGTTTGTGAATTTATTAAAATAACCGAGTGATGCATGCTATTATATTAATCATACCTACCCAAGTACTTTAATTTACATATTGATCTCTTTAATCACAAATCCATATACTCAAAATACTTACATTTGTACTTTACTAAATCGTTTACACGCTTAGATATACGTTCGAAACAACAAAGTCGTATGTTCTTCTCCATGATACATATAGATAGTTGAGTTTGTAGGCATATACTTGTCCATTTATAAAATTTGACAAGAGCAAAAGAGTCGACATACATTAGACTTGTTAACAAATCACATCTCCCACAAGGGTACAATGACGTATTCTTGAAGTTGTTTAATTAAAATAAATGTTTTAAGTAAAAATATGATTATGTATTTTACTTAATTGTTGTAATGCTTTTATAGAATCTAATTTTTAGTTTATAAAGTTGTTTGGGACAATAATAAACTTTAGTTTGTTAGTATCAAGATTTAAAAGTACGGAATCGCGCCTTGAGGCGTTTTCCCATAGCCTATCGAGGCGTAAGCCTCGGGGCGACACGAGGCGTAAGCTCGAGGCGGAACTTAAAAATGATATATCTTATTAAAAAATATATTTAACATCAAACAAAGAACTTTCCAAAATAATTTCATCATCAGATTCACTAGTCATGAGAAACACGCGAAGTCTAAACCATAATAAAAGACATAAGTTTGAAACTGACACCAAAAGTCTAAAATATTAAAACACACAAAAAAAGTTAAGGTTTCCCGCCTCTTTAACGCCTCAGCCGTTTTTTTTCCGCCTCGGCCATGAAGAGGCGTACGTTTATTTCTATCCCCTGAGGCGCCGCCTCAAATTTGCTTTGCAACCTCCTCGTACCGAGGCGCGCCTCGAGGCACCGCCTCACAACGTTTTTTTAAACCATGGTTAGCATCAAAAACAAAGCTTAAGTCTAGTACGTTTTAGTTTATAAAATATGAAACTACAAGGGCTAAACTGAAAATATATTAAAAGGCCTATTTCTGTATCGTTTAGACTGTACCAATTTCTTTTCTTCCATTTAATTTCTTTTCTATCCTCAAATGAACTCGGAGCACAGTATAAATGAGGTGGAAGAGATCAGGTAATAACATGTATGTTGCGGAAAAACCTCTATGAGTGTGTGTGTGTGTGGGTGATGCGATTTGGACGATAAAAGAAGAGAAAGGAGAAGAATTGGGATGAACCACTTCAAATTGAAATTGCAAATAAAATGTATAACCTTTAATCATATTCCCGTTAACAAGAAGAATTTGGTAAGCTCTTCTTTTGTCTAAGAAGCCTAAAATATGTTGCTTAAACTTAGACCATGTGTAGCGGAGCGTGTTTTCTTCAAAACTTCCCTTACCCACCTACCCCCAAGAGTTTTGAGCCAAGTTTTGGGTTGGAGAATTTTGTACCCAACGCTCGTTTGTGAGAGAGGAGAAAGAGTTTTGAGGTTTTTTATCACTACACAAATTTTTGGAAAAACTCTCGATTGCTGATTGAGACGTTACATGTCGCACATGCCCTAGGTGGATAGTTTTGACTACAAATGGTTTTATAAACCTCCATTGTTGATGAATGGGTTTGTATGTATGTTGGGGTTTTTAAGTTTTGTGTAAGTTACTCATTAAATCTAGATTTTATGGTTTTAAGATGACGAATGAACTTGTTATGGCTTTCATATTTTGTCAATTGTTGTTTACATTCCTGAGTGATGAAATAGGTCACAATGTGTAAGATGATGCATTAGAGGCTTTTAGTCTAGCTTGACAACATGAGGTTTTTGCTTGAAATTATTAGAAATTACATGAAAACTTATGACCTATTTTAAATTCAAATGAAAATTTATACGAATTATTCTAAAACTTATTTGAAATAAACCGTTACAATAATATTCAATCTTTCATTTTGTTCCAGCTAATTGTGGGTTCACAAATAGGATATAAAAATGTTCAAATGATCCCCTTTAGGTGGCAACCCAACATTTTTAACTATGATAAGTTAGTGGTTTTGCAACACCATTGCTGTTTGGATGGCCCAAATTTGCTTCAATATAGCTCCATGTTCTCCAAGGGAATATATTAAATTCTAAGTTATTAATTTATTATTATTGTTGTTGAAAATATCAACGAAAATGCCAAATAGAACATGAATGTAATTAGAGGTGATAATATAAATGGGTTGGTTGGATTTGGGTGATAAGTTAGAATAGGTTTGGGTCAGGATAAAATTTTAAAATAGAGGATTATGATGGGTATGGGTCAAGATGGATAAAGTTAATCCATCTTGACCCAAATAAATGTTAAAATACAAAGGGTTTCAAAAACCACTTAAAAAAATATACAAAAAAAATTAATAACTCAAAATATAAATCGAAAACGCAAAAAATAAAATAACTAAAATGTTTCCCTCGTAGTCCTCATTCATAAAAGAATAATAACAAAAACTCGGTTTTGTCTCGGTTCAGGTTCAGTTTTTTCGGTTCAGTTTTGCTTTTTCCTGTTTCGGTATTTATTCGGATTCAATGTTTCGGTTTCGATTTCTCGGTTTTTATTCGGTTTCGTGGGTTTTGTTTGAAATGAAATTGGATGGAGGTTTTTTAATATAGTCCATTCTAACCCATAAACAAACCCATTCTAACATATAACCAAAAAGTCACTGGCATTTTCTCAACTCATCTTGTAAAATTCTTTTGATCCATACTGACTCATTTCAATTTTAAAGTTATCCAAATTGACCCAAAACAACCCATTTGTATTTGTTTTGCCACCCTTAAGTGTAATGAAATATTTCGAGCGATATAAATATGGAAACATGATCGAATACATTTTATTCTTAACGTGAAAACAGTGAGAACCAATTTGTTGTTATTAATAGGTTTATTTTTATAAGTGTTTGTTGTTATTTTTTGTTCGTATTTGCTAATTTTCGATTATGACACGTTATAAGTATTTGCTTATTTATATTTTGTTGTTATTATTAGATTTTTTCTTTTGCTGATATAAGTATTTGCTAGTATTTGCGGTTATTATTTTGTTCTTTATTTTGATTCTTTTGTTGTAATTTTTAGGTTTTTTTCTTTGTTATTATAAATAATTGTTTATATAGATTGATATTGTAGTTGGTATTGTTTCTTACGTTCTCATTTTTTATAAATTGGTATTATTTTTTACGTTCTCATGTTAAGACTAAAATGTATATGAACCTTCCCCTATAAATATGAATATAATTATATTCACATGTTATTACACTACATCAACTCTTTGGTAAGCACGTATCTATTTATCCGTGATTCCTATCAAGTCTGGACCTTAAATTTCAGAAAGTTATTAGACGTTTTTTATCACTAGATCTGTCTCTGTCATGCTGAACCCGAAAAAATCCAACTGGACTAGCCCGTGAAACCCATAATAACGAAATGTTTGAATACAAAACATTTCGGATCAAAGAATATTACTATGTACTATGTGTATGTTTAACATTAGATCAGTCAACGGGGTTGAACACGAGTGATAAATTATTAAAAAAGCGATTCGTGTTAAACATAATATAGCAACTAATAACTTAATTTTGACAAACATTATATATAACGAGTAAATTAGAGAAAGATTCACACTATGAGAAGTACGATCATAAGAAAATAGAATTGTCAACTTAAACAACACGTTGAGCGACGAGTCATGATATGAAGTACCAGTAGATAATAAAACAAGTAAAATAATTAAACAGATAAGCTGACTGACCTATGTTCTCATAAAAACAAATTTTGCACCATCTTAAGAACTCCCATTGATGTGTAATCTCACATGGACTGTCTCTTAGTTAGTCAAATCATTGCTACATCAAACATGGACTCAAATAAAATCAACTTTTTATCCATTATCCAACCATGCATATTATGTATGTGACAGTTTTATTTTGCTAAAAAATAATTACAATATTATGATTCATATATACAATATATATACATCTCTAACATATAATTTAACATAAGATAACACCATTAATCATATACATATGTTGGTAGTGGATACATCATTTCCTAAGTAAGCATTAAACATGTATATTTCAAAGATTAATGTTGAATTAACCCAATTACCACTTGTTACTATTTTATAAAATAAGTCATTTAGTTTTTAGTAGTTTGATCACGATAATTTTTATTTTATTTTAAGTTATACCGAAACTATTAAAATATTTTAATTTGGCACATGAACTTGAATAGGCTAATCACAAAATTAAATTTAAAAAAATATATATTTTTGTTTTACGTTAGAATTAAAAAAACAAGAGTTCATAAGTAAAGCATGCTCGACCTTTAAAAAACAGCATGATATATCATGCATAAAACATGATTTACTAATTTAACCTATTTTTGATTATGCAAATATCATTTTATTTCTAAATATCAATTTCATAAAAAAAATCCGATAAATTGATGTATACTAGCATATCCAGCATCTTTGAAACCAATCGGGGCCTTTCGAGGTAAAAAGAAGAAAATGTATATTGCTTTTGATCCTAAATTGTGCCTTTAATTCTAAAAACTAGTTACAATATTGTAAGAGTGAGAGAGATGGTGATATGTAGTAAACGAACAATTAAGTTAGAATTAAGATGATGAGTATTACAGTAAAATAAAACATTTTTTTATATGAATGATACATGTAAAATGTAAATATGATAGTGAACAAGTGGTGTATCCACAACATAAGTTCAGTTGCTCTAGTTTTGAGCTCAACATGGTGTATCCACGACGCAAAATCAAGGGTAACGTAAATGTTACTATGAACTCATATTAATTTGAGCTTGTTAAAAAAAAATTAAGATACAACCATAGAAGCATGTAGTTATAACTTGCTAAACAAGGCCCATTTGTTTGCCTAAGTTCTTATGCATATGATGATTCATGTAACATCAACAACTTAAACATATGATAGATTCAACAATTTCAATTCATAAGTTGGTTTCAAATAAGTATAAAGATTCATGAGCAAACTGACATAAATAAGACAAGTATTTTTAATTTTTATACTAATGAAAAATAAAGATACGCCTAAAGAAAAACTTACACCATTTAATCAGGCAACACATTTCATTGAGATGTTCATACAAGTTACAAAGTGCTTATGGACTTTCGATATTGAATCGGAATGATGATGAATATTTAGTGATGTCAGTTTCATTGAGATCGGGCTTCATGGACTCAGTTAATGTCTTAACTCCTAAGCCCTGTTTAGCACATGTGTAAACATTTGGGCCATAGAAAAATAGGGACCCAAAGGCCGAAGCAATGGCTTTAATTGTCCTGCTATTTGTTATTGGGCCGGCCCTGAAATTAGGTCATGATTTTAGCGTAGATATGCCAGTGGCCTAGAGGTAGAGGTGTACAAAACCGGTTTTAAACCCAAACCGAACCGGTTTGGTCAATGGCTGGTCAAAACCGGTTTGACTCAAACCGGTTCGGTTTATAAACCGGTTTAGACACAAGTTAGGCCGACCTGGTCACGTCGGTTCGGTTCTGTTTATCAACCGGTTTTAGCCGGTTTTTCTCAAACCGGTTCGGTTTTAAAACTGGTTTGGTAGATCTTAAGGGGAACCGGTCCCGAAACTGACGGTTTGGGTCGGGTTGGGAACCGGTTTGGGTGAAACCGGTTTAAACCAAAACCGGTTCGGTTCGGTTTGCCTAGAACCGGTCCCAAACCGGTTTTTTTGTACACCTCTACCTAGAGGTGCACAAAAATACCCGGAACTGGTTTTTTTGTACCCGGGTTTTTAATATCCGAATCCGTACCCGACCCTACCCGTAGGGTACGGATAGGGTATGCATTTTAGTACCAATACCCGGTAATACCTGAAAACCGGAACCGGTTCCATACCAGGAACCGGGTTTTTCCAATACCCGAAACCGGTTTTTTCAAATACCCGAAATTACCCCAAAAATACCTTAAAAATACCCCTAAAAATTGTAACCCCTTAAAAAAATCCAATCTATACCTGAAAAAAGCCCGAAAAAGCCCAAAAAAAACCCAAAAATAGGGTTTTTTCAATACCCGAAAATAGGGTATTCAAATACCTGGTTTTAGAATACGGTTCGATACCCGACCCGAACCCGATTCATAGGGTATGGTTTTTAGAGAGAATACCCAGACCCGAACCCGACCCAGGTATTACCAATACCCTATTTTCCAATACCCGGTTATACCCGTATCAGGTTCCATACCCGAATCCGGGTATTTGAAAAACCCGATTTGTGCACCTCTAAGTATGCCACCGGTGCTTTACTATAGGTTGGAATGGGTGAATACTTTGAATTTGATTCGTACTTATAAATTTGGACACTCAGATTTACAACATAATGGAACAAATATATTCCAATTTGCAGCATTAGTTAACCTCACCTGTAAGCAAACATGGTTTAAGAATTGGATTAAGTGTAATTTTTATAAACTATGTGAAATTACCACTCAAGTGGCGAGGTCGACGATTACCAAGATGGCAGTGGCATGCGCAACTATTGAGGTGGCCAGTGGAGCAATGGCGGGGTGGCAAGGTGAATGCATAGACCATGGTGGCGGTGCATGGTGGTCAAGGCGGCAACAACGTGGGCCGTGGCAGTGATGAGGCGGGAGTGGTGGTGGTACATGGTAGATGTGACGACAATTAGTCATTCGTTAAAGTGATGCATGAGCATCAGATCCATTAAGTCGGCCCGGCCCAAATATTTATTTACATTTATAAATAAGGTTGTTAGGTTTTTTTAGTCAGCTTTTGAATTTTGAATAAACAATTTTACTTTAGAACCTATTGGTTTCAAGCTTTTGACTAGTAATCATACGAGTTTCTTAATTGCCATTTGATATGATGATGCAGTTAGAAACCAAAAGGTTCTAAACTTCAAGGTTTACAATGTTTATTCAAAATCTAAAAAGTGACTAAACAAAAAACTTAACAACCTTATCTATAAATGAAAATAAATATTTGGGTCGGGCCGACTTAATGAACCAGACGCTCCTGCATCACAGAGATTCATTTACTTTAGTTGAATCCTTCACATTCTAGAAGGATTGTTTGTAACACCTATGCATTTTCATGCATGAAATCACTAGTCTTTTATACTCGTATTTAATAAGGTCCGTGTATTAGTTCACCATCTATATTCTTATGGAATCATATATTATTTATTTCTAGTTATTAACATTATTTTCATATGCACAATTACATGTTTCTATGTACATTTAGTTATACATGGTTAATTGTTAACGTGACACGTTTAACCGGGAATGCCTAGATTTAATATTTGTCATTGTCAATTTTATCCTAAAGTAATTTTATTTATATCCTTAAATTCAAATTAAGAATAACCTTCTAGAATATTCTATTCTTGATCTCCAAGATTAGCCTTATCCAAATTTGAATTCAAGTCCTAGTCAAATTCTATCTCTAATTCATCATAATCTCTTCTCTAAACACCCCTATAAATTGAACTCCCTAGCACCCCTAAAATTCATTCCAAACCTGCATATTCCAAAGCCCCAAGGTTGAAAATTCGTGATCATCATCCTCTCAAAGATTCACAACTCGTTTCCTTCCTAGTAAGTTCTATTTTCCGTTTAATGTTTTGTTCTTTCATTCTGCAGAAAAACCTTTTATTTCAACGCTTAGATCTTGGTCATACTATAACCAAATCACGAATTTCAAAAGCCTAAATTGGTTCTTTATGTGTCTAGTATCTCTGTAATTTTTGGTGTAAAATTTTATAAACTTTAAAACGTTTTTATTATTTTTCTTTAACAAAGGGTCTTGCTGAAAATCCTAACAGATAACTTTAGCCTCAAAACAAATGTCATAACTCACTCATGTTTACGAATTATGACCCAATTTTTGGATATATTGTAGACCTTCTAATTATAAAAATTATCCAACTGGAATCTCCTCAATTTGTTAAATTATCGATTTGTAGTTATTTTTCTACTAAACTGACTCAGAATCAGACCCCTCGGTAGTCTATGAATTTTATATTTTTTTTTATAAACACTTAAATCTTATAAAAAATATCCAAGTTAAAAAACTCATACGGTTACAAGATATAAAATTTTCGTAATCTAACTCAAAAGTTTACTATTTTTAAAAATTCGTGTCTTGAACAGTAAACAACCTATTCTTTTCTAGAAAAGATAATCTAAAACCCTAAACCATAAAGTATCACTTGAAACCCTAAAATCCAATTGTACTTCCAAACAAACACCAAGTCTATAGATATTCAACCAAGGGTCCTGTCACCAAGGCTACGGCCTAAGGAAAAACCAAGTGGCGTGTCCGGGCGTGAATGGACCTACTTACCTTTTCCTGGGAACCTGAGGTCGGAGATTCTATTCCACCGAAATAGGGTCACATTCTAACAACTTTCTTGATCATTAGGGCTCTAAACAAAAGCGTTACAAGTCTCAATTCATCAACGAAGGTGAGTTCATAGCCCCTTTTACATGCTTTTAAACGTTTTATACTTCGGGGTGGAAACATGCATAATCAATTTGTTTTACATGTTATTGGATTCAAGCTTTATTCATGATATTCATTGTGTGATTATTACAAGTGTATACTTAATCGCATGTACAACCATTAACTTGTTAAAGCCCGTGGTAGTATGATGATAGATCTATTGGCCCGACCCGCCCACGCAGGCCTTAGGTAGAGGCTTGTGTGTTCAGAATCCGACGATCGTTAAACATTAAACATAATAGTCTAATCGTGGATTAGACGACTCGCTAAACGTGTCAGAGGTTTGGTTGTAATCACAAAGTATACAGAGTAACTTAACACATATGGATTGCTTTCAACTTAAAACTTATTTTATTAAAACCTATGTTCTCACCAACTATTTTTAGTTGACACTCTCGCATGTTTTTCAGGTATTGGAAATTTGTTCGTTGAAGATTACTTGATGCAAGATATAGGATTGCATGATTGGACCTAGATGACTATAAAACAATTCATTGTATCTCTGTATTGCTTGATATTAAATTAAATTTAACGACTATTGTAACACGTAGTATCATGTGCTATGAACAATCACCGTCTCACCTCGACGTATTCCGCCGTCGGTTGGGGTGTGACATTGTTGAATTCATTTACATCGCATGCAAGAATTTGGTAGAATAAATTTCAACTGGGACTCATATGCCAATTGAACAAACTATCAAGGACATTGAGGTTGCTTCGAAGATACCCCGTCCAAATCCCAACAATTATCATCGCAACAAACACATTAACAAGAATTAAAATTCCCATTACATTAAATTCAATTGAATTCCGCAAACTAAATGACCCAAGAATTTATTTTAGTACATCTGTATTAAATATTATGGTTTAAGTTTGATTTATAATTTCAGAAAGTGTTGATTAGCAAAGGATCATAAAATTAGGATAGACTATCCAAGATGGAACACACTTGAAAGATGCAAAGATCATTAAACTTTGGCTCCTCATATGTTTTCAAACTTCCTATCAAAATTTTGGTATTTTATTCTATTGTTTTTTTTTCAAAGCTTGCATACTTTTATGAATTGTAGAAAATTTAAGTTTGACCGGTTAATTTTGTATTTTATGAAGGGCAAATAACATAAAAGGCTAATGTTTTCGCAAACCAATTAAAAATCAAGTCGTCAAAATCAATTTTTTATGAATCGCGGTTGAAAATGGACCACAAATGGCTGGTTATCTAACAGCGGGACTGTATTTAAAGTTCTCCTCTATTGTAACAGTGATAGCCTAATTGGTACTATTAAGTGCTCATGGAGGTTTAGGTTTTGTTTTATTTAATAAATATTTGACATAAAGAAGGTTTACAATAATTGTAATTGACATAAAGAAGGTTTTGGTTGGCTCATGATGTAACATGATTGAGGATTTGGATGCATATAAAAATCAATGATGGAAGTAGAGGTTAAAGATAACGTGTCAACGATTTAAAACACAATGAAATGTCATGCATGTCACATTACTTATAGGTATAATTTAAATAGGATACAAACAAGTAGGTAATATATCAAATACCATCATATCAAAAACTTAAATCTACTTTCTAGAGCATTTTATTATATAAGTTTTAAAAAATTAGCATGTCAATTCTCATATCATTATCCGTTAATCTTTTTACATTTACACCATTTTATTATATACATTAAAAGCAAATAAATAAATAAATGAACACGTGTTAAATTAATATTAATATTTCTCTTATTATATTGCTTTTCTAGCTAGCCACATATACAAACCCAATTCGTATGGATGAATACCTTACAACGTTCTTTACAAAACTTTAATTGTGTCGGTTGGGTGTTTAATATTTCAATCAGACTCGAAAACACTAAATTGAAACTGAAATGACCCGAATAACCAGAATTAGAATAATAAACGTTTTCCTTTGTAATAAATTTTAAGTATTTCTTGTTTTTTCTATTCTTGTCAAATTCCAAGTAACCCAAATTAGAATAATTATTCTTTTTATAACTTTGAAGCTTTTCAAAATTTTCTAATTTTGTATTATTTTTCCTTATTGGATTTGTTAGAATGAGTTTGAATCAAATACAACTTAAATTAGTGTGCTAATTGTGTAAATTAAGTAGTGCAATTAAATAATTACAACATAGTGTGATTATAGGTAGCGTAATTACAGCATAGTGTAATTATATTGCTTATATATATAATTACACTATTTTATTTGCATAATTAACATGTTAATTTAATTTGTACATTAACTTTCATATATTAGAATAGACATATTCATATAAGCTTATTCAAATTCGAATTCAGTTTTAAAACTTTTAAATTTAAATAACCCAATTTGAATCACAAGAATACACCGAAAACCGAACCGACAAACCTCATTTGAGGTTGTTTTTTTTTTCTCACACAAGTTCAATCTAATATCATTCTCGGGTAAGATAGAACTTCGTGAATTGAAATTTTTTGGTTGTATTGTTCAAAACAAAATTTTGCTACGGAAGGTGTTTGATGTTACAAATTACAATTTTGCAATCTTTCTATGTGGACAAAATACCTTTGTCATCATGCATTGAATTTAAAAGCAATCAAATTTACATTTTGTTGCATATATATAAATATAAATCCCAATATCAAACAATGCAGGTAATCAATATTAATAACCAAAACCTGCATCAACATTCAACACATTATTCAAGCAATCTTTTTTTCTAAAGTGATCCTATAAAGCCTTTAAATATAACATTGTATCACTGTGACATTATCCTTCAAATGGTATATATTCATTCAAGCACACCCTCCGGGACCGAACCCTACCTTCCCGCCCGCCACGTCATACACGACCGCCAACGTCTTCTGTTGAACATTCCCAAATATCCCAATATCCGAATCGTCCCCATTGGCGGCAAACGCTAAGCACACTTGACTAAGTCCATTTGCATAAAGAATACCTTGTGGTGCAATATTCACAATTGTATTCCCACCCCACACCACACTTATTTTTGGTATTGCAACTGTTTGATATTTACTCAAATCGTAACACGTGTCAAGTATAGATAGCGGTTTGGTTAACGGGTATTTCGACATTTGTGCTCTAAACGCCTTACTTAGAGCTGAGTAGGCGGTAGGAGGGAGCCGAGTGATCACGGTTCCCGAGTCTATAATAATCCCTGATGTCTTAAACAATGTTGGACTTATAGGTAGTTTGGCCCCACCAACGGTTATAGCCGTTAGTGTAAGCCCATAGAACGAACCGCCTCGTGAGCTAGTTGAGAGTGGCGTGTATTTAATATTGCGAGCCAGACTACTTCCAAAACTTAAGTAACCCGTTGAGCTAGACCGCGACGGGAGACAATAAGAGAAAACCTTTCTATACTTGTTTGCGGTTTGTGAGATGATAGATAGCTTCTCGCGGCCAAGCCCAAGTAGGCCCGCGGATTGACCAAAGAGCCCTTGGTTGTTTTGACCGCACCCGAAATAGAAGTCATTGACTACATCTTTTGGAGTCAATGTGAGTTTCTCTTTTCCCAAGAAACCAACCAAGTATGACGAGTCACCGTATTGGATACCGTACACGCACGTGGACACACTGCAACCGGGGGTGTTCCCGGTTGCAGGAATGAGGTCAGAACACGTGGTTGCACCACATGAAATGTTGGTGTATGTGGTGGACCCGGAGGGGGTGAATATGGGGTCTAGTTGGTCATAACATGATCTTGCACAAGGTTGGCATTGGGTCCATGTTAGGTCGCTACCCGTGTCGAATATGAGTGAGAGTTTCTTGGGTGGCGTGCCTAGCCCGACTGTGACAAAGTAGTTACCCGAGCCGATGGTGGTACCGGATTTTGCGGGGATGGTGGCCTTGGAGCCAAGTATGTCTTTGTTTCCATTGTTGATGGCTAGCCTAGCTCTTATTGAGTTTACTCTAGATTGGTCATGGGTTAATATTTCTTCCACTGTTAAGAGTTTAGCCGTGTCTTCACTTAATGTAGAGCATGGTCCATGTTTGTGAACCACTTCCAGTGACCCCTTTGCTCTCTTGTTACCTAGTTCATAGAGTTAGACAAGAAAGTTTGAGAATTTATGTGTTTCATATGTTACGTTATTACGTTACATGACCTGGCCATAAACCTTAAACCCTATGCCCCTGTCAGTATAGTCGCACTTGTGTAAAACTAGCTTAGGCACCGAAACAACCCCGAAAGTTGATTATTTTCATGTCATGGTCGTGTCATATCGGACATTGACACTCATAACATAATTTGATGTTGATTATAAGCTAAACCTAATTAGATTCCAAACAAAACCAACCCAACAAAAACCATATTATATGAATAAAAGGAAGGCCCCCTTTCCATGTGAATCTTCAATAAAACTAGCATACAAAACAAAAAACATTTTTGTCATACTTTAGTGGTGACAATATATTATTGTCCATGTGCTTATGATATTTTTATGCTATATAATTTATTAAAAAAACTTAAATTTTATGCATCGTAGACTAATTTAGTTAAATTGTATTTTAAGTATAGAAAACATTTTCAAATTAGAATTAGACGGTTGATGAATCATGGTTAAAATCTTATCATTTACGCTTAAAAAATCATCTTTAATCATTAAAACCCTAAATAATCTATTACTATACATTATTTAAGAAGGAAGATCTATAATAGCCATAAAATTTTGACTCAACTTTTGAGAATTTATATCATTTTCATACTGGTTGGGACTCATGTATCTTAAGCTACAAGTATCGCACTGTATAATAACTACACACTCTATATATAATTAGTCATTCGTAATCAGTTAACACTTCAATATATATATAATATACATGATAAATCAACATTTTTTGGTCCATTAAAATAAGATATATGACCGTAAATAATAAAAATAAATAAAACATTATTATTTTGTATGTATTTTTTAAAATAAAAAAAGTATATTTATTAACATTTATTTCTCAATCTCTCACCAAATAATAATATTAATAATATTAACAACAATAATAATGAATAAATAATAATAAACTTGATAATAATGGTGGCTCATGAAAGTGTGTTGGCAAAGAATTAGTGATGATCGAATAATCTACTAGCGGTGGTTGTTTAATTACCTATCTAGGAGTCCATTTCTTTCTTTCATTTCGTGCAAAAAGGTAACATTGAAAGAGACTAATAAAACATTTTCTATTTTGAGCTTTGTATCATTTGGTAATGCTAAATTAGCTTTTCCCACTCCTTCTATCAAGTTTGTAGGACCTGATATTGTATTGATGATCCCTTTTGTTGGTTTCAGTTCATAAAAATATTTTTTAGATCTAAGTATAGTATGTGTGGCTCCACTATCCGCTATACATATATCTTCTTCATTTGTTTGATCTTGTGCTCCGGTGATTTTCATTTTAAATCTTGAAAAATATTAAGAGAAAAAAATAAGTGTATAACGAAGACATATGATATTTTAATAAGAACTTTAATTGAAACACAAGTAGTACATGGAAGAGAAACTACATAATTAAAGATAATGAGAACACACTTAATAATTGCATCTAATTATAGTAGTCAAGCAACTTTGTTTCAAAGTTCCATCCCAAAGTCTTCAACGCTCAGCTCAGCATTGATATTATTAAAGTTATCAACATGGTTCACTTCTTTCTCTTTTCCTTTTAGAGAGGCTTGGTACAGTTCACACAGATGTGGAGCTGTGCGACAAGCCTTTGCCCAGTGGTTTGTACTTCCACATCTAAAACATGAAGTGCCATTGTTTTCGGACCTACCAGCTTCATTCCATTTATTTTGGTGGTTGGAATTGGTATTGTGTGGGACATGATAATTATTGGCTCTCTGGTTACGACCACGACCACGGCCACGACCACGACCGTAAGAGTTATTGTTCCATTTGAATGGATGCTTACGATCATTAAAATGCCTTTTGTCAAAATGACCACGTCCACGTCCACGGCCTCGTCCTCGTCCTCGGCTTTGTTCCCATTTATGATCAGAATTTTTATGAGAACTTTTGTGAGCAACATGTGCTTCTGGTATTGCTAATGAACCCGTGGGACGATATTGATGATTTTTCATCAATAATTCATTATTTTTCTCTGCTACAAGGAGTAATGCATTTAGATCAGAGTATCTCTTAAAATTCTGCAAACGATAATGTGTTTGCAAGTTTATATTTGATGCATGAAACGTGGAGAAAGTTTTCTCTAACTTTTCTTCCTCTGTTACAGGATACCCACAAAATTCTAGCTTTGAACAAATTCGGTATAAAGCAGAGGTGTAATCATTTACCCTCTTAAAATCTTGGAACCTAAGACTGTTCCATTCATCTCTAGAAGTAGGAAGTAAAACTTCCTTTAGATGACCGAATCTGCTTTTCAAATCTTCCCATAACATATATGGGTTATCATAATTAAAATACTCATGCTGTAGCAATTCATCAATATGTTTATGGATGAAAACATCAGCTCTTGCTTTATCCTGGTCAGAGCAATCATTGTATTCTTGGATTGCGTCTAACACATCCATAGATTTTAAATGTCTTTTGACATTTGCTGTCCAAGACATATAATTTTCTCCAGAAATGTTGAGTGCTGGGAATTCGAGTTTTGCTATATTTGACATTTTGTTGCTAAACATAATAGAGCAAATAATAAGATAAATATTAGAATCCATATATATCAATCAACAATGAGATACAATACATTGGTAGAGCTATAAACATATAAAAGAAAAAGAAAATGTCGAAATCTTCAGATGGGAGATTAAAAATTAGAATGAGAAGTAGTATAAGCATTATAGTGACCAACATCAAAACCGGGTGAATCATTTTGAGAATTTTATCTTGGATAAATTTAATAAGAAGAATGTTTGTTGTAAATGAAATAGGGTTAATGATTGGTTATTTATAGTGGAGGTTTATAACCCGTTTATAACGGTTATATTACCGTTTATAACGGTAATATTACCGTTTGTGTGTGTGTGTATATATATAATATATAATATTAATTATTTTAAAGTAAGATAATAAATAAGATATTAAATACAGTTTATTTTATAAAATATATATATAATTAGTATGTACAATAATAAGAATAGAATTGTTAGTGTAAATAAATCTAACTTCTAAAATAGTTATCAAATTTTAATAACAATGTTTATACACATTATTGCTATTACTCAGTATATTAGTTAGTATATGTATATGCATAGATATATATCTAATGTACATAATTAAAGAAGTGTTTATGATGTTTATGTAGATACCTTTGTGTCTATTACCTTTCTTGATTAGGATATAAGCGGCTCGTGCTGATAACGTGTTGTGATATTAGCCCAAACTTTAACAAGCTTATAATATATGAACTTCAAGAAACAAGGAAATATGAGAATATGAGAATTTTACTGGATATCAACCTTCGTTCAAATCATTCTATTTATAAGGAAAAAAAAACTACCGTGCAAAAAGTAAAATACCGACAATCTAAATTATTCAATTTTCACTTGAGTGTTCGTGTGAATAAAGGTGTTTGACAATTGTGTCATCCACTAATAATTCATACATCCACCAATAATTCATAACAACACATAAATTTTTGTAACTATTTTAAATAATTAAATAGTACATTGTGTCGTCAACCTACTCAAAAGAATTTTTCTTCTTTTCATTGAAAAACCCACGTGGCATAAATCTCACCGTTGATTTCAATGACCATTAATCGCACGGCCACTATTATTTTTCAACTAACTCATAGGCCAGCCGAACATAATACTAAATAGTCTATTTAAACAACATCATATTCCATGTTTTATCTAACTTCCTAACAAATATTCAATATTTTCACTTAACAAAAATGGAGAATGCAATTAATGAGAATCTATGCATGAATGATCCATTGAATTGGGGTGCCGCTGCGGCCGCGCTAAGCGGCAGCCACCTTGATGAGGTAAAGAGAATGGTGGAGGAGTACCGAAATCCGGTTGTGACATTAGGTGGCAAAAAACTTACTATTGCTCAAGTGGCTGCGGTCGCCACCAGAAGTGCCACGGATGTTATGGTGGAGTTATCGGAGTCTGCTAGGGACGGGGTGACCGCGAGCAGTGATTGGGTGATGGAGAGCACGATGAATGGTACTGATACATATGGTATCACCACCGGCTTTGGTGCTACCTCTCACCGGAGAACCAAAGAGGGTGGAGCACTTCAACATGAGCTCATTAGGTACATTTTTATTATATAAATTTATGTTATATTAATAATAAACTTAGTATATTATTATTAACTAATTAACTATTTGAATGAAATATAGTTAGGATCTAACAAAACCATATAATAACAATGCACGTATATAATAACTTATACTATTTATACTTATCTAGTGAGTATGTTCGTATTAATTAGACTCTTACTATTGAAGTTGGTGGGATAGGTTAACTAAAACCTTGTAGTTGTCATTTCTTATTATTACTTTTTTTTTAAACCATTTTTAATCGGTCAAAGTGGATTATAATTCTTCCTTGTTTTTAATTAGTTTTTGTCCTTTCGTTTGGCTTTCGCTAGATTCATTTTATAGAGCGAGTTATTCGAATAATAGTTTCCACCTAAAATAATGTCTATTAAATGATTTTTATATCACAACCAGACTGTTTGGTTTCGGACTAAATTAAAGTGATTAGATATATGAAAATGGAAGTATGAAATATAGACGATGATAAGTGATAACATTACGACTATCTTAAAATAAATAACATAGTTTGGCTGAATTGCAGCTGAATCATTTTTGTGTTTTATAATTTAAATTCTCAAATATATTGTTTTTTTTTTCTTTTTTGTTATGCTGTTTGATTATTCTAACTCACAACCTTTTTTTTTTTGAACGACCAATAAAAATATATATATTATATATGAATTCCTACTCATAACTATTCGCAAAAACTAATTTCTCACCATCCAACTAAACCCAATTTTTCACTCACATAGAACCTAACTTAACCCAAAATTTTCAAATTCCAAACCAAACCATTTTTTAATTAAATAAATATAATTTATGATTGTTCTCATATTCTTACGAACACAATAAATATTAAAAATTATAATATTATTTCAAAACAAATTAGCTATTTATTATGTAAAACTTTAAAACATGGTCTATATTTATTTTATTAGAAAATAATTTTTTGGAAGAATTGGTTGTAAATAAAATTTATAGCGAAATTCCTAAAAAAGAAGAAAATAAATTGTGCCTTTTGATTAAAAAAAGTTAATATTACAAGTTATTAGACAAAAATAAAAATTCTACATGAAATGAATTATCAAAAAATAACACTTAACAGTCTGAAAATTTAAAAACTACGAAAAAAAGGTTGTGACCTACGTTGGTGGAACAAGTGAACAACTTGGTTGTGAAGATAAATATAATTTTTTTTTTGTTTTAAATAATTTGGATGGAAAAGTGATGTTGAATTAGAAATTGAGATAGAAAAAAGTATCTCAACTTATAAAGAAAATGAATTGTATGTTATATTCATGTGAAACTAAACCATTTCAGATTCTTAAACGCTGGAATTTTCGGTACCGGCACAGAATCCGACCACATGCTGCCACAATCCACCACAAGAGCCTCCATGTTGGTCAGAATCAACACCCTCCTCCAAGGCTACTCCGGCATCCGCTTCGAAATCTTGGAAGCCATCACATCTTTCCTCAACCACAACATCACCCCATGCCTCCCCCTTCGCGGCACAATAACCGCCTCGGGCGACATTATCCCACTTTCCTACATTGCTGGGATATTAACCGGCCGCCCCAACTCCAAAGCCGTGGGCCCCACCGGAGAAATCCTCGATGCCACCGCCGCTTTTCAACATGCCCGACTCGGTCCCGGGTTTTTTGACCTACAACCTAAAGAAGGACTTGCATTGGTCAATGGGACCGCGGTTGGGTCAGCATTGGCGGCGGAGGTGCTTTTCGAAGCGAACATTCTTGCAGTCTTGGCGGAAGTCTTGTCCGCCTTGTTTGCGGAAGTCATGCAAGGAAAACCCGAGTTTACGGACCATTTGACGCATAAACTTAAGCACCACCCCGGACAAATCGAAGCAGCTGCCATCATGGAACACATTTTAGAAGGTATTAATATTTCCGTAGTTTGATATGCTAACACCATTATATAGGGCACTGTAAGCCTGACAACCGGTGGATGCCCGTAATTTTCAGAGTCAAAACACCTTTTTATATATTTTTTTAATTTTTTTTTCTTTTTTACAAAATAGGTATGGATCTTAATCATTTTTAAATATATTGGGACCAAAATTTTTTTTTTATCGATAACTTGATAGGGTGTGCGGCCTTTTTATATCGAATCAGCCGAGGTATTTAAAGCATAGGGGTCGGCCCTGATTCAGAGGATACATTATAATGTGAATTAGATGCAATTAAGATAAATTTAAAGCCTCAATCATATGTCCTCTAACAGGTAGTTCATATGTGAAAGAAGCCAAAATAATACATGAAATGGACCCGCTACAAAAGCCGAAACAAGATCGTTACGCTCTCCGTACATCTCCTCAATGGCTCGGACCACTTATTGAAGTGATCCGCGCATCAACAAAGTCTATCGAGCGAGAGATTAACTCGGTTAACGATAACCCGTTGATTGATGTTTCAAGAAATATGGCACGCCATGGAGGAAACTTTCAAGGGACCCCGATTGGTGTGTCGATGGATAATGCTCGGTTAGCGATTGCATCTATCGGGAAGCTCATGTTTGTGCAATTTTCCGAGCTAGTGAATGACTTGTACAATAATGGGTTGCCATCGAATCTTTCGGGGGGTCGAAACCCTAGTTTGGATTATGGTTTCAAAGGAGCTGAGATAGCTATGGCTGCTTATTGTTCGGAGCTTCAGTTCTTGGCTAACCCGGTAACCAATCATGTGGAAAGTGCCGAGCAACATAACCAAGACGTTAACTCGTTAGGGTTGATTTCGGCAAGAAAAACAGCTGAAGCCGTTGAGATTTTAAAGCTCATGTCATCAACTTACTTGGTATAGTACCCGAGTTTTATTAAAAATAACATATTTATGCATGGATACACATTGGTATTTCTGGGTTTGTTTCATAAGAAGGTTATCGCCCTTGCCAAGGGTGACCTTTGGTCTTAATCTTCTCTGCTCGTTGACAAAGTTAGAGCATGGAAATTAAGACCAAACAGGTCGTGATAACCTCCTTTTGAAATAAATCCAAGTTAATACCCTCTTCTAGTTCATCTATTGGATGAATAACCATTTATATAAAAAGATCGTTTATATATATCATATCAATATAAGTAATTGATCAACAATAATAATAATAATAATAATAATAATAATAATATCTTACGGCGTTTTCATTATTTAACAGGTAGCACTATGTCAAGCAATCGACTTAAGGCACTTGGAGGAAAACCTAAAGTTAACCGTCAAGAATGTGATTAGCCAAGCGGCTAAGAAAGCGTTAACCATGGGTCCGAATGGCGAGCTTCACCCGGCTCGGTTTTGTGAAAAGGATTTGCTCAAAGTTGTAGACCGTGAACATGTGTTTGCATACATTGATGACCCATGCAGTGCTACGTACCCACTCATGCAAAAGCTAAGGCAAGTAATAGTTGATCATGCTCTTGCAAACATGAAAGCTGAAATGGATTCAAACACATCAATCTTTCAAAAGATTGGTGCTTTTGAGGAAGAACTGCATACCCTTTTGCCTAAAGAAGCTGAAAACACGCGGGTAGATCACGAAAGTGGCAAACTGGCTGTATTTAATAGGATTGAGGAATGTAGGTCGTATCCGTTGTATAAGTTTGTGAGGACAGAGCTTGGAACCGGTTATTTGACAGGAGAGAAGACGGTGTCACCCGGGGAGGAGTTTGATAAGGTTTTCTCGGCGATATGCGAAGGGAGGTTGATTAATCCGTTGCTTGATTGCTTGAAGATGTGGGATGGGACTCCACTACCCATTTCGTAAGTGAAATGAGTTCGTTTCGGTCAATTTGATATACATCAAACGACGCTCGATATCTTTAGTTTAAATGTTGTAATCTAATATGTACCTTGTTGATTTTGTGTCTTGAAACTTGTTGGATGATCAAACTGTAATATAAACATTTTATTTTCGTTTTTCATGAAACTGTTATGTAACTTTTGTAAATTTAAATAAATTAGTTGGATGGTCACATTGAGAACAACTTATTATAAATCTCATGAATTTTATTTAAAACTATGAGATTTATTATCGATTATCGTTTGGGAGATCAATTTGTATCATGAAGTAATGCTCGAACATGACTTGTCTAATGATTTCGATTAAGATTTCTTATGGACTAATCATGGATTGATCATTCGGTAATAAGGGAAGCAGAAACGAACTCAAAGCTTCACCCCTACACCTCACCTACACCGTGACAAATATCCAAAAACAAGATTAGAACCCTCGATGGCACGAAAGTCACGCTTTCGTCTTGGACAAAGTTGTTCAAACTGCACGCCAAGGCATACAGTGTATTGGAGCATATTGATGGTACAGAAGCTCCAACTGAATCAGAAGGGCCTATAGTCAATGGATCGAAATTGACTCTCTGGTATTACATTGATTTTAAGTACACTTCCTGATGAATTATTAAGTTCCGAATGATTTTCTTGAACAACAAAAGCTCCCGAGCGGCTGCTCTCATACAGTATTGTTTCATTGTTATCAAATGTTAGGTAGCAGTTCCTTGTACATGTTGATTAGTCTAGGTGTAGTAGTAATGGTTTGATTGTCCATATACACAGATCGTTGAATGAGAAGGGTAGCTAATGATTTGAGAGTTTTATCTCCTTCTTCTTCTTTAGCTCGTTTACCCGTTTTGATGGGCTTCCAAGAGAATACGATGTGGCTGGTGCTTTTATCAATCAAAGCTCTCATATGTGGGATACCGCTCGAAGCATGCTACAGCTCAAGCAACACCGCCTAGTCTCCTCAGTCTGCAACGAGAAGCCAACCAAGGACGCTGGCCAACAAGCCGGATTCCCTGGACATGCACAATATATTCAGCAGTCATCGGCCCACTTCCTTGCAGGCGCATCAGCTCCAGTAATTCCTAATGGTGTCATGGCAGGCCCATCTAATAATGCATGTTAACCTCAGCACTAGAGGTGCAAAAAAAACCTAAACCCGGAACCGGACCCGAAAAAACCCGGGACTGGTCTTTTTTATACCCTGGTTTTACTACCCTAACCCGTACCCGACCCTAGAGTTGTACAAAAAAAACCGGTTTGGGACCGGTTTTAGGCAAACTTAACCGAACCGGTTTGGGTTTAAAACCGGTTTCACCCAAACCGGTTCTCAAACCGACCCAAACCGCCAGTTTCAGGACCGGTTCCCCTTAAGATCGACCAAACCGGTTTTAAAACCGAACCGGTTTGAGGAAAACTGGTTTAAAACCGGTTTATAAACCGAACCGAACCGACGTGACCAGGCCGACCTATCTTGTGTCTAAACCGGTTTATAAACCGAACCGGTTTGAGTCAAACCGGCTTTGACCAGCCGTTGACCAAACCGGTTCGGTTTGGGTTTAAAACTGCTTTTGTACACCTCTACCCGACCCTAAAGGTGTACAAAAAAACCGGTTTGGGACCGGTTTTAGGCAAACCAAACCGAACCGGTTTGGGTTTAAAACCGATTTCACCCAAACCGGTTCTCAAACCGACCCAAACCGCCAGTTTCAGGACCGGTTCCCCTTAAGATCGACCAAACCGGTCGGGCCGACCCTACCCGTACCTGGCTCTACCCGTAGGGTACGGATAGGGTATGCATTTCACTACCAAAAAAACCTGTACCCGGAACTGGACCCGATTTGTACCCGGTAATACCCGAAAACAGGAACCGGTTCCATACCCGGAAGCGGGTTTTTCAAATACTCGATATATACCCGAAATTATCCGAAAAATACACCAAAAAGAAGTGCAACCCCTTAAAAGACCCAATCTATACCCAAAATATGCCCCCAAAAAACCAGAAAACAGGGTTTTTCTAATACCCGGAAATAGGGTATTCGAATAGCCGATTTAGAATACCCATTCTATGCCCGACCCAAACCCGATGCATAGGGTATGGTTTTTAGAGATAATACCTGGTCATACCCGAAGCATGTTCCTTATCCGGAACCGGGCATTAGAAAAACCCGATTTGTTCACCTCTACTCAGCACTTTGCGGGCTTTACCGACTATAGCCCAACAGATCTGGCCCAGGGGCTGCAACAAGTTCATCTTGCCACACCCGACACAAACTGGTACATGGGTTCGGGAACAACCTCACATCTTGCGAAAGAACCAGCTAAGATTTCTGCGCCCCTATCGTCTTACCTATACTAGGATCCGGCCACACCGTTTACTCGAATATATAATATAAATTGCATTTTTTATGAACTCACATAATCAATGAAAAACGAATTCATAAAAATTTATATTGAAATTAATCCATCTAACTTTACAAACAGATACAAAAACAACAGATTAAGGATTGTATAGAAAAAAAAAGGTTTATTTCTTATTATCTGCAGTCTATACTTCTCTCTATGTCAGTTTTTGAAAAAAAAAAAACAAAACAAAACAAAATTACAAGAACAAATGTATAACCAAAAAGAAAAACATTAAGGTGGCCCTTCATCATCTATCATTTCACGAACCTCGTTAGCAACTAAATACGCCTTGTGACCTCCGATCACCTCAGCCTGTTTCTTCCCATTTTTCCATAGCTGCAATACGAAAACACTTTAGTTTTACAAGTAAAAACAACTTGCAAGCATGGTGAAATATGTTTAATATAATCAATTTGTTCACCTGTATAGTTGGCATTTTCTGTGATTCATAGACCAAATTGACATGAAATTGAATAAAGCAGATGTTAAAATGATAATATCTCAAAATGATGTTTGATAAAATTGAACCAACTGTGTGAGCATTAGAGACTTACAGTGACACCGGCCCGAACCACAAGCTGATATGGGACATTGTTCACATCAATGCTATAAAACTTTACCCTGCTTTCAACATAGACAAACAATAATGTGTGAAATGCGTATCGCGATGATTATTAAAAAGTGTTTAAGAAACGAGTATTTGAGCAAAACCTTGGGTGATAATTAGCAGCCAATTTTTCCAATTTTGGTTTCAAATATATACATTTTCTGCACCAATTTGCCATCCTACAAACACAAGTAACATGAATCACAAGCTAAATTTTACTGCTACGTAACTAGCTTATTATAATTGAAATTAGGCCTCTAAACCAACCGAACGCTTAGCAAACAGATCGTGAACCATTCTTCTGAATGTTCTTTTATTTAATAAACAAACAAAAGATATTGTTTATTTATTTAAATGAATGAATATGAGCACATGTCTCCTTCGTTCATTTATGTTTGTTCATTTATGTTTGTTAGTTTATGTATGTTTGTTAATATTATTCATTAAAAGTTTTGGCCCGTTACAATTTATTTTAGTTATTAATGGCTTCTGAAGCCCAACGAATTTTTAACTAGCTTTAGCTCATTATGTTCGTTCATCTATGTACATTCATGAACATTCATTTATACTGTTAACAAACGCACATAAACAAACATAAACTTATTCATTTTTCTAACGAACGAATTCATATATGTTCGTAAACATTCTTTTATGTTCGTTCATTTATGTTTGTGACTTTACGTTTGTTAATATATTCATTTAAATTTTTGCCACATTAAAACTTAGTGTTATGTCCGTTCGTTTACCTTCATAACACACTACACATAAACAAACATACATGAACACATTCATTTTCTTAAAAACGAACAAGAAAAGTCGTTTTAAATGTTCATGTTCGATCGTTTATTCATTTGGCTTTCACCGAACAAACACGAACTTGCTTCATTCGATTCGTTTACAAGGCTAATTAAAATCACCTTCAAAACCAATACAAACCAAATCACGAAACTTTACAACGCAATCACGAATTAAACGAATAAACATACCATAAAACAACGACTGATTCATCATCATCAGAAACCACTCGATCAAATTGCGATTCATTTAAAACAGGTTTCAGCTCAATTGCAACAGGGGAAGAAGAAGAAGAAGAAGAAGACGAGTCAATAGCAGAAACCGATCCTTGCTGGCTCAAATTAGCCAGCACCTTCAAACACCCTGAATTTAAATCGTCTTTAATTTTCAAATAACCACACGAATCGGAAATCAGCCGTGAAGATCGGAAGCTTGAATATGACAGACGACTGGGTGGATGAAGCAGTGAATTGGGTGTCTGAAGAGGTGAAGTTGGTAATAATCTGGTGGCGTCCGACATGGCGGCTGCCGTAGGTTAAGGTTTAGATCCGAGGAAGCACGAGGCAAGTTGTTGAGGAAGACGATGAAGTGGAATATTATTATGCCAACTGCGCATTTTACTATTATTATTATTATTATTATTTTATTTCGTTGAAACCCACTTTTACTTTTAGGGGTGTTTGGTAGAGGTATTTGATTGGAGAGAAATGGAATTAGAAATATTTCTTTTGTTTGTTTTTCATTTTTCATTTCTATTTCTCTTTCTATTTCTCTAAAACTAGAGAATTCCATTTCTCTTTAAAACAAAGAGAAATCCATTTCTCAGCAGCCTCCTCAAAGCATGTCACCACCTCGTCTCCGGCCACCACCTCGTCTCCGACCACCACCTCGTCTCCGGCCGCAACCTCGTCTCCAAGTCTGCAACCGCCACCTCGTCTCCAAGTCTGCAACCACCACCCCGTCTCCGCCGTTCGCAGTGGTGAACACAGAGATGGTAACCGGTTGTAGGTTGCAGGTGGTACGGATGAACGGAGATTAGGGTTTCAAGTGGTGGTTCGTGGTAGGTTAGGGTTTTCAGATGGTCGGGTAATTGTGGTCGCAGGTGGGTGACAGTGGTGGTGGAAATCGGCGGTGGTTGCAGGTGGCTTCTGATTATTATCATCATCATCGCCACCACAACCACCACTACAAAATCTCCAAAGAGGTAGTGATGACAGATCTGAGCCTCCTTTTTCTATATCTTATGTTCCAAAAATTTGAATCTTTTTAATTTCTTGTGTATCGTGGTTGAAGAAGGGGGTTTGGTGGCGGCAGCCGGTGGTGGTGGGCTGTGGTTGAAGAAAGGGCTGTGGTGGTGGTGCTGGTGGTGTGGGGCTGTGGTGGTGGGGCTGGTGGTGGTGGTGGGGCTGTGGTGGTGGTGCTGGTGGTGGTGGGGCTGCGGTGGTGAGTGGTGTCAGGTTGGGTGGAGGTGGGGTTGGGTATGGTAGAGTTCTCTGTTTATTTTCTCGTGTACCAAACAAGAGAAATGATTCTCATTCTCCATACCAATTCTCTTTCTCTACAATTCCATTTCCATTTCTATTTTCTCTCCATTTCCATTCTCTGTACCAAACACCCCCTTATATTATTATTATTTTTCTCACAAAAATAATTTTTTTTTTCGTTTGCTTATTATTATTTTTTATGTTAGTAGAGTTTTATATAGAGAAACAACTTGATATTATGTTATATTACAACACGCACTATGTAAAATCTAATTATTGTCTACCTTGTGAGACTCAAACTCGCACAACACTCTAGTTTAGTGAGCAGTGAAGAATCCATGATTTTTCATAAGTAGAAGAGAAAACGTATTAAGTTAGGATGAGTGAAGCACGAGTCAGATAAAAAGTTTGCATTAATCTTAACCAAGCATAAAAAATGATTTAAAAATATAACTTATTTATGAAACTGAAGTACTGGACATTTTTGTTGAAACCAACAACTCAATTTGGAATGTTTTTCTGGATAAGATGTGATGCTATAAACTTTAAACGATTTTTCTTATGCATAAATATGTATATGGGCTTGAACAGCTTGGAAGGGCTTCTGATTCGGGCTTGCTAGCAGTAGTCTACAAGCTGAAGTAGTTGGAGCTGTTTTTAGGAACTGATGGGCCGCAGTGAAGATTGTTAGGCCCATGTCTCATTGGCATCTATAAACGACGAATTACGAGAAGGTTTTCAGTAGAGGCGCATATCTCAATCGCTTGTCTCTCTAGTTTTTCGTCTCCAAATTTGGGTGTCGTCTTTGTGATTCGATTCCAGTTTGATAAGAGAGTTATAGTTAGAGGTGTACAAAAAACCGGTTTTAGGCAAACCGAACCGAACCGGTTTGGGTTTAAAACCGGTTTCACCCAAACCGTCAGTTTCAGGACAGGTTCCTCTTAAGATCTACCAAACCGGTTCAGTTTATAAACCGGTTCGGTTTGGGTTTAAAACCGATTTTATACACCTCTAGTTTATAGTTGATCGCATCATCACGTTAATAATTTGAGTATGTTTATGTATTAGAGATTCTCTCTGTTTTTTGCTCATACCTGATCTCATATACTTCTAAACATGTGTATAATATTACATCGAATTAAAAAAATTACATCAAAACTAAAGGAAAACAAACAAGCTGCCCCGCTAGGCCATTTTGAATTGCAAACTTGTTTCATATTGAAATCAAGTTGTTACGTATCTAATTGTTTGTTTGAGGAACAATAAAAATGTGGATACATGTTTTGTGACAATTATACACCCTATCATAACCCGCTTATTAATATGGAAGCAGGTAGGGTTATATATCAAGGACGAATTGATATAACTCACCAAAACGTAAACAAACAACACTAAATATTGGATAACGCTCAAAGGTGAAAGATTATCTAGGCACAGTCGGAATGCGTGGCGCCAATAGTATACAATTTAACGCATCCTGATGTTACAGACTATCGAATAAATATAGGTGCGATAAAGCAGCACCTAAGAAGTCAATAAGGAAAACCCTGTAACACCTAGACATATCAGTATTGTAAGATCAATGTAGTCAAGTGTCAACATTAGAACTTCTCTTATCACAAAGATTATGTATCCACCTCTTGTTCAATATGAGGTTACACGACACAAGTCACGTATCATGATTTCTCAGGTATAACCGTCATCTAACAGGGCACAAAGTTGATACCTGAACAAGATTCAGGTACTTACATTTCATGGTTGTATAAGTATTCATGTACCGTTACCAAACAAAAGCCTGTGTACGCAAGTAAAAATGAATACACGACCAAGAATTTGTAGCAACTTCATGTCTTACACTATTAAACAATTAAAAATGGTACAAACATCACCACCAAGATAGGTAAAATTCTGCATTGAACATTAATACAATATAAAATCCAAACAAAAAGGTCAAATCTTTGTTCTTCCTGTAATTCTCGCCTTTCCCTGCTTTTATTATCAATGATTTCATCCAACACTAGAAAAACAATCTTAATCTAAGCTAACATGCAACACAAAACCTAAAACAACAAAAACATATCAAACACTTTTCACCAAACATGTACAGGAACACCGCCATTAATCTTACCACTTCCCTATTTACCTCCATTATCATGTTACCATAAAAAAATTAACATCAAAACTGTAAAAAAAATATATATCAAATATGATGTGAAAACAACATTATAAGCTGTCACGAACCGTAGGAAAGCTTGTTCCATCTTTGACATGGCTCGATGCAGACGGCCAAAGCCATTTCAACACATGTGGGCCCAAAATCTGTCGGTAAGAAAACAAAAATCAACATGTATATCACGCATAAACTAATGTGTCTTTTGCATAAAATAATAAAAATATACAAAAATGAAGAAAAAGACGGTACCATCGTGACATTTCTGTATACACCAAGATCGTATGCATGCTTATAAATCTGTCCCGACTTCTTTGCTAGCCACATTTTTCTAGTTCCTTCATAATACTGAAAGAAAACAAAAACGTTTACTAGTTAAAGTCAAATGGTTGACTTTAATCGGTATTGTCATCAAACGCTACTTTTTTTTACCTCTATTGTGGTCATATTATGAGTCAACAGGTAAATATGCCCGCCAAAGAGAGTTCCAAGCGTCAAACTTAACAGAGAAATCATTACCGCGGATGTAATCTATAAAATAAAACAAAATTTAGAAACATCATAAATGTTGTTATTGACTCATTCATCTGCTCCTCAAATTTGAATTTTGAAGCCAGCCAATTTGTTTCAAATGTGAAATTGACTTTGAAACATCATAAAACAGGTTTCAAGTTATAACTTAAAGAATGTGGTTCGGGCAAAGTAACACCTTCGGGGTCTAATGCTAAAAAGTTGAAAGTATGAGGTTTCAAATTTATAACAAGTTCGGAATCCAAGCCTAACTTCCGTTAAACTTTCTGTTAACTAAATGACCAAAATACAGTTCTGTTAACTTGCGTGCAACATCAGAAAGGTCAAAGATAATAATGATAATAACAAAAAACAGTTTCACATGATTTATCCTGTACAAAATTTACATTAACAGGCCCTTAATTTGTTTTTTTATTTGCTTTTAGTCACTTAAAAGGGTATTTTGGTCATTTTACCTTACGTTAAAAGAAGCTAGCCTTAGACCCTAGACTTGTTATAAAATTGAAACCTCAAACCCCAAACTTGCAACTTTTAAACGTTAGATCCGAAGGTGTTACTTTGTCCAAACAACAGGACAATCTGTGTAATAAACTCAATAATTTATATTAAAAAAAGTTGAAATAGTTAGAAACTCACATAAAATGTTTTGAGGCGAGTTGACCCGGCAGACTCCCAATCCTTTTGAAGTCCACAACCAACTATTATAACCTATATAATCTGAAATTATTAAAGACACAACTTCTGTATAATAACTAACCAACCAAATGGAGTGGTTATACATACCGTAGAATAAAGACTTGATATAGTTCCATAGAAAACGAGAAGAAAAAAGGCTTTGTAGTTCCTTTGACCAACACAATTGTTTATCCATGTGCAATGATGATCCTAACAAAACTTGAAGTATGAGATAATATCATGAATAAATATATATGTAGACATATGTAATTATGTATGTATATATAATACATGGCAGAATAAATTATTCATTTTTTCAATTTTAAAAAACTTTAAAATAACAAGATGGTTAAAAAGCGACGTGTATTCATCTCTTATAACATTCTTAAGAAGTATAGAAAAAACATTATTTGTTTATATAACAAATACATGTGTAGGTAAGTGTTTAAAATTAAAAAAAAAATAAACATATGAACAAATTAGTTTAATGGTGTTTATGTACATACTACATAACATATACATTGTGCTTAAAGAAAAATTATTTTACCACCTTCTGTATCACACTTAAAGCAAAGCATATGTTGAGAACCGCAAGAACAACATAAGTCATACACATTTCGCTTCAATGAAAAATGTATATGTTTATTTATCTCACTCAACTCATTCTTTGACTTTATCTCCTCTCTCCAATATTTTTGTTTTTAAATGTGCATATATGCATTAAAATAAATTCCATCAATTTCATGTTTTTTAAAAAATAAATTAAAAACATTGAAACCTACATGCATGTTAATCAACTTATACAATATATAGTGCAGAGTAATGCGGTTCTCGTAGTTCTCAACATATTATTAGTTCTTGAATGTATGCTAAATAAGCAAGACACGCTTCTCATGTTGCAAAAACAAGGTCAAATTTAGACAGTCAGACGGGCAAAAGATTAATAAGAACTCTACTCTCCTTATCACAAAGTAATGCTATCAAATGCATTTAGATATTATTTTGGGACAAAAAGGGTACAACTTTTTGTAAAAACCAAAGTAACAAAGTTAATCATCTGCAAAAACCAACATAGAAATGGAAATTTTGTAACAAAACTCATATTAGTTTTTGCCTTTAAAAGGTAAACTTTGACCTAAAGAGTCAAACCAAGCATCTCTCATAATAAAGTTTGTTATCAACTTATTGTATTTTCATACGCACCATTTTTAAGACACACCTTCTGCAAACGCGACAATGGTGTGCTCTTGGAGGCTTGTATGCCACACACTTATCACAATGTTTACTAAGTGCCACCTGCAAATTAATTATGCATCATAAAGTATCAATAAACCAAAAATAACATATGATAGAAAAAAAAAGAAAAATATTTCCCAAAGTTCAAACAATTTAAATTAGTAACATGAATTATATGCCACAGAACTGACTCGGGTTATTTGATTGAGGGGTACTCAACGAACCGAATTTTGAATACTCGAATTAATCAAACCAATTATTCAAATTTTGAAAGTTTGAAGAAGAATTCGATTACAGAACTCTAATCGAACCAAAATCAAATTGAACTTCGAGTTTTTCGAGTCCTAGAACACCGATAGTTGACAAACTACTTCTAGTTTTTCAAATAACAAACCATTAAACTAAGTAACAAACTAAATGAACTAGAAATCATATACAGAAACATAAAAATCGATTACTAGCCTAAGGATTTAGAAGTTTACGCATTTAGTGATTTAGGATATTTGTTTCTCGGGTTGATCATTAGATTGAATATTAAATGTCAATGCATATGTGTGTGTGTGTAACATAAAAATAAAAACGCATAATTTGAGTTCGAATTCAGTATCGAAAATCACAAATTCAAATAGTAAAAAACCGAATTCGAATTGAAGTTCGGGTTTTTCGAGTCGGATTCGAATGCTAAACACTACGCCTAACTCGATTATTCCATATCACGTGATGAATTTCATATCCAAATGCCAAACAAACCCTAAATTAACAATCTTTGACTTTGATCATAAGAAATAGCCAATAGATTACACAAACCCTAATCAATTTCAAGTATTCAAACCTAAATCTATGACAGCCCAAAACCCAAATTCAAGATTCAATTTCATACAACAATAAAGAATCAAACTTAAACACAAAAACTGGTATAATTAACAACATCTTACAGATTCTCTTGATTCTTGATCTGACCCATCACTAGTTTCAATATCCGGGAAATACCCAGATGGGACACCACCAGGATCAGTGAAAACACAAATCAAGAACGAGTAAAGAGTGAAGGATGCAAGCAGTGGCGGACCCAGGATTTTCATCCAATGGGGTCCCTTTTTTTCCGTGTACATTATTCACTACCAGCGTTAGAATTTTTTTTAGGCAGTCGTCGTTTCGGTCGGTTGAGGCGAGTATTGTTTAAATAATGTAAAGACTCAAACTTTCTTTCTAACTTATCAAACTTTTCCTTAAATTGTTTGTTGATTTCTATAACATTATCTTTGAAGAATTTCTTATAAACTAAATAAAACCTTAAGTTTAAATTAGAATTTAATAAAAAAACACATAAAATAATTGCTTTTAAACCAAATAAAACCCTAAGTTTTATATAAAATTTAGAAATACTCAATAAAAATGTAGAAAAACGTAAATAAGCTTTGCTTTTAAACAAAATTAAAAACTATGTTTTAATTAAAAATTAGAAAAACAAAATAAAAATGTTGAAACCATCCTTAAAAACACTATGTTTTAGTTAAAAATTAGAAAAACAAAATAAAAATGTTGAAAACCACCCTTGGTGAAGCTTGAACTTGTGACATTTGGTTTGGAAGATAAATGATATGCCACTACACTAAAGAAAACTTTGATACAATGGGTTCCACTTAAGTATTTTTATGGGGTCCTTCAACAAACTAATCTATCGTCTCTACTAGATTTTTAAAAGCGATTGGTGTCCCGGGACCCCGATCCCACTAAGGTGGGTCCGCCCCTGGATGCAAGCGTACTCAAGATCGCAACGTTCGTCAAACCTGCTGAGCTTTGAAACCCAACCCAGTCGTCAAGAAAGATGAACAGGGTGCCGTAGAACACGATGCTCATTAGTGCTACAACTGATAATATTGGGAGGGACACAAATCTTCGCCATTGCATCGCTTCAGTTGTTAATTTTGGGAAGATGTTGAATGGGTTTTTGTCCCTTTTGGTTGTTTTTGATTTGGGTACTATTTTCAATGTTTTAAAAAAGGGTTTTTCATTTTCACGTAGCAAGGGCTAAAAAATGGTACAACTTCAACCATGTTATATAGTTTACTTTGTAATTTAATATAGTTGCAACTTTAATTAAAAAGTAACTAAAAAACATATGATTTCATAATAAAATATAATTTAAAAGTTAATCAGTAATTAAAAAATAATACAACACTACTCGTTTTTAAAAAACAATCCAAAAGTATACTCGTTTCAATGTTAATCGCTAGGTTAAAAGTAATTTTTTAAAAATATAGGCCACAAATTATCAAAAATCTCTTGGGCTTTTTACCGGTTTGCCGGTTTAAACCGGTATTTTAGAAAAAACCGCCGGTTTGATGTTCTAGCAAACCGTCCAAAAATACCGGCCTAATATGCAAAACCCGGTATTACCGGTTCAACCGGCCGGTATGAACCGGTATTTAAAACACTGACTATTTTGTCAATATGATTTTAATTGCGTCTCAATAAGCTGACTGTGGAGTGGTAAATGAATGATGTTAGCGTTGTAAATGATTTAGGTTTGATTTCTTCATCCACTATTTAGTTTTGGTGACACCTGGTGATGATGAGCAAATAGGCGATGACCGCTGGTTTGATTATTAAGCTGAGCGGGTTTTAGCTCGCCAAACTTTCATGGGCAAGTGTTCACGAGCGTTGACTTTGGGTGAGGGTTTTCTCTGATACAGAGGCGGGTGTATCCCAATTTAAAAGATTTGTTGAACGTTAAAAAAAATTATTTCTTTTAAGTTAGGTGTAACAATATTATATGTTATCTTATGGTTTTTAATGTATGAGGGTAACATCCCATTTGGTATGGTATGACACTATAGCTATTGTAGATGTATATTAATTTGATTCGGTATATGGAGGTCTTGTTTGGTAATGTAATTATTGGCCGGTTTGTATCGGGGTTTAACAACGATTCAGATTAGAGATCAGGGAGAAAACTATGTGTTTTGAGGAAGCGGCATGTTTAACAAACCGGGGACTACCAATAACAAGTCAACTAATTACCTTGGCAAGGAATTTGGAATTCTATTACATGGATTAAGTGGATAAGGTGGCACGGTGCGTGGTCTGGTGTCTGTGTTAGATACTGTCTTTTTAGAATTGCTTAAATTGTTATTTGTGATCCCTGGTTTGTTAGGACGAATCAGTCCTCACGAAACACTTAGTCAATTTCTCATGATTTCTTATGTAACTAGCTTGGATCAAGCTATTTCTATGTTACCAAATTATCGATATGTCTACAAAACAAGTTGATAAACAATCCAGATTTCGACCAAGCGGGGTTTGACCCCTTTGACGCTAAAAAACCATAAAGGAAATTATAATGTTGTTACTCCTTGTTTAATGACATTGTTGGAAGAACAATGCTTAAACTTTAATTAATTCATTGGTTTTGACGATGATCTAGTTATAATGTCTTATAAGTTATAACGCTGCTTGTTCAGTGATAATGATTATATGTCACATACATGTTTCTAAACACTTAGCGAACTAACTTAAGTCAAAACAACGTTCCAATACATATACTGCATCAAATATATGAAGACCAAATGTTCATTGCATCAACAAAAAGAAACACAAGTTCAAGTAATACAATAACTTCGCAAGAGTCAAAGTGGACATACAACATTAAGTATGTTGTGATCTTAAAGAGATCAAAATCAAAACTAAACTAACAAAAATTTTACAAAAAGCATAATTTTTTAATGTCTTGGTCAAAATTTTTAAGATTTTAAGATTTTAAGATGTTTAGTTTAAAAATATACAAATTCTAAAGATATTAATTTAAAATAGAAAAACTAATCTTTGAGATTTCTAAAAGATAAGAAACAAATCTTTGGTGAAAGAATATAACGTTGACATAAAGGGAATAACACATTCAAATAAGTGAATAACTAACGTATAAAAGCCTACGTCCTCAAAAATGATTATATTTTGGAAAGGGCTTTGATTATTTGACCATCTTGAAAACACAAAATGAAGTCATAATCCCTTGAAAAGGTCTTGCAATCGTAGACAAAAGTAAATAAAAAGTTCACGAAGACAAGCAAGACATAGTGGACTGGGCGTTCACGATTGCTGGATCAACTAGCTTGGAGACTGGGTGGTTTAGTTGATAGTCCTGGTTTTATGTTGTTCTGACTATGCACTGGAATCATTGCAAATTATGTTCCTTACCCTTTTTGTTCTAAATTTTCATATTTACATATCTATTGCATCCCTCTCAAAGAACCTTCACGTCTTACATTAAATTGAAGAAGAGAAATCAAGAAGAAGATCAAGAGCAAAGTAAAAGAGGTGTTCTACAACATTCTTGTGTTGTTGAAAGGCTCTCACTATCGAAATAACACTTGAGATATTGTTGACTTACCTTTAGGAACTAAATGGGCCTAAAAGATTAAATATAAGTTCATAGGTGAGATTGATAGATTTAATGGTAGAGTTGTTGCAAAAGGCAATAATAAAAAAGGTGTGGATTATGACAGCACATTTTTTCCAGTTGTTAAGATGATCACTATTCGTTGTGTTATAGTCTAGCTATTGAAAAAGACACTATATTCCAATTTAACATCAACAATATTTTTCTGTATGGAAATTTAAATAAACGTGTTTCTTTTTAAAGAATAAAACGAATGTGTGCAAAATTGGAAAACTCTTATTTTGTTTAAAACAAGCTCCCAAGATGTGAAATGTAAAACTAGTAAATTTATTACTAGAGTTCGGTTTTACTCCAAGCAAACGTGACCATTTCCTGTTTATTAAAACTCACGGTTCTTTACTCATTGCTTTACTGGTTTATGTGGATGGCATTATGATCACTAGTAATAATTTAGATAGAAATAAATTGAGTGAAACAACTATTAAAAACAAATTTTTTAATCAAAGATCTTGGGTGGTTAAATACTCTGTAGGAATAGAAAAGAAAAGGAAAAAAAAAGACCGTATTAATGTGAGAGGGTTTTGCAGATTATATGGTGAGGTTATGGATGGTTGTGAATGTAAATTATAGGATGAAGTGAGAAATATAGTGATTTTTTATAAATTTTGGGAGACTTTGTTTGCCCACATTTATATTTTCATATTTGTTGAATTGATTGTGATTAGAGAAGATAGAAACCGTAATAATAAATGTTTAAAAAATATTATTTAATTAAAACAGGAGAAAGGAATGTATTGATTTTTATTATAGAAATAGGGACGAGAACCCTGTCGGGAATGCTCTAAAAAGGGGTAAAACCCCTCAATTTTGAGATTTAAACAAAAAATGAAAACATTAAACTGTGTGGATAGATATACCTCTGTGAATATGTGAACATGCTTAAATCACTCAAAACACAACTCAATAATTGTTTTGATAAGCTTTAAAATAAACTATCTTTTTTTCATTTACAATTAATAAAAACAGGGGTTTATAAGTTTATTATATATACATGTTATTATAACTGATAAAGTAAAATGGCACTTTAACTTTTGTATCAAGTTTATAAAAAGTGGTCTAAACACTAAAGCATTTAACTTTTTTTTAGTTTAACAAAACATGAAATTTTTATACACCTTGTTTGGATTTGCTTAAAAGGATTATTCATGCATATATCGACATATGGCTTTTCTAAACATGTTTCTAGAAGTATTATAAACATGATTAATTTGAAGCTTTAAAAATATATACATCAATGTCCCTTTTAAACACTTTAAAAAAATAATCTATATATGGGTTTGAACTAAAACTCTCTCATAGCACACTCACTTTCCTACTGTCATCAAGCACAACCTTCTTTCTCTTTTTATCTCAACTTGAGCCATGTCAATGAAGAAGACGGAGGAACGGGACGACCAAAGATACACGAGGAAAGGATGCAAGTCATCGGCTGGCCGGAAATGGTGCCGGTTGGCTAAAGAGCATAGAGCAAGATTCTACATTCTCCGGCGATGTATCATCATGCTTCTTTGTTGGCAAGACTGACCATCAACATCTCAATTAAGGTTACTAGATATATAATTTATATACTATATAAGTGTTGTAATATAAGCTTAAGAATCAAGTATTCAATATTTGCTTTGTAGTTATCCTCTTTTTTTCTCGTGTAATTATAGCAAATATATACGTTAAATTGTTGTAATATATGAAGACTCTTCAAATGTTATCATATATTGTTTTCCTAAATCCTACAGGTTTAGTGACCATTAAGGTTAATTATCTTGTTTGATGCCTGTTTGTTTAAGCAAATTATTTAGGATCTGAATGGCTTTATAAATTTTTCTTCCAAATCAAACATATAAGATTATTAGTTATAGTTTAAAAAGGGTTGCTCGATTTCAAGGCCATCTCCGAAATTTCTAGTGCCCGGTAGAATACTAAAAGTGGCTTCTCAAAAAAAAAAAAAAAATTATTTACCCGTCAGTGAAACATGTTATTAGGTTATTTGCAAGTCTATAACTTCATTACTAAGCATAAACCCAATAACATATTATAAGATTGTTTAATGGACTTGTTCAGCTTTTTTTGTCCTTATTGGTTTCTTATCAGCCATTTCAGCCCAATTCACTTAATTATGTGTAATGTTTTTATATATATTAGTATATATATAATTTTTTTTTTAACTCCAGACCCTTACCGAGATTACGTGTAGACGCTGGCCGAGCCCTATATAAGGTCGTGGTCGACGCTGTTCGATTTGGCGTATAATTGGCAAATTATAAACCGTTTCTTGATTTGTGGTTGATAAAAAAGCTTTTAGAAAAAGGATAAAGTGCTGAGATGTTTAACTTAATCAAATTCAGGTGAGATAGTTGAGGTGATTGATGAGGGAATGCTTCTTAATCTTTTTCGTGCCGTCAAAATGAACTTTAAAAATTGGGTATATTCATGAAACCAGTGTTAAGTTGAAAACAGATATAAAAAGCAACAGATTTTGTTTTAGACTTCATATACCCATTTTCCTTCTAGTGGTGTAATTCAATCAAAACATTCACATTGATTCACTCTTCTCACATTAATGAATTAGTTTTATTATATATGTTCAAAATAATGGACGATACGTATCACCAATTACGTTTAGTTATTAAGTCTGAGCTCAAGTCTTGTATGAGGAGCTCATTTAGTCTCATTGAGCCTTGTGTATTTTTGATTTTTATCTCTTTTGGACTTCTATGTATCAACTTCACACTAAGCAACATAACCGAGTTCAAGCCGAACTTTAGCTTGTTTAAGGTACTACACAAGCTCAAGTCGAACTTAGACTTGTTTAATGTTTTCTTAAAATATATAAAAATAGTTAACAACGCATATAAGTTTTTTAATGAATAATAAGCAATCGAGCTCGAGTCCAAGCTTGAAAAACAACTAACGAGCCTAGTCGAGCTTGAGCTTGGCTCAGCTTGTTTACACCACGAGCCCCAATGAGAATGGACAGATCAGTCTCATTGCTCACTCCCCTCATTGCTCTATGCTAAGATGGCAGGTATTTGCTGTTACACTATGAGATATCAAGAACACGTAACTTATCACAGTCGATCTACTCTTTATGTTATTATTGAAAATGAAATTACAATGCATAAAAAACAAATAAACATGGGTTTATACCGAACCCGAATTCCTACTCCTATTAAGACTTAAATACGAATTTAAAATTCAAATAAAACAAAGGGATGAGCAAAAACTCAAAACGCTTAACTAATTGAAAGTTGTTCCATATAATAATAACCAAGTTTTAAAGTTGTTACAATCAGGTCACTGAAAAAATCTTTTGTTCCAGTCAGGTCATTGAAGTTTCTTTTTTGTTTCAATCATAGATATTTTACCTGGATAGCAGGTAATCTAGGGTTTTTTTTTATTTTTTAATATTTTGACTTTGCATAAAAACTTTTAAAGGTTGGAAAAATTAATAAAAAATGCGAAATACAATTTTAAAATTCCGAAAAAATTGAAAAAAAAATCAAAAAATGGCCATAAATTGTGAAAATTAAAAAAAAATGCAAAAATATTAAAAAGAAACTTATATTTTTATCTTTTTGTTATCTTGTTTTGAATTTTAATAGACTTCTGAAGTAACTAATTTTCCACGACCTGATGTTATAATTTTAATAGACTTTTGGAGTTATAATTTTCGAAACAAAAATTGCACGACCTTATGTTATAATTTTTGCATTTTTTTTTTAAATTTTCGCAATTTATTGCAATGTTTCGATTTTTTTTTTGTAATTTTTTGGAATTTTAAAATTATATTTCGCATTTTTACTAATTTTCCTAGCCTTGAAAAGTTATTATGCAAAGTTAAAATATTAAAAAAATATATAAAAAAAACCTAGATTACCTGCTATTCAGGCAAACTATATAGGATTGGAACAAAAAAGAAACTTCAATGACCTGATTGGAACAAACGACTTTTTCAGTGACCTAATTAGAACAACTTTAAAATTTGATTACTATTCTATGGAGAAAACCCTCTAAATAATTAATTAAAACCTTTCTCTATGATCACCAAATAACGGTGGTAGTAGCCAAACTAGTTCTTGATTTGATAAGTGTAAAACAAGGAATTGATCCTGTTTTTAGGGATCAAAAATATACTATAACTAGATTTTATCCCCTCGTATTATGGGGTGTTGTTTTACATTATTCGTTTTTATTATTTGTATATGTATATTTGGATTTTAATTTTATTTATTGTAAGAAAGTTAATAATTAATATACTTGAGGTTTGATGATGAAATGGTTTCACAAATAAATGATATGTTATAATCCGATTTAAAAGCTATCTGGGTTTGATGATACCCATTACCCGTTTATTTATTTATTATAAAATTGTTTCTTAATTATAAATAATATCTTTTTTTAATAAAAAAGGCTATTAATTTTTAGTATATTCTTATTTTATAAGATTTTCATATCAAATATTTGATAAGATTAATTTTTAATATAATGAGATGTTATAACCTGTTTAAGAGCGAATTCGGGTCAAATGCGTGAGAAGCCTTCATTTACAAATAAAGCAATCTGATGGCTTGAGAGAATGGTTGTTTTACATTTTTCGTTTTTAATATTTATTATTTGGATTTTAATTTTCTTTATTGTAAGAAAGTTAATAATATACTTAGGGTTTGATGATAAAAGAGTTTCATAAATAAATGATATGTTATAACCCGTTTAAAAGCTATATGGATTTGGTGACCCATGACCCTCTTATGTTTTTTACTATAAAATTGTTTATAATTATAAATAATATCCTTTTCTTTTTAAATTAGATATTAAATTTTAATATATCCCTATTTTATAGGATTTTCACATCAAATAATTGGTAAGATTAATTTTTAATTTAATGAGATGTTATAACCCGTTTAAGAGCCATCTGGTTTTGGTAAGATCATACCCATGAATTTGGGTTAAATCAATGAAATGTCTCCATTTAAAAATCAAGCAATCTGGTGGCTTTCATAAGAGGGGGGGCGACCACATCGCGACACATAGGATTTTAGGGTTTCGTTTATATATATTATAGATAATAAACGGATATATTTCTTTTTCAATTCAATATTCTTATGATTACAAATATCTGTGTAAAGTTTCACTAATAATTTGAGTTGAAGACTTAAAGAAACTAAATTCAAAAGCTCAGTGATTTCTAATGATGTTGTGGAATAGTTTTATTACATGAGGTTTAATACTTAAATGGCTTTATCATTATACCTTTAAATTAACAATACGTTCCCAAACAAAATCTCTTAAAAAAAGGGGGGGGGGGGACATAACGAGCAAACTAGTCATATAAACTCCTAAAGTTTAAGATTTTAACAAAAAATGAAAAATTAAACTCGGCGGATGGATACAAACATTTGAACATGTTTAAATCACTCGAACAAAAAACCAATAATTGTTTTCCAACAAGCTTTCAAATTAATAACACATCTTTTCTTATCTGTATTTAATTAAAACCACATGTATCTTTTATATGATAATTAGGTAAAATGACAAACTTTTGAATCAAGTTTATAAAATGCCTAAAACTGTTACAAAGATTTGGTTTAACAAAACCTGAAATTTAAACACGATGTTTGGTTTAAGGGGCTGTTTGATAGCCTCTTAATAGTTATTAAGAGGCTACCTCTTAATGGTTAAAAGATAGCCTTAAGTCTGAATGGTTAAGAGGTAGCCTCTTAACCATTTAGACTCAAAGTTATCTCTTAACCATTAAAAGACAATAAGCAATTAAGAGGTAGCCTCTTAACCATTCAGACTTAGGGTTGTCTCTTAACCATTAAGAGGCTATAAGCAATTACGAGGTAGCCTCTTAATGACTGTTAAGAGACTAACAACAGTCCCTAAGCCTAGATGAGTAGATGATATTCATATATACATCATACGTACGTATACATGTATCTTCTAAACATGTGTCTAAAAGAGCAATAAACATGTTTGCAGCTTCAAAATTTTGTACATCAACGTCCTTCTTAAATTGTTTATTGGATTTTAATAATTGACCGATAATAATTCTTATTAATTTTATCGACACTAGCGGTTCCAAATTTAAAAAAGTTGGCCACGAATGGTCCCCTGATAAAAAGGACTTAACGGTGTTATATTTTTTTTTCCGAATTTCAAACTAATGTTTTAGGGCTTTTGATCAGAAGAAAGATACGGCTCGATTGGTGTAAAACTAAGCTCGAAACTTTAATTCAAACGGTTTGATTTTTGTTAATTGTAACTTCAAATACCCGAATTGAAGCATTGTTTGTCGCATTGAACCACCGCTTCGAACTAAGTTTTATATTAGTCAACTCGTATTCTCCTTCTGATCAAAAACCCTAAAGCATTAGCTTAAAATTCAGAAAAAGTATAACGACGTTAAGTCATTTTTAACGGGGAACCATTACGGGCCAAGTTTTTTAAATTTGGGGCCGCCAGTGACGATAAAATAAATAAGAATTATTATCGACCAATGCCATTCAATAAGGATTATTAAAATTCAATAAACCTTCTTAAATAAATTAAAAGTAATATAATATTTATTTATTTATTTATTTGTGTGTATGTGCATATATATTTACTATATATAGGTGGGCTTGAAGCCTTTAACTAAGTCTCTCACATCACACTCAGTTTCCTATATTCATAAAACACAACTTTCTTTGCCTTTTTACTCAAACTGAGACATGTCACTGTGGAAGACGGAGAAAAGGGACGACGGGAGATACACGAGGAAAGGATGCAAGTTATCGGTTGGCCGGAAATTGTGTCGGTTGGCTAAAGAGCATAGAGCAAGATTCTACATTCTCCGGCGATGTATCATCATGCTTCTTTGTTGGCAAGACTGACCATAAACATCTCATTAAGGTTAATAGATATATAATAATTATAATATATAGCTTTTGTAATATAAGCTTAAGAATCAAGTACTCAATATTTGTTTGTAGTCATCCTCCTTTTCTCTTGTAGTCATAGCAGCTAAATTAAATATGTATTAAAGAGTTGTTATATGTGAAGACTCCTTTAAACTCTTCTTATTTTGTTTTTCTAATAGCTTTAGTCACATTTAAGGTTAATTATCTTGTTTGATGCTTTTATTTCTTAAGCAAATATGAATATGAATATGAATGAGTTGAAGGAATTTTCTTCCAAATTAAATATAAGAGACTAGCTATTTATAATTAAAAGGTTAGCTTGATTTAACGTATAATAGGCTGATTATAAACTGCTTTTTAAATTTGGTTATAAACCGATAAAGTCGCTTGGCTACTTGTGGATAAAGAACCAACCAAAGCGAGGTAGTGTATCTTGGGTGAATTGGAGGGTTATTCTGTAATCGTGTCAACGTATGTAGGTGATTTGGTGTGATTGGTGAATGTAAAGCTGGTCAATTTTGATGGTGTATATATATAAATATAAGTTAGTTGGCCGTTTAAAAAAAAGGTAAAATAAAAACTTTCTTAAATTTAATTTATCAAATCTAAAAGGGAGTGAGGTAGTTGAAGTGATGGCCAAGGCCAACTCAACCTTTCATGTTGAAAGTAATTTAAAGTACACATCATATTTTATTTGTCCAACACTATGAATAAATCATGACACAAATAGTTGAGTTGAAATGCTACAACTCCAGCACATTTCACTTTAGTGATGCAATACAATCAAACCATTTACCTATGGATTCACCTTTAAACATTATCAATTAATTATGTTGCATATGTATGTTCAAAGTCTTCAATTAAACATCATTAAGTTTTCATTAAAAGTCCATTTGTTGGAATCAGTTTAACTTAAAACATAAAAGTTACAAGTAGATACTAGAAAATGAAAACATGTCATTTTAAGAAAAGTAAGATCCTCATATTCCCTCAAGTGATCATCCATGAACTGTTAGTAACCTTTCAAAACATAATTAACATCTACTAACACTTAAGATGTTAGCATTTGGGGAGAAATTTAACGTGAGACGGTTTCCATGAGGATGCTATTAGCATTCAAAGATTTGTACTTGAATATAGTAATAAAGTAATTAAATAAATAGATAAATAAGTATATATGGACATGAGTAACACCTATAGTTATGACACAAATAAGTAGTAAGATAGCTTATATGTTAAAGGAAATGGGCCGGTCATTACAATACGCAAAAATTTGAATGGGGTGATAAAAATATGTAAGGTAGACCGTAGATGGTAATGTGACACTAGATAAAAAAAATATAATTATATGGAGTTACACCCATCTAAAGTGTACACTGGAACTTATGTTGTGCATCCACTTTTGTTGGCCACAATAATTTACATAAACGGGCATAAAGATACGCAGATAAAGCATATATAACTAATATTTTTACGTATCTTTCGAGTGAGATGTAGATATGTATTTTTATTAGATAACATATAGACACTTGAATATACATTAGATAAGCTGAAATGCTTTCATGATATAGACATGAATGTAGCTCAACTTACTTATTTGGGCATAAATATGTTAAACAAAGTTTATTTATTATCTTCTATAATCATATGTACATACATATAAAGAGGTGTTAAGATCATGTCTTAAGTACAAGGGGCAACCTTGTCATAAGATGAAAATATAGGCAGCAAAAGAGGATGATTACAGAAAGGAAGGACAAAATATGACAAGAGACAGTTAAAATAGAGGAGACATCGTACACCAAACACTAACCAAGTACAGGTCCACGTGTGACCCCTCCTTCTTTCACCCTATCAACAATGTTTGTGGGTCGCACACTTGACACTCCCATGATTAACGGACACAAGCAACAGCAACAAAATGTTAGGAATATATGCCACATCTTTGTAATAAACATTTGGTAATAATTGGAATGGGAGGGTGTTGCTCTTTCTACTTATAATGATTATTGACATTGCATGTTACCAGTTACCACACCAACCACTATGAATCCATCAGAATCTTATCTTAAATGTTACTTTTTTAATTGTTTTTATCTCAACTGTTTAATCTGAAACATTTTAACTTTAAACTTTTTATAGCAAACTAACTAATCTTAAAGCAATACATCTTTATCATTTTCGTTCATGTGGTTTGATCAGTTTCGTCATTTTCATCCAATTTCATTTTTAGGGTTTCTAATAAAACCTTGTCATTTTCATGCAACTAGTTAACACCATCTATTTTTACCGTTTGTTGAGAGGTATTATTGTGTTTTTATCCTCATCATCATTATCGTACCTAGTAAATCCTACAAATAGCAAAGCTATGGTAGGATCTGAGGAGGGTAAGATGTTGACAACATTACTTCTACCCCGTAGGAATAGAGAGGCTACCTCCGGTGAGATCCCCCGCTTGATAGTAGTTTATGACAAATCTGTCCTCATAGCTGCTTGCAGAGTTTAAAGAACAAGATGCATTGTTTCATCTGATGCATGCAGAATATTGTGCTGCCATGTCTTAACCCTAACCATCTTTAGCATCGCTCTTGTCAACATGTCCATCTCCATCGTAATTGTGAAATTAGTTGTAAATTCAACCCATGGTTATCTCCATCGATAGTTGGCGATGAAGATGGGGATTGAGATGGATATGTCAACAAGAACGATGTTGAAGAAGCTGATGTGGTTAAGGTTTAAAAGAATGAAGAGGAATTGATAAATAGGTATTAAAAACTAAAACGCATAAAAAGACAATAATACCCTCTCTATAAACGGTAAAAGTGGTTGGCATTAACTAATTGGATGAAAATGACTAGTTTAAAAACCCTAGAGATAGTTAGGTGATTAAAATAAAAAATGTATGAAAATATGAATGGCTCGATTCGGTTCGGTTAATCTAGGGCAAAAAACTAACCAATAAGGCGGTAATTTTGGTTTGGTTTCGTCGGTTTTCGGTGTGATTTGATTTATGGCTCGGTTGTTATTCACCCTTAATTTTTTATGTAAACCTTATGACGCCATTAACCTCATCGGATTAATAACTAAGATAACAATTAAGGGAATATTATAATTTATAATGAAAATCCACATGATTTGTAACAAGATGATCAGTGTCCGGGTAAATGATATTTGCAAAATATCTTCGAAAATGAAAATGGCAAAAAGAAGTGTGTTTGTATAATATTTTGATGTTCATGTGTGATATGACACCAATGCCAGGGATCTAACATGGATTCTTCCTAGCTATTTCTTTACATTATCCCTATAATTTTCAATGGGTCATACTAGGGATATCCAGACACCTTTCTATATGTCCTGTCTAGGGCTATACAGGACGATTGGGTCCTCTATACGCCCCGTATAAAACTACACGGGGACCTAATACGCCCCATATAGCCCTATACAAGAAATATTGACGATTGTTTTAATAAAAAGATAAGTGTCCCTAAAATTCCCCTTTTCAATACTCTCTTTTCTTTCTTTCTCTTTTTCTTTCTTTCTTATTATTTTTATTCTTTTTCTTTTTTTTTTTCTGGAATCGAAGGATAACTATGATGTCTACGTATTTACTTTTATTCTTTTTATTCTTATCATTGTAGAGCATTGCTCTTCTGAATTTATGTGACAAGACAATTTGTGACCCGTTCAGCTAAGTATGTGCAACGTTCTATTTTAACTTTTAAGCACGTTTCTATAAATGTACTTCATTATTAATCAAATAAAAAAAAATACCAACCTCAATAAAGTATAAATTTTATTGAAGAGGTAGGGTACCAAACCCATCTAAGCGTCAAAGCGTACCATTAGGCACTAGATTACATTCTGTCAGGCACCAAACATTTTCTGACATCTCGGAAAATGTAGCGTCGAAGATCTTCATAGGTATGTGTAAAAAGAAAGTATCTTAATGAATGTGGCACCTGGACAAACATCACCATCAGTCAACTGCTCTACCCACCAACCTTCCAGGTGCACGTGGGAACTCTCTGATTGGTGGAATTCCTGACATAGCAGACGACTCATATCTTCTCTCCTCCAATCCGTCTATAAATATACTCAAACCTCAACGGTAAAAGGTTCCGAACTTTAAGGTGAGAACACTGACTAGTGCTCCGCGATAACTGATCATTATTCATTCAATCTCCTACATTGATTCTCACGCTGGAGGGTTGGTTATGAGAAGACCCCCCCCCCCTCTTCTTCTTCTTGTAACGAGTTTTACGGTGTTCTGTTTTGTAGATGCTTACACTCAGATTGGCTGGATTACGATTAACCCTCCGTGAGAAATACCTAACCTCAACCTAAGGACTAAGTGATTAGACCAATTGTTGAACCAGTGTTTTTTCATTTACAAAGTTTATTGATTAAATTAAAAATTGCTACATCACTCGGTCATTGATTGAGTCCCAATGACAAACAATGAAAATCAAGATCAAAGGAAAAACATTCAATTTCTGTAGCTTTAAACAATAATTAAAAAGTTTTGTCTCATGAAATGGCAAATTAGTTAGAACTTTAATGTTCAGGTCATGGCGACTTGTGGACGTGGATGAGGCTTGTTGACCCTTCGGGGGTGTTCTCGGTAAGGTCGGTTAAGAAAGGCTTGATTTCAGGCAAAGATGTGAGTGGTTTTTATAATTTGACGAAATGGTGTAATCGGGTGCCTGTCAAATGTAATATTCACGCTTGGAGGACGGAATTGGATAGAATCCCCACTCAAACCATTTTGAGAAGGAGAAATATTCATGCTTATTCGGACTCTAGTGTGCTTTGCGAGACAGGGATCGACTCGATAGAACACATCTTTTCAGCATGTTTTGTGGCTTCGGTGGTGTGGCACAAGGTGAGCTCTTGGTGCAAGGCGCCTCCGATCTTTCTTTTAGAGTTACATTCTCATGTGGGGTTGGGGGGATCGGCAGAAGGAAGCATTCCATTGATGTGACATCTGCCCCGATCCGACCCGACCCAGGTACCCGTTTCTCTTATCCGATCTCTTTCTTTTATGATTTAATATTTATTTATACTTATATTTTACTTTTAATAATAATAATATACTTTTTCCTTCCCGCCTCTCTCTCTTTCTTTCCGCCCTTACGCCTTGTTTCCCTCTTTTTCTTCTAACTCTTTGCTTGTCCTTTGTTCCTTCCCGCCTAAGGTTGTCTGCGCAGCTCCACGCGCCAGACTCCCTTACAAGGAATCCTGCGTGAAGACCACCTGTTTCAGCGATACGCGAGACGAACTCTTCTCGCAGCGCGTTAAGAATTGAAATTCTTCTCGCAGCGCGCTAAGAACGGAAGTTCTTCCCGCGACGCGCTAAGGATTTGTAGTTCTCGCAGCGCGCTAAGAATCGTAGTTCATCCCTCGACGCGCGAAGAATTATAGTTCTTCCCGCGGCGCGCTAGGAATTTTAGTTCCTCCCGCGGCGCGCTAAGAAATGTGATTCTTCCCGCGGCACGCTTAGAAATGTAGTTCTTTCCGCGACGCGTTAAGGTTGGTTCTGTCTGCCTTCGCGCTCGCGCTCTCTTGACCTTCTGTGTCAGCCTTCGCGCCTTAGCCTTCTCGCGCTGAATCCTTCGAGTTTTCTGTTTAAATCTAGCCGTTTGCTTTTGTGTTGTCTTATCTTTTGAGCTGTTGACCTAATCTGCTTTATGTCTGAAAAGTTACTTTCGGCGCAGCATGCGCACCAACCCCATTGGTTGACAGAAAAAGTGACTGACATAATCTTTTGAGAATCTGCTTTTGCCATGCTTGACCAGTACTTTATCTGTCCTCTCCCATGCCTTTTTCTGAATCCTGTCAGCCTTTTTCTCTTTTTCCCTGCTACCATATCTTTTGATATCTTTACTTTTCAGAACTTTTTACTGTTGATATCTTTTCTTTTACTTTTGGAGATCTTTTCTAGGGTTTGTGTCCCCTAGGGTTTACCTATATATAGTACTATTTTCATAACACTACACACACAAAACACTTACACTCTCCTGTTCTCTCTTGCTCCTTGCCGTTGTTTTTCCTCTGCCGCCTCCTCTCTTGCCTCCGTCTTCCTCCCTGTTCTGCTCTGTTTTCTGGTAATATATATATATAAAATAATTTACTTATTAATTATGCTAACTTATAATCAAGACTTGAAACAAATCATTAAAACAATAATCTTATTTATAGGTTAACTTGTGCTTGTTTAAAGTTGGTTCTTGCTTTATCTTACACCGCATCGTTTATCAAGTGAGTAATCTCGTACCTAATCCCTTTTTGCTTTTAATGTTTTGGGATGTTCATGTGTTCATACAAACTTAGAGTCTTAAACTTGTTTATGAACTTTAGTCGCGCAGTATCCCATGTGTTGAGGACGTAGACTTGGCTGTTATTTGTATGTGTGGATCATTAACCGTCTTGTCGGTCTATTCCGCAGTTTTCATGGTACCATTAGATGAACACGGGAGAACATTCGTTTATGATTTTCTCTTTTGTTTACACATGCACAGTTAGTCTTGTTTGTGAGCTCAATTGTGAGCACTGGCAGTCTTATGAATCTTAGAGTTGGTCCCAATCAGATTACACCCTTGTTGAAAACCAGACATACACATGTTGCGCGCAGATTTATGATTATCTATGTATTGTATTAAACTTGATTTCTCACCAACACGCAAGTGTTTGACGTTTATTTTAACACATGTTCAGGTTTGCAGTAGCTGTTTTGGAGATTGTGGACACATAGGACGTTTTTACTTTTGGACCTAGATTAAAATGTATCAAGACAAGTTATTGCTGTTCGAATATTTTGATTTATAATATATTGATTTATGTTGGTTTATTTATATCTTATGTATACGTTGCGCATGCGTGAATGAATTTATTTATTAAATATTGACACCCAATAGTGTCACGAGTAATGAAACAATATGTGGCGCCCCGATGTATAATCCGCCTTTGGTCGGGGTGTTACAGATTGGTATCAGAGCTCGTTGACTTTAGGATAGGTGGTTAGACGTAACGGCCTAGAATACCTAAGAGTCCCTTCTCGCGCATGAGAGAAATCTCATGTTTGCGCGCTTATTGTTAATTACTCGTTATTTATGAATATGCTCGCGCTTGCGCAGTATATGATTTTATGTTTTATTTCGCGATATTTCGATTTTTGCTGAATTTCGATTTTTATTGATTTTTCTTGCCTGTTCGTTTGTTGGGATTTGAAGATCCGAAAAGTCATGGTGATACATGAATAGTTGATTTTCAATTTCCATTTACGATTATGTTCTGAGGTTGGAAACTTGAAAAGTCATGGTGATACATGAATTGTCAACCTCCAATACTCATTTTCTTGTATATTTTATATTGAGGATTGAAAAGTCATGGTGATACATGAATCGTCAATCTCCAATGCTCGTTTGCTCGTATATTTTAAATTGGGAATTCGGAAAGTCATGGTGATACATGAATTGTCGATTCTTGATTCGAATTTGTTACCTTTATTAAGTCTGCATTTAGGATCATTTATTTTACTTTAACTTTTGATATCATCTAACTCCGTGAAACCAAGCTTTATAAGATTAAAACTTTGCGATAAAAACCAAGATATTAACTAAAATTAAAACTTTTATAGAATGCCTCCGCTATCTCGCCGATTTCAGAGAAGAGAAGCCTCGCGCATGCGTAGACAGCAACGTTCCCAGGAAATGGCCGCCGCGATAGCCCAAGCCTTGAGCCAAAACAACACATCGAGTTATAACATTAAGTCCTTTAACGCGGGTAACCCTCCAAAGTTCACAGGTCTTGAAGGAGCCACCGTGATGCTCCAGTGGCTTGAGAAAATAGAAAACACTTTCCTCCACACCCAATGCCCCTCAGACAGACGAACCCTATATGCTTCCAGTGTCCTGGAATCTAGAGCGCTTACATGGTGGAATGGAGTAGCTCATGCGCGTGGCGCAGAAGCTGCTTCCAGCATGCTCTGGGAGGAATTTAAGGAAATTCTGACGCGAGAATTCTGCCCTCCCAACGAAGTTAAGCGCCTGGAGGAAGAATTCTGGAACTTGAAGCAATACAGCGGTGAAGCACGCGAGTACGCGACGCGCTTCCATGAACTAAGCCTGCTTGTCCCTCACCTTGTTACCCCTTCCCGCCGAGCCATAGAGAAATTCCTTGGGGGTCTCCCCATGGAAATTCAAGATTCTGTATGGGCCAGAAACCCAGTTACCCTCTCTGACGCCATCGAATTGGCCGCTGTGCTCAGCGACAACCATGTCAGAGCGGGAACCCTGTTCCTGCGGGGAACAGAAAAGACCAAACTCACCAAGACTGTCCCTGAACCAACAGAAACCAAACCTGAACCCTCAAACCGTAACAACCTCAAGCGCAGGCGCAAGGCCTATGCGCTTACCAACCCGCCCATTGTCCAGCAACCCGCATACCAACCCCCAGTTTACGCGCCTAACCCTCTGTCAGCTTACCCAACTCCCCCTGTAGTTCACAACTATGCCCTAACCAATCCAGCACTCCCTGCCCCGCCAACTAAGAAACCTTACACAGGAAACCATCCCTTTTGCCCAACCTGTAGATTTCACCACCCAACCCAAACCCCGTGTCGACTTTGTAACCGATGTGGCCGTACTGGTCACACTGCTGAGAACTGTAGAGTCCTTCCCGCCAATCCAATTGCGCCAACACCACCAGTCTACCCGCAGAACCCACAATCAATCTACCAAAACCCACGACCCAGATCGTGCTTTAACTGCGGTGATCCCAGTCATTTCCGGAACGCGTGCCCGAGACTACAAGTGCAAATCACACAAGCGAATCCGGTGAACCAGATTTCGAACCAAGTGACGCGTGGACGAGCTTTTAACATAACCGCGCACCAAGCGCAAGCGAATAATGACGTAGTTAATGGTACATTTTTACTTAACGGATTTTATGCTTCTGTACTTTTTGATACTGGCGCCGATCGAAGTTTTATTTCTCGCGCCTTCGAGCAGAAGCTTGCGCGACCGCGCGATGACTTAAAAGAAGATTTTTCAGTTGAATTGGCTAATGGCGAAACTGTTTTAATTAACTCGGTGATTAAAGATTGCACACTTAACCTTAACGAAAACGATTTTCTAATCGACCTCATCCCCATGCCTCTTGGAAGCTTTGATGTCATTATTGGTATGGACTGGCTTACGCATAATCGCGCCGAAGTTATTTGCGCCAAGAAGATGATTCGCATACCTCGAGAAAATGGTGATCTTCATATCTACGGCGAAAAACCCTCCAGTGGTCTTAAACTTATGTCTTGCGCCGAAGCCCAAAGACTCATGCGGAAGAAGTGTGTTGCATTCTTAGCCCATGTGGTTAAACCTGCTGAAGAGAAGAAGCTTCGCGATATCCCTGTTGTGCGTGATTTCCCTGAAGTTTTTCCTGATGATCTTCCTGGTATCCCTCCCGCTCGTGAAGTCGAGTTCCGTATTGATCTTGTCCCTGGTGCTTCCCCCGTGGCTAAATCTCCTTACCGTCTTGCGCCCGCTGAGATGCAAGAATTGGCAAGTCAACTTCAAGAGTTGACCGCTAAAGGATTCATTCGCCCTAGCTCTTCGCCCTGGGGTGCTCCGGTGTTGTTCGTTAAAAAAGAAAGATGGATCGTTTCGCATGTGTATTGATTACCGCGAGTTGAACAAACTCACCATTAAAAACCGGTATCCTTTACCGCGTATTGACGACCTCTTTGATCAACTCCAAGGTGCCTCTTGTTTTTCCAAGATCGATCTCCGCTCTGGCTATCACCAGTTGCGCATCCGCGATGAAGATGTTCCGAAGACTGCTTTTCGAACTCGTTATGGCCATTTTGAATTCTTGGTCATGTCCTTCGGTCTAACCAATGCACCCGCCGTTTTCATGGATCTAATGAATCGGGTGTGTAGGCCTTTCTTGGATAAATTCGTGATTGTGTTTATCGATGATGTTCTGGTGTATTCTAAGACCAAGGCCGAGCATGAGCAACATCTCCGATTGGTATTGCAAAAGCTCCGAACCGAGCAGCTCTATGCTAAGCTTTCCAAGTGTAATTCTGGTCTGATGAAGTACAGTTTCTTGGTCATGTTGTAAACAAGATGGGTATTCATGTCGACCCATCCAAGATTGAAGCAATCAAGAACTGGATTACGCCATCCTCTCCTTCTGAGATCCGTTCCTTTCTGGGCTTAGCTGGTTACTACCGGCGATTCATTTCGAACTTCTCGAAGATCGCTTTGCCTTTAACAGCTCTAACGCACAAAGGTAAACCGTATATTTGGGGCTCGAAGCAAGAAGAAGCCTTTCTAACGCTCAAGCGTTTGTTGTGTGAAGCTCCTGTTCTTGCGCTACCTGAGGGTAATGATGATTTTGTCGTGTATTGCGATGCATCCAACCAAGGTCTCGGTTGTGTTCTTATGCAACGAGGCAAGGTTATCGCTTACGCATCAAGGCAACTCAAGGTTCATGAAAAGAATTATACAACTCACGATCTCGAACTTGGTGCAGTTGTATTTGCCTTGAAGATCTGGAGACACTACCTTTATGGTACTAAGTGTATCCTCTACACTGACCATAAAAGCCTTCAGCATATCTTTGATCAAAAGGAACTTAACATGAGACAACGCCGATGGAACGAACTCATCAGCGATTACGATTGTGAGATCCGGTATCATCCTGGTAAGGCTAATGTGGTAGCCGATGCGCTCAGCCGAAAACCCTGCCAGCTTAACTGTATTTTGCCGCGCACGCAGCTTCACTTCGCGCCGATTCAAAGCAACCTTGAATCGCGTATTCGTGACGCGCAGCGCGCATCCATCAGTAATGGTAACCTTCGCGCCGAGTTAGCGTGTGGCGCGGAAGCACTTTTTGTCCCTAATCTGAGTGGAATTCTCTGCTATCTCAATCGCATCTGGATTCCCTTTGATAAGAATCTTCGCGCTGATATCCTGAGTGAAGCGCACAAATCTCGGTATTCTATTCATCCTGGCGCTGATAAGATGTACAAGGATTTGCGCATAACTTATTGGTGGCCCGGTATGAAGAAGGATATTGCTGTGTTCGTAGCTAGATGTCTGACTTGTTCTAAAGTGAAAGCTGAACACCAACGCCCATCTGGTTTGCTCGAACAACCAGAAATTCCTACGTGGAAATGGGAATGTGTAGCAATGGACTTTATTACCAAGTTACCTTTGACAACAAGTAAACATGATAGCATTTGGGTAATAGTGGATCGTTTGACTAAGTCTGCTCACTTCCTGCCCATTCGTGAAAACTACCGTGTTGAGCAACTCGCGCAGCTGTATGTCAAGGAAATTGTTTGCCGTCATGGTACTCCTTTGAGCATCATATCCGATCGCGATGGCCGTTTTATATCTCGCTTTTGGAAATCTCTCCAATCTGCGCTAGGAACTCGCTTGGACATGAGTACGGCATATCATCCTCAGACTGACGGTCAGTCTGAGCGAACTATTCAAACTCTTGAGGATATGCTCCGATCTTGTGTTCTTGATTTTGGAGGTAATTGGGATTCGCACCTGCCTTTGATCGAGTTCTCTTATAATAACAGCTATCATTCCAGTATCGGTATGGCCCCATTTGAAGCACTTTACGGTCGTAAGTGCCGCTCCCCGATTTGTTGGAGCGGAGTGGGTGAAACTCAAATCACAGGACCCGAACTTGTTCAAGAGACAACAGATAAAATCGCCAAGATCCGTGATCATCTGCTGACTGCCAGAAGCCGACAGAAGAGTTACGCAGATCGCAGGCGAAAGCCTCTCGAATTTCAAGTTGGTGATCTTGTTCTCCTCAAAGTGTCGCCCTGGAAAGGTGTTGTCCGCTTTGGGAAGAAAGGTAAGCTTGCTCCTCGATATGTTGGACCATTCAAGATTCTCGCGCGTGTGGGAAAAGTTGCCTACAGACTTGACCTGCCGCCCGCGCTCAGTAATGTGCATCCAACGTTCCATGTATCCAATCTCAAGAAGTGTTTAGCCGACGAGAACCTTCACATTCCACTTGATGAAGTTCAAGTTGATGAATCTATGCATTTCGTTGAGAAGCCTGTTGAGATTATGGATCGCGAGGTAAAGCAAACCAAGCGCAGTCGTATCCCTATCGTGAAAATTCGCTGGGAGTCCAAGCGCGGAGCCGAGTTTACATGGGAAAGGGAAGATCAAATGAAGATCAAGTACCCGCACCTGTTCTCTGCGCAACCTACTTCGAGATAAATTTCGGGACGAAATTTCTTAAAGTAGGGGAGACTGTGACATCTGCCCCGATCCGACCCGACCCAGGTACCCGTTTCTCTTATCCGATCTCTTTCTTTTATGATTTAATATTTATTTATACTTATATTTTACTTTTAATAATAATAATATACTTTTTCCTTCCCGCCTCTCTCTCTTTCTTTCCGCCCTTACGCCTTGTTTCCCTCTTTTTCTTCTAACTCTTTGCTTGTCCTTTGTTCCTTCCCGCCTAAGGTTGTCTGCGCAGCTCCACGCGCCAGACTCCCTTACAAGGAATCCTGCGTGAAGACCACCTGTTTCAGCGATACGCGAGACGAACTCTTCTCGCAGCGCGTTAAGAATTGAAATTCTTCTCGCAGCGCGCTAAGAACGGAAGTTCTTCCCGCGACGCGCTAAGGATTTGTAGTTCTCGCAGCGCGCTAAGAATCGTAGTTCATCCCTCGACGCGCGAAGAATTATAGTTCTTCCCGCGGCGCGCTAGGAATTTTAGTTCCTCCCGCGGCGCGCTAAGAAATGTGATTCTTCCCGCGGCACGCTTAGAAATGTAGTTCTTTCCGCGACGCGTTAAGGTTGGTTCTGTCTGCCTTCGCGCTCGCGCTCTCTTGACCTTCTGTGTCAGCCTTCGCGCCTTAGCCTTCTCGCGCTGAATCCTTCGAGTTTTCTGTTTAAATCTAGCCGTTTGCTTTTGTGTTGTCTTATCTTTTGAGCTGTTGACCTAATCTGCTTTATGTCTGAAAAGTTACTTTCGGAGCAGCATGCGCACCAACCCCATTGGTTGACAGAAAAAGTGACTGACATAATCTTTTGAGAATCTGCTTTTGCCATGCTTGACCAGTACTTTATCTGTCCTCTCCCATGCCTTTTTCTGAATCCTGTCAGCCTTTTTCTCTTTTTCCCTGCTACCATATCTTTTGATATCTTTACTTTTCAGAACTTTTTACTGTTGATATCTTTTCTTTTACTTTTGGAGATCTTTTCTAGGGTTTGTGTCCCCTAGGGTTTACCTATATATAGTACTATTTTCATAACACTACACACACAAAACACTTACACTCTCCTGTTCTCTCTTGCTCCTTGCCGTTGTTTTTCCTCTGCCGCCTCCTCTCTTGCCTCCGTCTTCCTCCCTGTTCTGCTCTGTTTTCTGGTAATATATATATATAAAATAATTTACTTATTAATTATGCTAACTTATAATCAAGACTTGAAACAAATCATTAAAACAATAATCTTATTTATAGGTTAACTTGTGCTTGTTTAAAGTTGGTTCTTGCTTTATCTTACACCGCATCGTTTATCAAGTGAGTAATCTCGTACCTAATCCCTTTTTGCTTTTAATGTTTTGGGATGTTCATGTGTTCATACAAACTTAGAGTCTTAAACTTGTTTATGAACTTTAGTCGCGCAGTATCCCATGTGTTGAGGACGTAGACTTGGCTGTTATTTGTATGTGTGGATCATTAACCGTCTTGTCGGTCTATTCCGCAGTTTTCATGGTACCATTAGATGAACACGGGAGAACATTCGTTTATGATTTTCTCTTTTGTTTACACATGCACAGTTAGTCTTGTTTGTGAGCTCAATTGTGAGCACTGGCAGTCTTATGAATCTTAGAGTTGGTCCCAATCAGATTACACCCTTGTTGAAAACCAGACATACACATGTTGCGCGCAGATTTATGATTATCTATGTATTGTATTAAACTTGATTTCTCACCAACACGCAAGTGTTTGACGTTTATTTTAACACATGTTCAGGTTTGCAGTAGCTGTTTTGGAGATTGTGGACACATAGGACGTTTTTACTTTTGGACCTAGATTAAAATGTATCAAGACAAGTTATTGCTGTTCGAATATTTTGATTTATAATATATTGATTTATGTTGGTTTATTTATATCTTATGTATACGTTGCGCATGCGTGAATGAATATATTTATTAAATATTGACACCCAATAGTGTCACGAGTAATGAAACAATATGTGGCGCCCCGATGTATAATCCGCCTTTGGTCGGGGTGTTACAATTGAAGACTGATAATCACTTGTTGGAGGATATGGAAAAAAAATGCATAATTTATTTATTATTTAAAGTTGAAATAATCTAAAGCAACCAAACGATTTACAATGAAGCGGCAGGTAAGGGGCAACAAGCTGCGTCGCAACCCCCTTTTGGATAGCAAACCCAATCCTACTAAAAATAAAGTTTTGATTCTTATGGTCCAATAAATTGGGAAAATCCCCAAAATAGCCCATCTACAAAATGATATTCCAACTTTGTCCCCTAAATTTAATATTTTCAAAAATGGCCCTCTCTAACTCATCTTTGACCATGTATTAGGAAATCTAACGCATCTTTGACGACATGTTAGCATAACACGTCGTCAAAGACGCGTTGGATTTCCTAACACATAGTTAAAGACGCCAACACGTCGTCAAAGACGCATTAGATTTCCTAACAATTGGTTAAAGATGAGTTAGGCCTCCAAACACGTAGTCAAAGATATATTAGCATCAAACGCGTAGTCAAAGATATGTTAGCTTTTTTGTTTGTTTTTTTAATATTATATTTTTATAACTAGTTTTACTTATATTTGTTTTTCTTTTATAACTTTTAATATATAAAATTTTATATTATTTCGAATATACCGACGAGAAATGGTTACTTTTATCTACGGACCGACATAAATTTTATTTAAAACCGAGCGGGGTCAAATTTTATTGAATATTTCGATATTGATTTGGCACGGCTCGAGTTTGAGTTAGTTTATGTCGGTCAGTAGGTAAAACTAAGCATGTCTTGTCGGTATATTCGAAATAATATAAAATTTTATATATTAAAAGTTATAAAAGAAAAACACATATAAGTTAAACTAGTTATAAAAATATAATATTAAAAAAACAAACAAAAAAGCTAACATATCTTCGACTACGCGTTTGATGCTAACATATCTTTGACTACGTGTTTAGAGGCCTAACTTGTCTTTAACCATGTGTTAGGAAATCTAACGCGTCTTTGACGACGTGTTAGCATCTTTAACCATGTGTTAGGAAATCCAACGCGTCTTTGACGACGTGTTATGCTAACATGTCGTCAAAGACGCACTAGATTTCCTAATACATGGTCAAAGATGAGTTATAGAGGGCCATTTTTGGAAATATTAAATTTAGGGGACAAAATTGGAATCACATTTTGTAGATTGGCTATTTTGGGGATTTTCCCCGATAAATTGCTATGCATGACTTTCAGAACTCTGTTCAGAAGGTCCACGGCATCTGGAGCTAAGTAACCAAAAGTGTCAAAGGCAAAGGGGATAAACATGTATTGATTCTCCAAACAAGCTTTCTCGTGTTTAACAATCTTCCGTCTTCAATGCTGCCTGACAAGCTACAAACCCATTGTTCCTTAACCCAACAAGAGAGGACACTCCTGCGAGATCCACACAAGCGTGGAAAGCAAGGAACGAGAAACTTTTTGATGATAAATAAGTCAAAACTGAAGAGATAATCAACGACATTAGGCGTTGGGGGGTTTTGTGGTATAAAAATAGGTCGAAGAATTGATCAATTGAGTGGTCGAATTTGTGTAACTTTTGCCTAATGTAAGCATTGTGGGTGTTGACTGTCTCCTCTTGTCCTAGTTTGTTTTTTTTTTGTATATGGTAATAAAATTCACTGTTCAAATAATTTAAAAAAAAAAGTTAAAACTTAATGTTGTGACTAGCCGGCGTCTTTTACAAGCATTTCTAACCGTGGTAGTATTAACATATAATATTATTATACATCATTAATATTTTGGAAATTTTTATCTTGAGTTCAATCAGTTGCTATAAGAAAAAAAAAAGCAAAAATGATATGGTTATGATTGAGGTGAATTTAAACGTAACAAAAGAAGCAAAACGCTAATCCAAGTTAATGTGACATCAATTCTAAAAAATGAAAATTGATTATATGCCACGGGTTTATGAAGAGCTTGGGATATTGATGATCCCTCTAGATCTTGATTTCAAGCTCGTTTTTATGGTTGTGACTTGTGAGCCAAACAATCAAACACAAACGACAAAATAGACAGATAATAATAATAATAGATCGAAAGCTAATTCCCCTACGAACCAAATTTAAATCAAGTCGTATCACCTAAAAAGCTATAAGAAATACATTAGTAACTAAACAACAAACTTTGGGGTTTCTTCAGTATCATTTTCAAATCCTATCTAAATCCCTTGTGATTTTGGCTATCTTTTTAAAGGAGTAGCTTTCTGATTGTGACTAACTACAGTTTAAAGATTGGGTTTGATTGAAGTTAATAATGCAATAACAAAAGGTTTAGACTTTAAAACCAAGACATGACTCAAAGCTAGGGCCATTCAGGGGTAAGGTTCATGTGGGTTTGTCCCACTACAAGAGAAAGAGAAAGTTTGTTAGTCCAATCTATTAAACCAAATCCAACCTAAATGTGTCGGTATTACCAAATGCAATATCATATTTGCTTTGCTATTTATATAATATGAGAATAATAAAATATCTTGTTTACATACATCTCCTTTTTTTTTAAATTAATAAAGGACGTATACAACTGAATGATTTGATTTATCATAACTCAGGTAGTATAGTAACTGTCTTAACTAGGAATGCAAGCAAACTGAACGATTAACAAACAGTTCGTAAACCGTTTACTGAGAAATTTGTTTATGTTCATTCGTTTAATAAACGAACAAACATGAACAAGAAATTTTATTCATTTTGTTATATGGACGAATATGAATAGAGGTTGTGTTGGTAGACGCTCGGTGTTGTGTTCATTTATGTTCGTTTACTTTCATTTGGTTATGTTTGTTAGTTAAAAGAATTGTTTTATATTTTTATAATCTTTTATTTCTAATAGCCAGCCTAACATTTAAATTTTATAATTGTATTGTTTGTGTTAAGTTTGTTTCGTTATTAGTTTGTTTTATAAAGTTTTGCTTTAACTAACATCAAATTTAACTCGTGTTTCATTGATTTTATCAGAATAAACCGTCGATTGTAGGATGATTTTGTTTTTATTTCTTATTTTATCTTTTATTTTTTTAACAACCAAATGAAGATATAATTAACACCAAAACATGTCCAAAAGAAGCTAGAGCTACACCCACACAAAAACAAGACACCAAAACAAAAAACACCTCAAACAATATTATATATAGAATAGAATATATGCATGGATCCATAACTCTCACATGTATGATCATAGGACCTAACTCTCACATTAGAAACACGAAAAGGCCCCAATTACTTCGTATTCATTCTGTTTCACGTGAGTTTGGGACCATCCTTATTAGTTCAAAATTGGCCACGTAACCTACTTCCACGTTCACATGTATCTTTTCAAAATAGGCTGTGGTCTATCTACACACTTTATGTTTGTTATGCACATTATTGACAAGATGATGATTTTTGTTTGTGAATTTATTAAAATAACCGAGTGATGCATGCTATTATATTAATCATACCTACCCAAGTACTTTAATTTACATATTGATCTCTTTAATCACAAATCCATATACGCAAAATACTTACATTTGTACTTTACTAAATCGTTTACACGCTTAGATATACGTTCGAAACAACAAAGTCGTATGTTCTTCTCCATGATACATATAGATAGTTGAGTTTGTAGGCATATACTTGTCCATTTATAAAATTTGACAAGAGCAAAAGAGTCGACACACATTAGACTTGTTAACAAATCACATCTCCCACAAGGGTACAATGACGTATTCTTGAAGTTGTTTAATTAAAATAAATGTTTTAAGTAAAAATATGATTATGTATTTTACTTAATTGTTGTAATGCTTTTATAGAATCTAATTTTTAGTTTATAAAGTTGTTTGGGACAATAATAAACTTTAGTTTGTTAGTATCAAGATTTAAAAGTACGGAATCGCGCCTTGAGGCGTTTTCCCATAGCCTATCGAGGCGTAAGCCTCGGGGCGACACGAGGCGTAAGCTCGAGGCGGAACTTAAAAATGATATATCTTATTAAAAAATATATTTAACATCAAACAAAGAACTTTCCAAAATAATTTCATCATCAGATTCACTAGTCATGAGAAACACGCGAAGTCTAAACCATAATAAAAGACATAAGTTTGAAACTGACACCAAAAGTCTAAAATATTAAAACACACAAAAAAAGTTAAGGTTTCCCGCCTCTTTAACGCCTCAGCCGTTTTTTTTCCGCCTCGGCCATGAAGAGGCGTACGTTTATTTCTATCCCCTGAGGCGCCACCTCAAATTTGCTTTGCAACCTCCTCGTACCGAGGCGCGCCTCGAGGCACCGCCTCACAACGTTTTTTTAAACCATGGTTAGCATCAAAAACAAAGCTTAAGTCTAGTACGTTTTAGTTTATAAAATATGAAACTACAAGGGCTAAACTGAAAATATATTAAAAGGCCTATTTCTGTATCGTTTAGACTGTACCAATTTCTTTTCTTCCATTTAATTTCTTTTCTATCCTCAAATGAACTCGGAGCACAGTATAAATGAGGTGGAAGAGATCAGGTAATAACATGTATGTTGCGGAAAAACCTCTATGAGTGTGTGTGTGTGTGGGTGATGCGATTTGGACGATAAAAGAAGAGAAAGGAGAAGAATTGGGATGAACCACTTCAAATTGAAATTGCAAATAAAATGTATAACCTTTAATCATATTCCCGTTAACAAGAAGAATTTGGTAAGCTCTTCTTTTGTCTAAGAAGCCTAAAATATGTTGCTTAAACTTAGACCATGTGTAGCGGAGCGTGTTTTCTTCAAAACTTCCCTTACCCACCTACCCCCAAGAGTTTTGGGCCAAGTTTTGGGTTGGAGAATTTTGTACCCAACGCTCGTTTGTGAGAGAGGAGAAAGAGTTTTGAGGTTTTTTATCACTACACAAATTTTTGGAAAAACTCTCGATTGCTGATTGAGACGTTACATGTCGCACATGCCCTAGGTGGATAGTTTTGACTACAAATGGTTTTATAAACCTCCATTGTTGATGAATGGGTTTGTATGTATGTTGGGGTTTTTAAGTTTTGTGTAAGTTACTCATTAAATCTAGATTTTATGGTTTTAAGATGACGAATGAACTTGTTATGGCTTTCATATTTTGTCAATTGTTGTTTACATTCCTGAGTGATGAAATAGGTCACAATGTGTAAGATGATGCATTAGAGGCTTTTAGTCTAGCTTGACAACATGAGGTTTTTGCTTGAAATTATTAGAAATTACATGAAAACTTATGACCTATTTTAAATTCAAATGAAAATTTATACGAATTATTCTAAAACTTATTTGAAATAAACCGTTACAATAATATTCAATCTTTCATTTTGTTCCAGCTAATTGTGGGTTCACAAATAGGATATAAAAATGTTCATATGATCCCCTTTAGGTGGCAACCCAACATTTTTAACTATGATAAGTTAGTGGTTTTGCAACACCATTGCTGTTTGGATGGCCCAAATTTGCTTCAATATAGCTCCATGTTCTCCAAGGGAATATATTAAATTCTAAGTTATTAATTTATTATTATTGTTGTTGAAAATATCAACGAAAATGCCAAATAGAACATGAATGTAATTAGAGGTGATAATATAAATGGGTTGGTTGGATTTGGGTGATAAGTTAGAATAGGTTTGGGTCAGGATAAATTTTTAAAATAGAGGATTATGATGGGTATGGGTCAAGATGGATAAAGTTAATCCATCTTGACCCAAATAAATGTTAAAATACAAAGGGTTTCAAAAACCACTTAAAAAAATATACAAAAAAAATTAATAACTCAAAATATAAATCGAAAACGCAAAAAATAAAATAACTAAAATGTTTCCCTCGTAGTCCTCATTCATAAAAGAATAATAACAAAAACTCGGTTTTGTCTCGGTTCAGGTTCAGTTTTTTCGGTTCAGTTTTGCTTTTTTCTGTTTCGGTATTTATTCGGATTCAATGTTTCGGTTTCGATTTCTCGGTTTTTATTCGGTTTCGTGGGTTTTGTTTGAAATGAAATTGGATGGAGGTTTTTTAATATAGTCCATTCTAACCCATAAACAAACCCATTCTAACATATAACCAAAAAGTCACTGGCATTTTCTCAACTCATCTTGTAAAATTCTTTTGATCCATACTGACTCATTTCAATTTTAAAGTTATCCAAATTGACCCAAAACAACCCATTTGTATTTGTTTTGCCACCCTTAAGTGTAATGAAATATTTCGAGCGATATAAATATGGAAACATGATCGAATACATTTTATTCTTAACGTGAAAACAGTGAGAACCAATTTGTTGTTATTAATAGGTTTATTTTTATAAGTGTTTGTTGTTATTTTTTGTTCGTATTTGCTAATTTTCGATTATGACACGTTATAAGTATTTGCTTATTTATATTTTATTGTTATTATTAGATTTTTTCTTTTGCTGATATAAGTATTTGCTAGTATTTGCTGTTATTATTTTGTTCTTTATTTTGATTCTTTTGTTGTAATTTTTAGGTTTTTTTCTTTGTTATTATAAATAATTGTTTATATAGATTGATATTGTAGTTGGTATTGTTTCTTACGTTCTCATTTTTTATAAATTGGTATTATTTTTTACGTTCTCATGTTAAGACTAAAATGTATATGAACCTTCCCCTATAAATATGAATATAATTATATTCACATGTTATTACACTACATCAACTCTTTGGTAAGCACGTATCTATTTATCCATGATTCCTATCAAGTCTGGACCTTAAATTTCAGAAAGTTATTAGACGTTTTTTATCACTAGATCTGTCTCTGTCATGCTGAACCCGAAAAAATCCAACTGGACTAGCCCGTGAAACCCATAATAACGAAATGTTTGAATACAAAACATTTCGGATCAAAGAATATTACTATGTACTATGTGTATGTTTAACATTAGATCAGTCAACGGGGTTGAACACGAGTGATAAATTATTAAAAAAGCGATTCGTGTTAAACATAATATAGCAACTAATAACTTAATTTTGACAAACATTATATATAACGAGTAAATTAGAGAAAGATTCACACTATGAGAAGTACGATCATAAGAAAATAGAATTGTCAACTTAAACAACACGTTGAGCGACGAGTCATGATATGAAGTACCAGTAGATAATAAAACAAGTAAAATAATTAAACAGATAAGCTGACTGACCTATGTTCTCATAAAAACAAATTTTGCACCATCTTAAGAACTCCCATTGATGTGTAATCTCACATGGACTGTCTCTTAGTTAGTCAAATCATTGCTACATCAAACATGGACTCAAATAAAATCAACTTTTTATCCATTATCCAACCATGCATATTATGTATGTGACAGTTTTATTTTGCTAAAAAATAATTACAATATTATGATTCATATATACAATATATATACATCTCTAACATATAATTTAACATAAGATAACACCATTAATCATATACATATGTTGGTAGTGGATACATCATTTCCTAAGTAAGCATTAAACATGTATATTTCAAAGATTAATGTTGAATTAACCCAATTACCACTTGTTACTATTTTATAAAATAAGTCATTTAGTTTTTAGTAGTTTGATCACGATAATTTTTATTTTATTTTAAGTTATACCGAAACTATTAAAATATTTTAATTTGGCACATGAACTTGAATAGGCTAATCACAAAATTAAATTTAAAAAAATATATATTTTTGTTTTACGTTAGAATTAAAAAAACAAGAGTTCATAAGTAAAGCATGCTCGACCTTTAAAAAACAGCATGATATATCATGCATAAAACATGATTTACTAATTTAACCTATTTTTGATTATGCAAATATCATTTTATTTCTAAATATCAATTTCATAAAAAAAATCCGATAAATTGATGTATACTAGCATATCCAGCATCTTTGAAACCAATCGGGGCCTTTCGAGGTAAAAAGAAGAAAATGTATATTGCTTTTGATCCTAAATTGTGCCTTTAATTCTAAAAACTAGTTACAATATTGTAAGAGTGAGAGAGATGGTGATATGTAGTAAACGAACAATTAAGTTAGAATTAAGATGATGAGTATTACAGTAAAATAAAACATTTTTTTATATGAATGATACATGTAAAATGTAAATATGATAGTGAACAAGTGGTGTATCCACAACATAAGTTCAGTTGCTCTAGTTTTGAGCTCAACATGGTGTATCCACGACGCAAAATCAAGGGTAACGTAAATGTTACTATGAACTCATATTAATTTGAGCTTGTTAAAAAAAAATTAAGATACAACCATAGAAGCATGTAGTTATAACTTGCTAAACAAGGCCCATTTGTTTGCCTAAGTTCTTATGCATATGATGATTCATGTAACATCAACAACTTAAACATATGATAGATTCAACAATTTCAATTCATAAGTTGGTTTCAAATAAGTATAAAGATTCATGAGCAAACTGACATAAATAAGACAAGTATTTTTAATTTTTATACTAATGAAAAATAAAGATACGCCTAAAGAAAAACTTACACCATTTAATCAGGCAACACATTTCATTGAGATGTTCATACAAGTTACAAAGTGCTTATGGACTTTCGATATTGAATCGGAATGATGATGAATATTTAGTGATGTCAGTTTCATTGAGATCGGGCTTCATGGACTCAGTTAATGTCTTAACTCCTAAGCCCTGTTTAGCACATGTGTAAACATTTGGGCCATAGAAAAATAGGGACCCAAAGGCCGAAGCAATGGCTTTAATTGTCCTGCTATTTGTTATTGGGCCGGCCCTGAAATTAGGTCATGATTTTAGCGTAGATATGCCAGTGGCCTAGAGGTAGAGGTGTACAAAACCGGTTTTAAACCCAAACCGAACCGGTTTGGTCAATGGCTGGTCAAAACCGGTTTGACTCAAACCGGTTCGGTTTATAAACCGGTTTAGACACAAGTTAGGCCGACCTGGTCACGTCGGTTCGGTTCTGTTTATCAACCGGTTTTAGCCGGTTTTTCTCAAACCGGTTCGGTTTTAAAACTGGTTTGGTAGATCTTAAGGGGAACCGGTCCCGAAACTGACGGTTTGGGTCGGGTTGGGAACCGGTTTGGGTGAAACCGGTTTAAACCAAAACCGGTTCGGTTCGGTTTGCCTAGAACCGGTCCCAAACCGGTTTTTTTGTACACCTCTACCTAGAGGTGCACAAAAATACCCGGAACTGGTTTTTTTGTACCCGGGTTTTTAATATCCGAATCCGTACCCGACCCTACCCGTAGGGTACGGATAGGGTATGCATTTTAGTACCAATACCCGGTAATACCTGAAAACCGGAACCGGTTCCATACCAGGAACCGGGTTTTTCCAATACCCGAAACCGGTTTTTTCAAATACCCGAAATTACCCCAAAAATACCTTAAAAATACCCCTAAAAATTGTAACCCCTTAAAAAAATCCAATCTATACCTGAAAAAAGCCCGAAAAAGCCCAAAAAAAACCCAAAAATAGGGTTTTTTCAATACCCGAAGATAGGGTATTCAAATACCTGGTTTTAGAATACGGTTCGATACCCGACCCGAACCCGATTCATAGGGTATGGTTTTTAGAGAGAATACCCAGACCCGAACCCGACCCGGGTATTACCAATACCCGATTTTCCAATACCCGGTTATACCCGTATCAGGTTCCATACCCGAATCCGGGTATTTGAAAAACCCGATTTGTGCACCTCTAAGTATGCCACCGGTGCTTTACTATAGGTTGGAATGGGTGAATACTTTGAATTTGATTCGTACTTATAAATTTGGACACTCAGATTTACAACATAATGGAACAAATATATTCCAATTTGCAGCATTAGTTAACCTCACCTGTAAGCAAACATGGTTTAAGAATTGGATTAAGTGTAATTTTTATAAACTATGTGAAATTACCACTCAAGTGGCGAGGTCGACGATTACCAAGATGGCAGTGGCATGCGCAACTATTGAGGTGGCCAGTGGAGCAATGGCGGGGTGGCAAGGTGAATGCATAGACCATGGTGGCGGTGCATGGTGGTCAAGGCGGCAACAACGTGGGCCGTGGCAGTGATGAGGCGGGAGTGGTGGTGGTACATGGTAGATGTGACGACAATTAGTCATTCGTTAAAGTGATGCATGAGCATCAGATCCATTAAGTCGGCCCGGCCCAAATATTTATTTACATTTATAAATAAGGTTGTTAGGTTTTTTTAGTCAGCTTTTGAATTTTGAATAAACAATTTTACTTTAGAACCTATTGGTTTCAAGCTTTTGACTAGTAATCATACGAGTTTCTTAATTGCCATTTGATTAGGAATGGCAACGGGGCGGGTTTGGGGCGGGTTTTGCTTAACCCGAACCCGAACCCGAAACCAAAAACCATCCCCGTACCCGCCCCATTACCCGTCGGGTTTAATTCGGGGATTCCCCGTTTGGTTTTCCCCCCCCCCCCCGACCCGCCCCGTCCCCGAACCCCGTCCCCGAACCCGAAACCCGAAATAGCTAGCTAGCAGAAATCAATAAGAGAATTAGGGATCTTACAGGTGGTAGGATGAGAACGAGGAGGAGGAGGGTGGTCCGGTGGTGCAGACGGTGGTGCAGTCTGCAGACGGCGGTGCAGTCTGCAGACGGCGAGGCGATTGACCGATTGTGTGGCTGCGGTGGCGGAGTCTGCAGACGGCGAGGCGATTGTGTGGCTGCGGTGGTAGTCTGGATGAAAGATTGAGATTGTAAACCTACACTGCAGACGGCGAGGCGATTGTGTGGCTGCGGCGGCCGCCGGCGGTGGTAGTCTGGATGAAAGATTCAATCTTTCAGTAGGTTTAGGTTTGAGACTTTCAGTAGGTTTAGGTTTTTAATAATATATATATATATATATATATTATTTATATTTATATTTATATATTATATCGGGGCGGGTCGGGGCGGGGGTACCCAAACCCGAACCCGAACCCGAACCCGAAACAATCCCCGAAACAATCTCCGAAACCCGACCCGAAACCGAAAAAACAAAACCCGACCCGACCCGAAATAAGCCGGTTTTCGGGTTTCCCCGTCGGATTCGGGGATTTTTGCCATCCCTACATTTGATATGATGATGCAGTTAGAAACCAAAAGGTTCTAAACTTCAAGGTTTACAATGTTTATTCAAAATCTAAAAAGTGACTAAACAAAAAACTTAACAACCTTATCTATAAATGAAAATAAATATTTGGGTCGGGCCGACTTAATGAACCAGACGCTCCTGCATCACAGAGATTCATTTACTTTAGTTGAATCCTTCACATTCTAGAAGGATTGTTTGTAACACCTATGCATTTTCATGCATGAAATCACTAGTCTTTTATACTCGTATTTAATAAGGTCCGTGTATTAGTTCACCATCTATATTCTTATGGAATCATATATTATTTATTTCTAGTTATTAACATTATTTTCATATGCACAATTACATGTTTCTATGTACATTTAGTTATACATGGTTAATTGTTAACGTGACACGTTTAACCGGGAATGCCTAGATTTAATATTTGTCATTGTCAATTTTATCCTAAAGTAATTTTATTTATATCCTTAAATTCAAATTAAGAATAACCTTCTAGAATATTCTATTCTTGATCTCCAAGATTAGCCTTATCCAAATTTGAATTCAAGTCCTAGTCAAATTCTATCTCTAATTCATCATAATCTCTTCTCTAAACACCCCTATAAATAGAACTCCCTAGCACCCCTAAAATTCATTCCAAACCTGCATATTCCAAAGCCCCAAGGTTGAAAATTCGTGATCATCATCCTCTCAAAGATTCACAACTCGTTTCCTTCCTAGTAAGTTCTATTTTCCGTTTAATGTTTTGTTCTTTCATTCTGCAGAAAAACCTTTTATTTCAACGCTTAGATCTCGGTCATACTATAACCAAATCACGAATTTCAAAAGCCTAAATTGGTTCTTTATGTGTCTAGTATCTCTGTAATTTTTGGTGTAAAATTTTATAAACTTTAAAACGTTTTTATTATTTTTCTTTAACAAAGGGTCTTGCTGAAAATCCTAACAGATAACTTTAGCCTCAAAACAAATGTCATAACTCACTCATGTTTACGAATTATGACCCAATTTTTGGATATATTGTAGACCTTCTAATTATAAAAATTATCCAACTGGAATCTCCTCAATTTGTTAAATTATCGATTTGTAGTTATTTTTCTACTAAACTGACTCAGAATCAGACCCCTCGGTAGTCTATGAATTTTATATTTTTTTTTATAAACACTTAAATCTTATAAAAAATATCCAAGTTAAAAAACTCATTCGGTTACAAGATATAAAATTTTCGTAATCTAACTCAAAAGTTTACTATTTTTAAAAATTCGTGTCTTGAACAGTAAACAACCTATTCTTTTATAGAAAAGATAATCTAAAACCCTAAACCATAAAGTATCACTTGAAACCCTAAAATCCAATTGTACTTCCAAACAAACACCAAGTCTATAGATATTCAACCAAGGGTTCTGTCACCAAGGCTACGGCCTAAGGAAAAACCAAGTGGCGTGTCCGGGCGTGAATGGACCCACTTACCTTTTCCTGGGAACCTGAGGTCGGAGATTCTATTCCACCGAAATAGGGTCACATTCTAACAACTTTCTTGATCATTAGGGCTCTAAACAAAAGCGTTACAAGTCTCAATTCATCAACGAAGGTGAGTTCATAGCCCCTTTTACATGCTTTTAAACGTTTTATACTTCGGGGTGGAAACATGCATAATCAATTTGTTTTACATGTTATTGGATTCAAGCTTTATTCATGATATTCATTGTGTGATTATTACAAGTGTATACTTAATCGCATGTACAACCATTAACTTGTTAAAGCCCGTGGTAGTATGATGATAGATCTATTGGCCCGACCCGCCCACGCAGGCCTTAGGTAGAGGCTTGTGTGTTCAGAATCCGACGATCGTTAAACATTAAACATAATAGTCTAATCGTGGATTAGACGACTCGCTAAACGTGTCAGAGGTTTGGTTGTAATCACAAAGTATACAGAGTAACTTAACACATATGGATTGCTTTCAACTTAAAACTTATTTTATTAAAACATATGTTCTCACCAACTATTTTTAGTTGACACTCTCGCATGTTTTTCAGGTATTGGAAATTTGTTCGTTGAAGATTACTTGATGCAAGATATAGGATTGCATGATTGGACCTAGATGACTATAAAACAATTCATTGTATCTCTGTATTGCTTGATATTAAATTAAATTTAACGACTATTGTAACACGTAGTATCATGTGCTATGAACAATCACCGTCTCACCTCGACGTATTCCGCCGTCGGTTGGGGTGTGACATTGTTGAATTCATTTAAATCGCATGCAAGAATTTGGTAGAATAAATTTCAACTGGGACTCATATGCCAATTGAACAAACTATCAAGGACAATGAGGTTGCTTCGAAGATACCCCGTCCAAATCCCAACAATTATCATCGCAACAAACACATTAACAAGAATTAAAATTCCCATTACATTAAATTCAATTGAATTCCGCAAACTAAATGACCCAAGAATTTATTTTAGTACATCTGTATTAAATATTATGGTTTAAGTTTGATTTATAATTTCAGAAAGTGTTGATTAGCAAAGGATCATAAAATTAGGATAGACTATCCAAGATGGAACACACTTGAAAGATGCAAAGATCATTAAACTTAGGCTCCTCATATGTTTTCAAACTTCCTATCAAAATTTTGGTATTTTATTCTATTGTTTTTTTTTCAAAGCTTGCATACTTTTATGAATTGTAGAAAATTTAAGTTTGACCGGTTAATTTTGTATTTTATGAAGGGCAAATAACATAAAAGGCTAATGTTTTCGCAAACCAATTAAAAATCAAGTCGTCAAAATCAATTTTTTATGAATCGCGGTTGAAAATGGACCACAAATGGCTGGTTATCTAACAGCGGGACTGTATTTAAAGTTCTCCTCTATTGTAACAGTGATAGCCTAATTGGTACTATTAAGTGCTCATGGAGGTTTAGGTTTTGTTTTATTTAATAAATATTTGACATAAAGAAGGTTTACAATAATTGTAATTGACATAAAGAAGGTTTTGGTTGGCTCATGATGTAACATGATTGAGGATTTGGATGCATATAAAAATCAATGATGGAAGTAGAGGTTAAAGATAACGTGTCAACGATTTAAAACACAATGAAATGTCATGCATGTCACATTACTTATAGGTATAATTTAAATAGGATACAAACAAGTAGGTAATATATCAAATACCATCATATCAAAAACTTAAATCTACTTTCTAGAGCATTTTATTATATAAGTTTTAAAAAATTAGCATGTCAATTCTCATATCATTATCCGTTAATCTTTTTACATTTACACCATTTTATTATATACATTAAAAGCAAATAAATAAATAAATGAACACGTGTTAAATTAATATTAATATTTCTCTTATTATATTGCTTTTCTAGCTAGCCACATATACAAACCCAATTCGTATGGATGAATACCTTACAACGTTCTTTACAAAACTTTAATTGTGTCGGTTGGGTGTTTAATATTTCAATCAGACTCGAAAACACTAAATTGAAACTGAAATGACCCGAATAACCAGAATTAGAATAATAAACGTTTTCCTTTGTAATAAATTTTAAGTATTTCTTGTTTTTTCTATTCTTGTCAAATTCCAAGTAACCCAAATTAGAATAATTATTCTTTTTATAACTTTGAAGCTTTTCAAAATTTTCTAATTTTGTATTATTTTTCCTTATTGGATTTGTTAGAATGAGTTTGAATCAAATACAACTTAAATTAGTGTGCTAATTGTGTAAATTAAGTAGTGCAATTAAATAATTACAACATAGTGTAATTATAGGTAGCGTAATTTAGAGGTGGTCAAAAAAACCGGTCCTCGAACCGGTTTGACGGTTTAAACCGGAAACCGGTTTTTAAGAAAACCGGTTTTTTGTAAACCGGTTTGACCGGTTTACAAACCGGCGGTTTATATATCGGTTACACAATTTGGAGCCAAAACCGGTTTTATAACCGGTTATAAAAAAAACCGGTTTTTTTTAATAACCGGTTATTAAAAAACCGGTTTTTTTAATAACCGGTTTTTTTAAAAACCGGTTAACCGGTTTTTTTATAAACCGGTTTTTGACCGTTATAAAAAAACCGGTTAACCGGTTAAAAACCGGTTTTTTCCCGTTGATTAACGGCCATATAGCCGTTTTTTATAAGTTTTGACCGTTTTTTTTTCCCCCATTTTACCCCCACAAACATCTATATATAGCTTAGGTTGGGTATTGGTTAGATCACACTCGATTATACAACTCCAAACGCTCTAAACGTTTATTACATACGCGATTATTTTGTTATCTCACGCTCAATTATACCACATTACCACTCCATACGCTCTTATTTCGTAGTCGATTATCATGGTCTCCCAAAGTGCTGCTTCATCCGTCAACATGGGTGCCTCGAACACGGGAGAAACGGTCGTTCGGGTCATCCCCACGAAACGAAACCAAGATGTTTGGCAACATTTCGACCTACGCGAAATGTCTAACGGTACCCAAAAAGCTCGATGCAAACATTGTTTGAAGTTTTATGGCAAAGATGCAAACTCCACTTTAAGAGCGCATGTACAAAGGCCCTTTTGCAAGGCCTTGAAGGACGAATCGGGAAGTAGTTCGCAGCCGGAGATGACGAATCAAGGAACGGTGTTTACGTACGACCTTGAAGCGGTACGTCAAAAGTTTTCAAACTTTGTGATTCAAAATACACTTCCTTTCAACCACTTCGACAACCCTCAATTCACGGAGATGATGCAAAAGTATGTTCAACCACGCTACCAACACGTAAGTCGTTCGACCCTTAGAAGAGATTGTCTTAAAGCTTGGAAAAACGCTAAATCCGAACTAATTTCATACTTTTCAAACTTACAAACTGGTGTAAACTTAACAACGGATGTGTGGTCGGTACCTAATGGTTCGCCCGACTCATACATTTGTGTGACGGCTCATTGGGTTGACCCCGGGTCGTGGCAAATGATGAAACGAACCGTTGCGTTTCAATTGTTTGATTACCCGCACACGGGTAGAAATATTTTTAAACTCTTGGATAAAGTCATTCGACAATACAAGATTGAAGATAAAATCTTTTCAATTTCGTTTGATAACGCGTCCAACAATACGGCCGCGGTTGGCCATTTAAAATTAAAGTATAAACCTATTTGTGATGGAGCGTTTTTTCATAGCCGATGCATTGCACATATTATCAACTTGGCCGTGCAAGATGGGTTAAACGTGATCGAAACGCAAAGAAACAATTTTAAAAGAATGTTACGAGATGTTTTTAGCAACAATAAAACATTTTCAAGATACAAAAAATTTTGTGATGAAGCTAATTGTCAATGGTTGGGGCCCAATTGGGATTGTCCAACAAGATGGAACTCGACTTGTGATATGTTTGAGAAAGCCATCCAACAAAAGGAATCACTAATTGCGTTTCATCAAATAATGTCAAGTAGGGGTAAATGTGCACCGTACGATCCTAGAAACTGGTTATTGATTGAGATCGTTACGGAGGTCCTTCAAATTTTTAAATCTTGCACAACTAGTTTATCCGGGGTTTACTATCCAACAAGCCCCATTGCTTTACCAAAAATTGCTGTCATGTGCACAAAGTTGAGTGAACTTCATTGTAGGGGTGCACCTTATTTTGATATGGGTGTAAAAATGAAAGAAAAATTTAGAAAATATTTTCAACAACTACCCGCTGTTTTGACATGTGCTGCTGCGTTAAACCCTTGCATAAATGTTGGTGGTGTTGAAGCTTTAATAGAAAAAATTTGTGATGAGCTAGAGTTAAACGACGATCAAAACCCCTATTATAACCAAACTTTAAAGAATGCTTTCAACACCACCTTGTCTAACATGTATGATGTTTACCTTACAAAATACGGGTCGTCTTCCCAAATTCATGACTCGTTAAGAGCTGTTGCCCAATCCCAATCCCAAACCGACCTTGAAATGGGGATGTACTACATGATTTGGGAAGACGCCGGTAAACGTCAAAAGGTAAACACCCCAAGCAGTGAACTTGGAAGGTATGGTGGTACCAACTTTGTGAAACACATGACTCCAGATGAATTTAGAAGTCTTGATTTGCTGGCTTGGTGGAGAGGTAAGGAGGATGAGTTTCCGATCCTCGCCGCCATGGCCAAAGATTTACTAACGGTCCAAGCTTCCACGGTAGCTTCGGAGTCTGCTTTTTCTGTTTCTGGCAGGGTTATATCGATTAGGAGGACTCGACTCACTCCACCAGCTGTAGAGATGTCTATTTGCTACAAGGATTACTTGGACGCTTTAGATAGGGCACAACATCAACGCTCACTCGAGGGGGAAATGGACTATGAGGCGGGCTTGTATGAAGACGAGGTCAATCAAGGACACACTCAACCAATGACCGATGAAGAAGCCGCGTACGACGATTACCTAAGGAATAGCTCGGGATCGGGTAGCGATGAAAATAATGAGTAAGAAACAGCAAGTTGTTAATGTAATCGTGTCTAAGCATTCTTTAATGTTTGTATTTTTGAGTTACGAATATGCGATAACGATTTAATGTTTGTATTTTTAATGTAAAAGCTATAAATGAAAGTTATGTATTTTTGAGTTACGAATATGCGATAACGATTTAATACTTGTAGTTACCGGTTTGCCTTGTAGTTACCGGTTTGTTTATACTGTGAAAAAATAATGGTTATTTTAAAAAAAAAAAAAAAAAAAAACCGGTTAACCGGTTAGACCGGTTATTAAAAAACCGGTTAATAAAAAAACCGGTTTATTAACCGGTTCTAACCGGTTCACAAACCGGTCGTAACCGGTTTGACCGGTTATGGTTTTCATGCACAAAAACCGGTTATTAACCGGTCCGGTTATTAACCGAACCGGTTTTTTTCCAGGACGAAAAAAACCGGTCCGGTTAATAACCGAACCGGTTTTTTTAAAAAAACCGATTTGTGCACCTCTAGCGTAATTACAGCATAGTGTAATTACATTGCTTATATATATAATTACACTATTTTATTCGCATAATTAACATGTTAATTTAATTTGTACATTAACTTTCATATATTAGAATAGACACATATTCATATAAGCTTATTCAAATTCGAATTCAGTTTTAAAACTTTTAAATTTAAATAACCCAATTTGAATCACAAGAATACACCGAAAACCGAACCGACAAACCTCATTTGAGGTTGTTGTTTTTTTCTCACACAAGTTCAATCTAATATCATTCTCGGGTAAGATAGAACTTCGTGAATTGAAATTTTTTGGTTGTATTGTTCAAAACAAAATTTTGCTACGGAAGGTGTTTGATGTTACAAATTACAATTTTGCAATCTTTCTATGTGGACAAAATACCTTTGTCATCATGCATTGAATTTAAAAGCAATCAAATTTACATTTTGTTGCATATATATAAATATAAATCCCAATATCAAACAATGCAGGTAATCAATATTAATAACCAAAACCTGCATCAACATTCAACACATTATTCAAGCAATCTTTTTTTCTAAAGTGATCCTATAAAGCCTTTAAATATAACATTGTATCACTGTGACATTATCCTTCAAATGGTATATATTCATTCAAGCACACCCTCCGGGACCGAACCCTACCTTCCCGCCCGCCACGTCATACACGACCGCCAACGTCTTCTGTTGAACATTCCCAAATATCCCAATATCCGAATCGTCCCCATTGGCGGCAAACGCTAAGCACACTTGACTAAGTCCATTTGCATAAAGAATACCTTGTGGTGCAATATTCACAATTGTATTCCCACCCCACACCACACTTATTTTTGGTATTGCAACTGTTTGATATTTACTCAAATCGTAACACGTGTCAAGTATAGATAGCGGTTTGGTTAACGGGTATTTCGACATTTGTGCTCTAAACGCCTTACTTAGAGCTGAGTAGGCGGTAGGAGGGAGCCGAGTGATCACGGTTCCCGAGTCTATAATAATCCCTGATGTCTTAAACAATGTTGGACTTATAGGTAGTTTGGCCCCACCAACGGTTATAGCCGTTAGTGTAAGCCCATAGAACGAACCGCCTCGTGAGCTAGTTGAGAGTGGCGTGTATTTAATATTGCGAGCCAGACTACTTCCAAAACTTAAGTAACCCGTTGAGCTAGACCGCGACGGGAGACAATAAGAGAAAACCTTTCTATACTTGTTTGCGGTTTGTGAGATGATAGATAGCTTCTCGCGGCCAAGCCCAAGTAGGCCCGCGGATTGACCAAAGAGCCCTTGGTTGTTTTGACCGCACCCGAAATAGAAGTCATTGACTACATCTTTTGGAGTCAATGTGAGTTTCTCTTTTCCCAAGAAACCAACCGAGTATGACGAGTCACCGTATTGGATACCGTACACGCACGTGGACACACTGCAACCGGGGGTGTTCCCGGTTGCAGGAATGAGGTCAGAACACGTGGTTGCACCACATGAAATGTTGGTGTATGTGGTGGACCCGGAGGGGGTGAATATGGGGTCTAGTTGGTCATAACATGATCTTGCACAAGGTTGGCATTGGGTCCATGTTAGGTCGCTACCCGTGTCGAATATGAGTGAGAGTTTCTTGGGTGGCGTGCCTAGCCCGACTGTGACAAAGTAGTTACCCGAGCCGATGGTGGTACCGGATTTTGCGGGGATGGTGGCCTTGGAGCCAAGTATGTCTTTGTTTCCATTGTTGATGGCTAGCCTAGCTCTTATTGAGTTTACTCTAGATTGGTCATGGGTTAATATTTCTTCCACTGTTAAGAGTTTAGCCGTGTCTTCACTTAATGTAGAGCATGGTCCATGTTTGTGAACCACTTCCAGTGACCCCTTTGCTCTCTTGTTACCTAGTTCATAGAGTTAGACAAGAAAGTTTGAGAATTTATGTGTTTCATATGTTACGTTATTACGTTACATGACCTGGCCATAAACCTTAAACCCTATGCCCCTGTCAGTATAGTCGCACTTGTGTAAAACTAGCTTAGGCACCGAAACAACCCCGAAAGTTGATTATTTTCATGTCATGGTCGTGTCATATCGGACATTGACACTCATAACATAATTTGATGTTGATTATAAGCTAAACCTAATTAGATTCCAAACAAAACCAACCCAACAAAAACCATATTATATGAATAAAAGGAAGGCCCCCTTTCCATGTGAATCTTCAATAAAACTAGCATACAAAACAAAAAACATTTTTGTCATACTTTAGTGGTGACAATATATTATTGTCCATGTGCTTATGATATTTTTATGCTATATAATTTATTAAAAAAACTTAAATTTTATGCATCGTAGACTAATTTAGTTAAATTGTATTTTAAGTATAGAAAACATTTTCAAATTAGAATTAGACGGTTGATGAATCATGGTTAAAATCTTATCATTTACGCTTAAAAAATCATCTTTAATCATTAAAACCCTAAATAATCTATTACTATACATTATTTAAGAAGGAAGATCTATAATAGCCATAAAATTTTGACTCAACTTTTGAGAATTTATATCATTTTCATACTGGTTGGGACTCATGTATCTTAAGCTACAAGTATCGCACTGTATAATAACTACACACTCTATATATGATTAGTCATTCGTAATCAGTTAACACTTCAATATATATATAATATACATGATAAATCAACATTTTTTGGTCCATTAAAATAAGATATATGACCGTAAATAATAAAAATAAATAAAACATTATTATTTTGTATGTATTTTTTAAAATAAAAAAAGTATATTTATTAACATTTATTTCTCAATCTCTCACCAAATAATAATATTAATAATATTAACAACAATAATAATGAAGAAATAATAATAAACTTGATAATAATGGTGGTTCATGAAAGTGTGTTGGCAAAGAATTAGTGATGATCGAATAATCTACTAGTGGTGGTTGTTTAATTACCTATCTAGGGGTCCATTTCTTTCTTTCATTTCGTGCAAAAAGGTTACATTGAAAGAGACTAATAATATTTTATAGAAAAATAAAGTCATATTCATCGATGTTTAGAAAAGTAAGTAATTTTTACTAGCCATGTTTTTTATTTTGTTAGATACAACAAAACAGAAGCTACATAAGTGGATAAAAATGGAGGCCTTCCATGGTTGTTATGTGCCTTTTATTTGACCATTGGGCAATTTTTAGTTAAATCAAGCGATCTTTTTTCCCCCTCAAATTTATGTTTATAAAATTTACATAAACATCTTCAAATTACAAAATGAAAAAATAAAGTTACATCTTAATAACTTTAACATGTTTCAAGTTTTCCAAATTACAACATGGTATTAGCAAGGGCATATATGAGGTAATTCATAAACCTAGAAGTATGTTAAACGATATACATAATTAATAATTAATAAACGATAATTATAGACAGTGGGACACGGATCAATGCACTGTGTCATATCTGTCTTCTATACCACATTCAAACCCATACGCACAAATACATTATGCCGTTCTTGTGGTTCTAAAAATATACTTGGTTTCGAATCAGCGTACGCGTGTCTATATATATATATCCAAGTGGTATTTGCTAACAAAACATAGATGGCTTACATTAATTATGTCTGATATCACTAGGTTCATGTACTTACAAAGTCACTAAAATTGTCACTACTAAATCTATTTAACTTTGGAAAAGATTCTCATATATTCATAACATATTTAAAGAAACTAAAACCAACCTGCAGGAGATGAGTTACAAACAGATGATGGTAAAAGAGAGGTTAGTTTGAGGGTATGATAATGGTGGCCGGCTTCGTCTTCTTCGCTTGTCTTCAAAGCAGATTCTGTTGTTGCTGCAGGGAAAACAAAGTAGAGGTAGCAAAAAGAAAGAAGTAAGATGAGAGATAAGTGGGATGACGCCATTTCTACTCTCTCAATAATGCCTTCTCATACTCCTTTGCTCACCTTTATTTATAACCATTTAATACCACCTCATATTTTTAAACTTCCAACCTCTTTTAATTTGCAAGATTTAATATTTTTAAAAACTTATAATTCACGTCATATAATAAATAAAATACGTAAAGAGGACACTTTTTATAATCTTCCACACTAATATTCATTACTGTGAAAAAATCCTCTTAAGTTAGGTTGAGACTATAAGATTTATAGTTTTAACTATAACCCTTATGCCATTAAACTAGGAGCTCAGTCGCACGTAAAGGTGATACTATATTAGGTACATAAGGATTGAATTAAAACACCTTCAAGATTAATGTTTTGGGCTATTATAGTAGGTATCAAAAAATAGTAAATTTTAAAAATAAAAGCAAATTACATGTAGATGTGCCTAACTCATAGTGGTGCATCTTTATGCGAACAACATTTGGTTGTCTTTCAACCATCCACATCACATCCACTAGGATAAACCCATCATTTGGATATTTACATTCTTTATCATATATATGTAAACAAAAATAAATGTAATAAAAAGACCTAATTTCATGTGAAGTGTGAAAAGCATATTGGGATTGGCATGCGATGCATACATGTATACAAAAACATAAGTGATGAAAGAAACAAGAAGTTTTTTAATGAGAGTAATTATTATGTTTATTATGTTATTGATTTCGACCACGAATATGTTTTTCTTCTTTGTTTTCTTAATCCTTGCATATTGTTTCGTATCTTCTCTATTGTTGTTTGGTGTTGTTTGTTATTACATGAGTTTATACTTTTATCGTTTCAATGTTACATCGTTATAATATGATGTATTATTGTGAGTACAACGTTGCTTTAGGCAAGCATTATTATCATGTGTTTAGTTATCGTATTATGTGTGGATTAATTGGCTATAATTGAGTGTAAATGTTAGGATTTCAATGAGTGAAACTATGTTTTTTTTTGGCAAGCATGCTTGGTCATTTGTTTAATTATAACTTATAATACGCGTGGGTTCAATCGGCAACACTTGCCTATATTTGTGTGGGTTAGGATTTCAATTAAAGCGTTAGGCTTAAAATTGTTTTTCAATATGTTTTGTTCCCTATGAAGGTTTTTATGTGTGTGATTGTTGTTGTATCATTGGTTTGTTTGTTTACAAGATATGTGAAATGTTGTTAATTAAACACACGTATGATGCTACACTCGCCCGTCGGACTATTAGGAAGTGAATACTGATGTACCAAGTAGGTAAATACCGAAAATAAAGATTGTTACCGAAGAAAGCAAGTATGTTGGAGTTATTTTGTGTGCATTTATTAAGAATATTGACTAGTTATCAAATAGTCATATTTTATATATCCTAGCTTATAAATAAGTTCTAACATTTGTATGTGATTCTCACTAGGTTAACTAAGTCCGAAAGGTCCGATAAGTTAGTCAATTAATTGCAACAACCGTAGAGCTTTGGAGCTCAATTTGGAAGTTGCAATCACATTATTGTGAATCATCTTGGTCAATGGTCGATCCTAACAAGTAGTTGCAGAGCTTTGATGCTCAGTTTGATGATCTAACATATCACTAATCTTCGTGTGTGGTTCAAAGATAGGTGTGAGATTTATTTTGCAATCTTAAATCTATCATCATGTCTGGATTTGACCACATCAGCCTGCTAGAAATATGATGTGGGAATGCGGTTCGAACTTAATAAGCTGTTATCTTCTCATACTTGTTTGATTCTACTAATTAGTCAACTGTTCAGACCATTTCATACCTTTTTCTCTCACAAAACTTACCTTTTATTTGGTTGGTGTGTATGAGTGGTTGACTCATGAGTACGTGATGGGTGTGTTTTCTTATTTATAGAAACACGGTTGTGCATAGACTAGCATTAATAATTGCCTCGCTAGTGCAACACAACCCCTACCTACTAAAAGTATTCCCAAAGGAAGGGCTTGCCTAGCCTTTGACTTTCATAAATGTACGGTTTAAGACCGGTGTCTAACTTGCATTACATTACAGGGACGAGCAAATTTGGTACCGGCACCGATTTAATACCATTGGTACCGAATTAGTACCAAAGTTTTAAGTTTCGAGATACCGGTACCGATACGGTACTGATTTCCCAAATTTTAACCTTCAATACTAAACCGAATATTTCGGTACCAGTATCGATACCAAGAATTTGTGCTTTTCAGGATCGGTATTTTCGGTACCGGTACGGTACCGAGCTTATCCCTATTACATACCTATAAATTTTTGTAAATTACTTGTAACGAGACTTAAAAATTAATCACTTAAGAAGTTTACCGAACAACTTGACACGGTCAAACTATAAGCCAAAATGTGTAAAATAATTATTTTGGCATGTTTTAGCAACTATGTTGCATATGTAATTAAAGTGAGATTTGGGGAAAATTTATTTTTAGTTTTAAAAAAAAGTATTAAGGGATTATATTTTTAAACTTTTATTTCTTAAATACAATGTATATCTTTATCTTTGTAAAATTCATCAAACTAGTTTGTAGTTTATATGTTTTTATTCTTTTAATAGTTTATCTACATATATAATTTACATATTACTTACACATCTATCTATTCTAATAAAGTGAAATAATTGTGACACGTGTCAGTTTGTAGTTAAACCTTATAACTTTTTTCCCTCCAAACTAATAACTATGTTATAGATCAATAATTATTCACTTTCCTTTTACACTCCATTTATATTATATCTATAACATGATTAATTATTCACTTTTCTTTAAACTCTATTTTATTATATATGCTATACATTTTTATAAAAATAAATATTCTTATAAACTATAAATATATGCTTTAAATGATATTTATTTTTCAGTTAATTTACTAAACTATATATATTTTAAAATGTAATAATATATACGTTTCACTTTCATATATAATAAAGTTTATCATAGTCAGTTTCTCGGTTTTTTTACCAATGATTGTTTCAAGTTTATTGTGAAACTTAAATTTGATTGTTATGGGTTAAAATTTGGTAAATCTATTGTGCGGTATAAGTTAACTATATTTGGCTCAAAATTTATTACGGGTCAAAAAAGAGTCGTATGAGTATTTTTAAAAGTTTGAGAATGCAAGTAGATTTATCATCAAATTTGTTACGGGTTTAAAGTTTTGACTTGAAAATGTCAAACAAATGAAAGTTAGAATTTTAAACGTGATTTAGGTTTCGAATTTATTTTCAATGAAATTTTTGGAAATAATAAAAAGATTCAGTGTTTGGCTAATTGACTATTTTTCCCACAACTATTAAAATTTAAGAAAAGACGACGAACACTTTCGACATTCTACCTTCAGGCATATCAGTGCTTCTAACTTTTATCAAATTTGAAACATTTGTTTCAGCATTGACTTTTCCTTTAATGGTGATTAAATTGTAGTGTGTGAAACATGTCATACAAAATTATGCTCAATAGAAGCAAAACATTCACAAAATTGAGCAGGTTAACGTGCTATTTTTATGTGTTGTCATTATGAAAAGTCAAGAATCCCTCTCAAATTTATAAAAGTCATTTTCATGGTGTAGCTCAGAACTATTATTGTATGAAAAGTTTTTTTTTTTTAAATTGGTTCATAACCAGAATTGTTTCAATTATATATATATATATGATAATTAGAATCAAATTTTCAATACTGATGTATGTTTTTGCACTTGCGTTATTATTATTATTATTATTATTTTTTATTAAGTTCATTCTTTAAAAAAAAAATCATTTTCTGATATAAATAAAATTAATTTATACACACATAGTATAGATATAAGCATAAATGTAATCATTTTTCTATATACAGTATGTACTTATTTTTTTTATTTATAACTTTATTATTTGGATCATCTCGTGTGTTACACGGGCTCTAAAGCTAGTGTTATATAATTAAACAAAATTTGTTAATTTTCTTCAATTTCACCATAGGCAAGAAAACAATGCGACTTTATTATTGCTAAAACCTTAAGTTTGCAAAACATATGATATATTTTGTTACATGTGTTTTCGCAATAGTAAATTTTACTTATATATTGAACGATTCATTGAATTGATCAATCATATAGGAATAGTTTTATAATTATATGATTATATTATTAATGTTATAATTATTATCGATCTTTGGAGAAAAGATTATATATAAGGGCCTATTAATCTAAATTCTCGGAGACGGTTTTGGTTCACTTAAATTTCAAAAATATTTACGTCGTGTTTACTTTTAGCTACGTTACCATGTAAATTCATTGAAAATTAACACCTCACAAATTGCACTATTGCATATTTATACATTTTCTAAAATTGTCGGTACTTGCTAGATGACTCAATCGATGAGTTCCTTCCCAAAAAAGGCACTCATTTTCATTTGTGAAATATGAAAACACGTATAGTCATCTCCTAATCAATTTAAATTAACGGACATCAATTAATGAGATAAAGATTGACTGCTAGAGATGCTTATACGCATTACGCAACACATGTGTATTCATTTTCATTCATAATTCATGGATATCATTTCTCTTTTGTTTTAAATTAGTTAAGAAACAACACTTGTCCTATATTAGAAACGTCTATATCATTAGTTTCTTAATTTTGTATTATAAATTTCTATGTAATGTTTTGAAGATGGGACCTAGATCATGTTGTCGGTTCAGTTTCTTAACCAGATAACATGTAATTTGTAAGTTTCGAAATTTGTATCGATTCAAGTTAAAAGATTAGAAGGATATTTTGAAGCGGTCCAAAACCGCTTCAAAAGAACATGTTCATCGCTATAAAAGATATGTACTTGTGTGAAATAACAATAGTAAAACTATTTATGGTGTACTAATCTATACATGCATATCCTTATTCACCAACATTTAAGAGAGTGGGTGTGAATTCTGGCTCTGATCTTAATCATCTTGTGTATGTGCTCATGGGCAGAACATAGTGGGGGCGGGGAGGGGCTATGGCTCCCCTGGTTTTGCGTCCATAAGTAGGGTATGTAGCTCATATCTTTGTATACGTTTATATGTAAGAACATGTTATTTTTTTGGATTTTATGGTCTTTATTTGATAAAAAAAATTAGTTGCTTTATATGTATGAACTTATGATTAATCTAAAATATCCGGCCCCTCCAATGAAATTATTCAAGTTCCACTGCTGTTTGTGCTTCGTGTTTACTTGTTTGTTATCTGCTTTTTAGATAATATGGCTGGCATTGGACATGCTATTATGAATGAACCATAATAAGCAAACTTAAGTGATCCATTGCATCTCATGCTAATGACTCAAGTACCATGACCATTGTGACTATGAGATTAAAAGGAACATAAAATTATTCGGTTTGGTGGAGTGTTATGAGTTAGTTCGATATCTATCAAAATCAAAAAACGAAACCTTATTCTATCAATTAATTCTGGCGTGTCAAGTAATTATGTTAATAATGCTAACAAGTCTAGTGTAGCATTGGTGTCTTCTCTTCTAGTATGTCTAATTTGATGGTTAACAATGGTTGGTGGTTTGAGTCGGGTGTCAATTAACATATGGCTAGAAATGATAACGCCTTATTAAACTGTATGGATGTTTCTGAACTCAATATGTTTGTTGGGCACCTGAATGGTACGAGTACTAAGGCTACCAAAATTGGTGACTTAGAGCTATTCAATAACATTGCGTTATCCGGTGTCTTTCTTATTCCTGACTACTGTGCGAATCTGCTGTATGTGTGTAAACATGCTAGGGAAAATAAATTACAAGTATTGTTTAATGAAAATAATTTTATATTCATGATTTGAAGTAAAAAAAACCTAGTGACCAATAGACAAAGAGATGGTTTATACTTCTTTGGAAGAAAAAATGGCAACTCTATTAAGCAGAGGTGTATAAAACCGGTTTTAAACCAATCGGTTTGGTCAACAGCTGGTCAATACCGGTTTGACTCAAACCGGATCGGTTTATAAACCGGTTTAGAATCAAGATAGGCCGGCAGTCTAGGTCGGTTCGGTCCGGTTTAGAATAGGTTTTAAACCGGTTTTCCTCAAACCGGTTTAGTAGATATTAAGGGAACCAATCCTGGAACTAGCGGTTTGGGAACCGGTTTGAGTGAAACCGGTTTTTGTACACCTATACTGAGACTTAAAAGGTGTTTTCAGGTTGGGCCGGTGGCAGTCTTGGATGAATAGTGGGCCTAAAGCAGCAGTCAAGAGGTATTCGACTTGAAGCTATTCGTGTTAAAGTAAAGACAGGCCCAGGTCCAGCCCATTCAGCCTTTAGTCCATTGAGCTCCGGCTTTGAGTTTGTTGAAGACTCTCCATACATGGACCATGTTGTTGACCGTTTTTTGGTTAATCAATAACCGCTTTCGTAAAAAGCAAACTTTATTTGTAACGGATCTCACCCATGTGTTATATTGGTATCTAATATTACTGTATATTTTTAGACGAAACCAAAAATAAAAAGAAGTGTGTGAGTATTTTATATGTTTTTTTTAGCTTTTTACTACTTATTTATTTATATCAAACTTCATTAAAAATTGATTTTCAAAAACAAAAAAAAACAGAGATGAGAAATATAACTATATACATATGTAAGGAATTGTGATATACAATTTTCACAAATGTATGTAAATACAATATATCATACTACATTAACCGCGGGTTCACCAAACTCGACTCGTTGAACCAGCTCCAATAAACCTCGAGCCTTCCGTTTGGCCCGATCGGTCCCATGCTCACTCAACTCCCGCAACACCTCCTCTCCTCCAACCCGCTTCAAAATCATCAACCGGTCAACATCACCCGCACACACGCACCACAAAACCGCTACCCCATTCTCCCGGTTTCGTGGGGACCCGGTCCTAACCACCTCCACTAAAACTGGGACCGGGTCCACTTCACCAATGGCCACTTTCCCTTCATTGTGGCCCGCAAGTATCGCCAAAACCGCCAACGCCTCGTCCACCATCCCACCACTCGCATCCTTAACCAACCTCATCAACGGGCCCACGATCCCGGCCCGTATGGCCCGCACCTTGTTTCCTTGATATATACAAAGGTTAAATATCGCGGTTGCCGCGTCTTTCTTCCCTCGCGGCGTCCCGTGTTGCAACAACTCGATTAGTGGTGGCATTGCACCTGCGGCACCGATCGCAACCTTATTTTCGTCCACCACCGAGAGGCTAAAAAGCGCGGCAGCCGCATTTTCCCGAGCCTCCACGGTTCCATTTTTCAACACGCTGACTATCTCCGGTATCGCACCGATGCTAACAATAATCTGTTTATTATCTTCGTTTATCGATAAGTTTAAAAGCGCGGTGACCGCGTGTTCTTGAGTCCGGTTATCTTTAGAAGATAATAACTGGACTAAAATGGGAATGGTGCCATTATCGGCTATGCATACTCGGTTATCAGCATTTCGTTTTGTGAGCAGCCTGATTTCACCGGCTGCGGCTCGTTGCTCACTTAAGTTACCATTTGTGAGTTTTGTGAGTAATGTTGTGATGGTGGTTTGGTTGCATTCGGAACCAGGTGTTATGGGTTTGGAGTTTGGTTGTGATTTTGGTAGCTCTATGCTGTTGCTGTCACACCATAAAGTGATCAGGCTCTTTAACACGTAGTTGGGCGTTAATGATGTGTGTTGTAACGTTTGTTGGGTTTTCGGGCAGGTTTTGTGGCCCGCGTCTAGCCATTTTTGGATGCAAGATCTTTCATATGTCTGCAAGATAGTATAAAACAGTTGTGTGAGTTTCTGACACGAAACTTATGTGTTTAGGACTTGGTGTTAGTCTAAATGGGCCGGGTCAGTTTTGGGTTGAACTCACGACCATGTTTTATTAAACGGTTGTATTTGGATTGACCTGGATGGGTTCGTAGGTTGACCTGTTTTCGGATGCAAGACCTTTAATATGCTAGTTGCCTATAGAGGCCAAGTAGGTCCGGCCTGGCAGGCCGAACCGGTCCTAATTTTGATTTTTTTTTTCCTAATTTTTCTGGTATAATTGTATATTTTTAGGAGATAAGTATAACTAGAATTACAAACATGTTTCAACTTAAAATAAGATTTTAAATATAGATGGGTGGTGAGTCATAATAAATGGGCTAAACGGGCCATAAACGGGTCGAAGGTTCAACCTTTTTAACTAAACAACTTGGCGTGTTTAATTAAACAGGTTAGACAAGTTAACACGAAAACGGCCCGTTTAATCAAAAAAGTCAACTGGACAAAGACCCGTTTAGTAAACTGCCTACATATGACAACCCAAAACCTGATCGTTCCATGCCATTATATTGGCCTGTAAAAAAGTCCAATTATACAACTTTCAAGCCCGACCTAAAGTAACCGGGCTTCCGAAGCCCGGCTCAGACCGGTTTCAAAATTAAGTATTACATACCTGCCCAGTAGAAACAATCACAGGATCTTTCATCAACTCAAGCGATATCGGGCATCGAAAATCATCTGGAATAACCGGCGACCGATGCCTCAAAAGCCCCTTCTCACGGCCCGAATCATCAACACCAGGATTTCCCAACATCACATAATCATTAATCTTCTTAAGAACAAAAGACATCGTATCAAAACAACTTTCAAACTCACCGCCTTCATTCATTATAACCATCTCATGAATCGCAAGTGATTCCTTCCTCAAATCATCAATGGTGATCAAATGCAGCTTCTCCGAAAGCCTTCTAACGGTTTCTATGTCCGGTTCGATCCCCATTTTCAATATTGATAGGTCTGTTTGAAGCTGTATGTCAGGGGACTCTGTTTGTGAGTTTGCTCTTTTGAGCTGTGAATGTACTAGTTGTATCTGCAAGATTGTAAGTAGAGATGTGTTAGTGTAGAAGTGTGTAAAGGTTGATGTTTGAAAGATCATGCTCACCTGTTCTTTAACTTCTTCGGGTATATTAAATCGGTTGTAATGAATCTTGCACAATGCTTCTTCAATCTTTATTGTTGCTTCATGAAATTTGCTGGTGGTTGTATTAATTTGCAGTGCCTGTTTGATGATCATGTTATAACTTGAATCGGTATGACCTTTTTTAGTCATGTCATACAGGTTGTATGATGGGCCTTGTCCGTGGTCACTCAGTTATTTCTTTGTCAATCAGAAAAATATACAACTTGTATGATTTGGCCCTCATACGATCCGTATGACCTATTTCTCCCTATCATACAACATGAATGACTATCAAAACGACATGTTTGACTATTTCTCCCTATCATACAACATGAATGACTATCAAAACGACATGTTTGACTACTTTCTGCACTCCCAATCTACCATACGGCTCGTTTGACTATATGGGCCGTATGACAAATAGGGGTATAAACAAGTCAAGCCGCCTGCTAGCTACTCAAGATCGGCACGCTAAAAGCTCAAACCGAGCCGAGCTTAAACGAACTCGAGCCTTAACAATAAGCTTGTCTAGTAAACGAGCCCGGGCCCAAGTTAAGCCCACTTAGGAGCTTATTATTTATATTACTCAACATATATTTATATCATAATTAATATATTTATAAATTATGATTAAAATAACTAAATAATATATATCATATATAAATATTATTATAGCTAACATACATACAAAATAAATATAAATAACAAACGAGCTAAGCTACTCAACTTTAAAAAAACTCATGAGCTGAGCTCGAGCTTTAGAATCACAATTCGAGCCGAGCCAAACTCCAGCGCGTTACTAATCAAATGAAATAAGTACCTGAAAGGTTTTGCTTCCTTGATTGACTGATTTCAAAAGATCCAAACCAAAATCCAAAGCAACTTTCAACAACTTAAACCCTTCAACATCATCATTAGCAACATGTTTTTCATTCTCTTTCAACTCCTCAAACAATGGAGTCAAAAGCTTCACTCTTCTCACCAAACTCCCATACATATCTCTTGCAGCGTTTCTACACTCGGGCAACCCTGAAAACTCCCTCACTGAGTCAACGAGTTGACTCACCAAGACACCACCTGACTCGTTATTGGACATTGGGTTGGACCACAAATTCACACGCAGACGCAGCAAAGAGGTTTGAAAACCAGTGGTTGTATGAATATAGAATATGGCTAATTGTTTGATGGGTATTTAACTATTTATGTATGAGTTTTATTATTGTTGACTTTTTCAGGATTTGTTTATTAACCAGTGAAGAAGAAAAGGTCTTTCTAGTTGAATATTGAGAGAGTCAACGATGACGTCAACTGAGAATTGGTCGTCTTATACTGATGTACTTATACTTGTGTTTTTCTTTTATTGTTTTTTTCAAGAATATGGGAAAAAAATATATTTAAAGCAATATTCAAGTTAGTCGAATTCGAATCTATTTGAGCGACTTCGAATTTATTTGAGCGAAACAAATTAGAACATATACAGTTAAATAATCAAGCGTTCAACTAAGATTAGCGACTTAGCGATTAGGTTACACACTAAAGTAAAATTCACAATGAATTGATTTAGGCTTTTAGCGTAGTTCTGCTTTAGCTGGATAAAACCTAGCATGTCATATTATTTTAACGCCTTACTATAAACCATAAGTATATTATACCAATGCACACACATATATATTCGGGTTATTCGAATCGAATCAATTTCGGAAACCTAGACTTAAAATTCGAGCTGCATTCGAATTAAGAAAGGGAAATTCGAATAACCTAGAAATCAAATTCGGTTCAATTTAAATTTGGGGTTATTCTAGTCATCTAATTCCATTAATGAACACCACTAAACACAACCGGCTGGATTGATTTGATCATTAACAGCGTTTATAATGGTAAATTGAAAAAATTTTGCAAGAAATTACAACTGAACATGTAAAAGTTGGGGTTGTTGAATCTGCAAAGTAACAAGCAATGATATACTAATATTTGGAAGAAGGTAAAATGATAAAATCCACCTATGGTTTAATGGATGTAATAAAAACACAACTGTTTTGTCACATTCTGTGTTAAAACTTGATTTGATCATCATTTTAATAGAGACTGCTACATGCTTCTTCTAAAGTCTTCATTGCTTTCTAGTCATCAACAGAACATACATCTTCTTTATAATTCAAACAAATACTTGCAATCAAAGATTCAAATGTTAAGATTGAAATCCACACCGACTACTTGCAATAAAAAATACAAAGTCGGCTACATGTTTAGAAGATATATTTTCGATATTTAGCACTATACTTGCAGAAAAATACAAGGACTCAAAGATTGTTTGTATGCATTGCATAGCAAAAGTTATTTCTTTCGAAAACAGAAACAAAACAGGTAATAAAGATTGAATGGAGAGTGACTATCATCATCGTTATCGTTGTCACTGAATGATAGAATCCGAGTGATTAAGCAGAAGTAGAGATTCTGTATAGTTGACCATGTCGCATAACGAACTATAAATCCCAATACCATTCATTTGCTCGGAGCTAGGTTCATAAACTTGAAGTTCATTTTCCAGAGAGCCATCGCGTAGATTAACTATCGGTTGGCCATTCTTCCTAAATCCAATTACAATATAACAAAACGAGTTATTCTTAACAGTGAACAGTTTTGTAAACGAGGATTTCGAAACACCATTTTTCAACATCACCCATACGTCACAAACTATTTTCCCCGCATCATCTTCATGATGGACCATCACAGCAAGAGACTCCTTGAACCTAGATATCTCCCAACTACTAACGTCGTCGCCTATTAAACAATCTGGAAGAGCTGCTTCTCCAAACTCTTCACTTGTCAAATCAAATTTAATAATGCTTTGATTGCTTTCATTAAAGTCCACATTCAGATTCATATAGTAACCACGCCAATGAATAGCCCCATCTATAACTACCGGATTATCCGAAAATGCAACTGATCTACTAACCATATTCAACAGAACACTTCTCCACGCCCTAGTGCTTAATGTAAAAACCTCCGCCTTCAAGTCATGCTTGAAAGCGACAATCTTAGGGTCACTAGAGTTGGGACAAACTCCAAAACCAGCAATATACGTATCAACCGGCGACACTATACGAACACATTTCCTAATGGACGGATTCCAAACAGAAAATAGTATATTCGGTAGTTCGGGAGCAGAACCGAACAAACACACCAATCCGTGAGAGGAACCGAGCATTTTAGCGTCGGAAATGGGAGGAACAGGATAAAACTTGTTTTGGGGAAAAGAATGATCGCCAACAACTGAAACATATTTTATGTCAGAATCGAGTGGGTACCTTATCAGCAGATGATGCGGGTGACTGTTGTTGACGGTGTGATGAGCGATGAATTCAGAGCTATCAATCAACGACTTCCATTTTTTAGAAACGGATCTGAACCGAAGCACAGATTTGACAGGAAGAAGACACTTGATGATTTCAGCTTGGATTTCGAAAGGAATGTGGTCAGACTCTTATATTTCTTCTTTTTTTTTTTTTTGGCAAAGTATGAAATAAAAATGGGTATTTAATGGAAATATAGCCGTTAGAAATACCGTTAGAAATATAGCCGTTGAACGGCTATATTTTTTTTTTGTGGCTGATGGGTTCTACCACCCGGAAAAAAGTACATGGCAGGCTTAATTGTGGGGGTGCAGGCGGTGTTCCCATGAACCCGGGATACCCGGAAGCCTTTACCCACTTCCACCCCCACCGCCCTAAGACACCAGATCATCATTTTAATAGAGGCTGTTATAAGTTCTTCTAAGGTCTTCATTGCTTTCTAGTCATCAACAGAACATACATCACCTTTAAACTTCAAACAAATATTTGCAATCAAAGATGCAAAAGTTTAAAATTGAAACAGACAGAGGCAGATGCTTGCAATCATAAATGCAAACTGCAAAGTCACCTACCATGTTTAGAAGATATATTCTCGATATAGAAGCTAGCATCTTAGTGACACTTGAAGGTAAATATAATTACTCAAGATTGTCTGTATGCATTGCATAACAAAACTTACGTCTTTCTAAAACAAAAACAAAACACGTAATAAGATTGAACGGAGAGTGGCTATCATCATCGTTATCGTGGTCACTGAATGATAGAACCAGGTTGATTAAGCAGCAGCAGAGATTCTGTGTAGTTGACCATGTTAAAGAACGGACTATAAATCCCAAGGCCGCTCACGTGTTCCGAGCTGGGTTCATAAACTTGAAGTTCTTTTTCCATAGAATCATCGCTTAATACTACTATCGGTTGGCCATTCTTCCTAAATCCAATTACTCTATAACAAAATGGCTCATTCATAATAGTGAACAGTTTTGTAAACAAGGATTCCTGAACACCATTTTTCATCAGCATCACCCATACGTCACAAACTAGTTTCCCCGCATCATCTTCACGATAGTCAATCACAGCAAGAGAGTCCTTGAATCTCGATATGTCAACACGTCCAAAGCCTACAAAACCCTCTGGAAGAGCTACTTCTCCAAACTCCTCAGTTGCCAAATCAAATTTAATAATCCTTTTACGAGTCACAAGCAAGCCAATGAATAACCCCATCTATAACCACCTGATTATACGTAAATGTAGTCGTACTAAACAGATTCATGGGAATACTCCTCCAAATCCCAATGCTTAACATAAAAAACTCGGCCGTAAAGTCACTCATAATGGCGACAATCTTAATGTCAGGCCAGACTCCAAAACCAACAATAAGCGTACGATAGCGACTGATTTCCTCATGGAAGGATTCCAGAGAACAATGAGTTTAGTGGGTAGTCGTAAGCAAACAGACTAATCCGTGAGCATTAATTTAGCGGTGGCAGTGGGAGGAACAGTGTGATAGGACTTGTGTTGTGGAACGTTTGAAACGTATTTTATTATGTCAGAAGCACTTTTGTACCTTATGAGCAGATGATGCAGCGGTTGAGTGTTGTTATTATTAAGTAGGTGATGAGTGACGAATTGTGAGCTTTATGATTTCCGACGGAATGTGATCCGACATTTGATTTTAGGGTTTCAAATTTTGAGAATTGAAGTTCGGATGAATAATACTGGTATGATATGCCAACACTCAACAGGACTCTTATTTTGGGCACTAAACCGACGAAATGTTTGGTTCGTCAATCGTTTCACGAGAAGTTCGTTTATACATAGAACAAAAAATTTACATTTGTTTAATTAAACAAGCGGACACGAAAACATGTTCCGTTCGTTCATTTATGTCCGTTTATGTATGTATATTTATGTTCGTTTATGTGTTAACTGAAAATACTTAAATATTATCTGGATAAGTTATTTATTTAAAGGTTTTATATTTTGTTAATTTGTGTTCGTTTATATTCATTTTTCTTTGTTTAATTATGCTCGTTTTGATTTTAAACAAACGAACATAAACGAGCACAAATGCTCATTCTTTAAAGAAATGGATATAAAAATAGATATTGGTTCGATTAGTGTCCATTTTTGTTTAAAGTTAAATAAACGAACACGAACATGCACTTGTTTATGTTCGTCTGATTCGTTACAGGCTTTCATTATTCACGTTGATAAATACATCGGCCTCAATCTCTAGGTTCTGCCGATTTTATTTGTGTTCATTAACCGTTCGTGAACACATTCATTTCCTTAATAAACGAGCACAAACATAAAATCTCGTTCGGTAAGTGTTCGTGAACCGTTTGTGAACACATTATTTCCTTAACGAACGAACATGAACAAGGTCTTATTCGCATTCGTTCGGTTTGTTTACAGCCCTAGGGCCACTAGCTAACTTGGTAAAGTTTGGACTTGCGGAGTTTTTTTTAACGGTGGCTTTCTTGTGTGTTAGGTCATCGCACTTTCCAATTTTAGAAAGCATCGTTGCCCAACACTGGTCAAACACTCAGACTATGTTGTCTTAAACGGGCTCACGCTAGCTTCAGAGTTTCGTTTTGGCATTCTCCGGAAAACCATACCATCAGCTGCCACTTGACAGTCATTGTGCCACCAAAAGAGCAGAACTCTCGGGTGTAAGTAGTGCGTAACACATGGTGGGACGAAAACCCAAGTGGGCTCAGGATTCAACGCAAGGCCTAGCTTTGGTCTTCACCGAAGAACCCATGTCTCCTACTACTAAGCCACATGTGACTGAGTGAGGGATTGCCTTGGAGTGTGTTATTTTAATTATTACTAGGTTAGAGCCCGTGTTATACACGGTATAAAATATAATAAAGTAACAAAAAAATTATATGTAATACGTAAATTCAGTTATTTTATATAATAGTTTATATTTATAAGTTTTTGATATGTTTAATTATTTATATAGTATTAATTTTAAGTTGCAAACCAAACCTTTATGTTTGATTTATTTTAGAAATAAAAACATTCATATCATATTCTAGTGGAATGTTTATAATTCCATCACATATTGGAAGGAAAGTGAATTCATTTAATTGAAGGAAAGATTTCTCATTTAAGTACCTTCACTTACCAATCAAACACAATTGTAGATGGAATGTTTATCAATTCCGTTTCCAATTCTCATAAAATACATGAACCAAACCTGCCCTAACACTATATAATTTCAAATTTATATAAATAATTTCCAAACATTATTTAACAAAAAACATTAAAGGAAATTAAAAAAAGTTATCAAAATATTAAACATGTAAACTTGTGGTTAGGAGTTTAAACTCATAATAACCATTTAACTACTAAATAATTTCCATTTATTAAACGTTTAAAGTTTAGGGATTACAATTTTAAAGTCATAATAACCATTTATTTAGACTTTTAATATTAGGGGTTAAAAGATTAGCGTTACACTAAGTTGTGACAATATTGAACCAAAAGTTGTTTTTCTATCAAAAGATTATTAACAAACTTATAAAAGCTATAAATGAAAACAAACAACGGTAAAAAATATCATTTTTTATTTAATCTTAGTAATATATTAAAGCAATACAATGTGTACATATGGCATCAACCTAGAAAAACAAAAAAGAAACTCTCAAATTCAAAAACACAACAAAAAAACAAAGTATTGTCTTTATTTTTCACTAAATGGTGATTAACCACTAATTTTCAAATTTCTTCAACTTGGTGTGATTCAAAGTATGTTCATTTCATTAAGCACTTTGATGTTTTTGATTCTCCATTTACCCGTTAAAATGATGAAACGATTACTATAACAATTAATGGTATTTCATATTGAATAACTAATCATTAAATACTTGAAAGATTGGCTGAAGAACTTACGTACTTACACATAGTAGCTTCTGACATCGATAGAAATGATGGAATTGATGAAGAATGTGTCTAATCGTGTAATCTTATATAGTGATGTAATTAGCGGTTTATTTTTGTTAAACTTGGTAAACATAGAAATTACTTGAAACATAATTTGATTTTAAGACTAATAAGTAATAAGCATAAATTAAGTAAAAATAAGAGTCAACGGTTTCAATTTATGAGTAATATGCATAAGTTAAGGACTTAAGGCAAAACGTATTTTTATTTTAGCAACCATTATTTGTTTGCAAGTATGTTAATTTAATTGTTAAAAGTATAACAATTTAGTTATTTTTGTAATTATATATAAAAATGATACCTTATTATAGAATATAGACTAATTCGAGATTTCAACACACACACACATATATATATACTAGAATCATTTATAAGTTACATTTAGGTGTTTTCAAATATAAGAAGATAATTAAATAATGATATAAAGTCTCAAGTTAAAAATTGATTTGATTTCAATAATATTTTGTGAATTTAGAATTTAATTTAAATATTAATGAGATGGATAAAATATAAAAGACAATTGATTTTGTGGCATCCTATGTGAACAACCTAGATGAATACAAGGTTTTCACTTGTCATTCAACTAACATGTCCACATAAACTTCCAACTCATCAATTTTTCATTTATATAATTTTCACATGTTAATTTGAACATTAATTTAAATATTAACTCCTAAGTAAGAAAGTTTCAAAATAAATTGTTATAATTATCATTTATGGAGTAATAAAGACAATGAATTGTTTTCATTTTTATTTTTTTAAACTTTGAGACTTTGTTATTTATTTATTTACTTTTTTATGGATTTAGGAAATTATTTATGAACGTTTGGACTGGGTGTATAGATGTTTGAATTGAAATGGTGGTTTAAGTCACGAGTTTTGGATTATATTTTTGCTTTATTAAACGCGTAGTTTAATAAAAATTATAATTATATCTCATTGTTATATTCATATTTTTAACATTTTTTATGTTGTGTACTTAAATGTTTAATTATTTCAATAAAAATAGTTTTTGTAACACACAACTTATGTTACAACATCTACATGTTTACGCTTCATAGTTTACAACATGTGACTTAAGTAGATGATGATGTTTTAATTAATTTGTCTTTTTTGTTTCATGATATAAGTTATAAATATGTGATATAACTTAGAATTATGTTTTAAATTGTTATTTTTCTTTATTTGTCTTTTATGTTGGGTTGTTTTAATTAAAATAACAATGTGATACCTTATAATAATAATAATAATACATTATATTACATTTATAATTCATTAAAACGTATATAACACACACGCGCGTGCGCGCGCGCACACACACACATATATATATATATGAAGTTTTATGTATTTTATGTCTGTGTGTAACACGGGATCTAACCTAGTATATTAGTAAGATTACCTTTTTTCATTTTCCTTTTTTTAAAGAAAATAGTAAAAAATATATATTTTTTTTACTTTTGAGGAGTGACATTTAGCCTGAAAAATAAGATTAAAAATAGGTTTGGCTCAACTTCAAACATATTCTGATCTCAAATTGGAATCTGGTGGTTAAAGCGTTTGAAGTTCGGTTATCTATATGGAAGGCTAAAACATTATCGATTGGTGGGTGTTTGCCCCTATTAAAGTCGGTTCAGCAGTTAGCAGCCTTTCTTTATATTACTTCTTTATTTATAATAAGGCTCTGGTTAAAATCATTGATGATCTCGAAAAAATTAGAAAGTTTTGTGGGGAGGCAACTCGAAAAAAAAAATAAAAACAAAAAACAAAAAAACAATCAATTGGGTGATTTGGCATTGGCCGATGAAACCTCTCAGCCTCTATAGACTCACCAAATAAAAGCGTTTGTTGCATAAATGATTATTAAAAGTAAAAATTCTAAATATTGGCAAAGTTTATAAAACCACTTTGATTATTAAATGGTGTTTAATGGCCCAGATCGAATTCAACACGAACTAAACTCGGAAAATACTTTGGCACAACTCACCAGTTTTATTAATTAAGAAAATAACTTAAAACTTGATCACTTCTCCAATAACCCTTACATGAATTCTTTGGGTTTATATAGAGGCTCGATTACAATTAAAGTAAAACACAAACTCCTATTTATCTATTAAATAAAATTCCATCTCTATCTAATAAATAAAATAGATAATTATCTCTAATTATAATAATTAATTAATTAATGAGATCGGTCAATTAGCTCGAACCGGCCCCACCTTCCTGACCCATAACTCGGTTCGGGAATTAACTTCAACAGTGTTGATATACCAGTCTCAATGTTATCCCTGCCCAGTCAAATGCAACTATAAGGCTTTTCTAATATCTCTAAGCAGACCAAAAGGGCATGAGCACGGCTCGCTATGTTCATGTCTTAAAATTTAACTGAAAAGATGAACAAACACAAACACCTAAATGAATTATTTGTCGGCCTAATTACAGTAACCGAACCAGTGGCAGAAACTCATCACACAATGACATAACAGTGAAATTACAGTATGCGATATTTTAAATAATTAAAATTAGTAAGCTACGCTTCATCACTTCTCCTCACTGGTATATGAAATTTAAAATTGTGTTATAGCATGAGATATAAAGTAATTAAATGAGTCGTATTTATGTTAGATATATGTGTTAATCGCGTCATCTGTAACATGTTTAACACGGTAAGACCTGGTTTGTCAGCCTTGTTTCAGCCTCTAAAATAATGTGTTCCATGTCAAGTCGCCCAAAGATATCTTTTAACTCGTTTTCGTTTACTGCACAAAGATATCTTTTATCAAAATCAGCTAAAGGACACCACGAGAAACTTTTAACCACCTCACTAATATGAAAAAAACATAAAACATGGTTTAAAGATATTATACTCATTATAACTAGTTGTAACTATTTATCATTTTTTAGAACATTAATTTCTTCTGTATTCTCTTATTATTAAAATAATTTACGAAAAATTGGGTTATTCAAATTTGAAAAGTTTAAAACTATATTCGAATTTGTCTGACAATAAATAAGTTTATTCAAATCAGGGTCGAATTAAAATAAACCGAATGGAGCATATATAACTAAATCATCAAACTGTAAACTAAGATTAGCGAGTTAGCAGTTAGGTTAAACATTAAAGAAAACTGAATGATGAATTGATTTAGGCTTTTAGTGTAGTTCTTTTTTTAACCCAAAAAAACCTAGCATGTCATGTTATTTTTAAAGCCTAGAGGTGCACAAATCGGGTTCAAATGGAAAACCCGAACCGGTTCCAAACCGGTTTTTTCACACCGGGTTGTAAAATGGCACCGGTTCCAATCAAGAACCGGTTCGGTTCCCGACCCGAACTGATGCCCAGATATGCGAACTTTTAAGAACCGGGTAGGGTATGAACCGGAACCGGTTTTTACGTAAAAACCGGTTCCACCGGTTTTTTTTTAAATTTAAATATTAGAGCCGTTAGGAACCGGTTCCAACGGCTATATAGCCGTTTTTGACCGTTGGAACCGGTTTTTTAACTATAAATAGGTTATTTTCTTACTATAAATAGCAAGGTTTGTTTGTTTACTTGTTAAACCACTTCCAAAACTATAAAACACACTCCAAACCACAGTTAACCTTAAACTGACAACAAATGGCAACCAATGATGACGTTGTTATGGTGATCGAAACAACAAGATGCCCCGATGTTTGGGTTCATTACGATTTGTGTCTCATGACCGACTCACATGAGTTGGCACGTTGCAAATATTGCTCGAAGTTTCTTAAAGCAGGGTCCAACTCGACATTACGAAAACATACGAATAAGTATTGTCGAGAGAAAAGAAGATTGGAAGCTAAAAAAACGGAAGTGGGAGAGTCGTCCGGCTCTACAACCCAAAAATAAGTATTCCCGAATTAAAACGACGGACTTTGTTTTTTATGTTTTAGTTATGTTTAGTATCGTTTATGTTTTAATAATGTTTGTAATAGTTAGTTTTTAAATATAGGAAACAAGTTATATATAGGTTTGTAATAGTTAGTTTTTAATGGAAACAAGTTATATATAGGTTTGGGCATCAAAAACCGGTTCCAACGGCTATATTACCGTTGGAACCGGTTCCAACGGCTAATTGGTGTCTAAAAAACCGGTTCCAACGGCTATATTACCGTTGGAACCGGTTCCAACGGCTAGTTTGACTTTTGTTTGACCCATCAAAAAAAACCCGTCGGAACCGGTTTTTCCGGGTACGAACCGAACCGGTTCCAATTAAGAACCGGGTAGGAACCGGGTTGGAACTGGTACTGACATACAAATAGGAGAACCGGGTACGATTTTCGGGTACAAAAATACCCAAACCGGGTATTGTTCCAACCGGGTTGGAACTGGAACCGGTTCCGGTTCGGTTCCACCAGTTAGGTTCCGGAACCGGTTTTTTTGTGCACGTCTATTAAAGCCTAGCTATAAACCGTAAGTATGTTATAACACACACGCATGCATATAATGCAAGTTCGGGTTTGAGGTGGGCAAATAGGGTAGTTTCAGGAACTGGTTCCAGGTTTGGTCAACAAAAATCAAGAACCAGGTTGGGTAGGAACCGGTTCTAAGTATGATCAGGTTTTGACTGTTTTGCGGAACTTTTTTCGGGTATTGAGCATGGATCACTCGAAACTATGATCACTCGAAACAAGAGAGAAGATAATAGGTACATTAAAGGAGCGATAGGGAATGGAGCACGGATCAGATTGTAGTTAGTATGGAGCACTGCAAGAGAGGTTTCCGGCCCAGTTCTTATTGGCTGCTAATAATGAAATTACAGTTACATATCAATGTATCTGTAACAAACCAAAAGAACATGAACACGGCTCGTCCGTTCATTTATTAATTTAACTGAAAAAACAAACACGGGCACTTAAATGAATAATTTGCCGGCAGAATTTACAGTAACCGAACCAGTGGCAGAAAATCATCACACAGTGACATAACAGTGAAATTACAAACATATAAAGCAAAAGACAAATAAGCTCAAAAATCAAAATCAAAAGGTATAAACAAATAACAAAAAGAGAGCAGAAAATAAATAAAACCAAATGCAAAAATAACGGTAATACGAATCAACGGTCATGATCCAATAATCCCACTTCATGCGAATTACAAACCTGAATGCTCCTAGTACAAGTAGAAGATGCAGGCCCGAGTCAACCCAAGTTGTCCATGAAGGCTTCGATCAACGTATTACCATTTATAATCTTTGTTGTCCCTATGATAATATCATATGCCATCCCTTCCTGCAAGTAACAACAAACCGTAACATTAAATCTTTGAATAAAAATAACTGTCAACCCGTTTGACCCAAATTGGCCAGTTCATAAAAAAAGCGGACATTATAAAGTACCTGAGAACTGAGAAAGCGGAGGGCGGATATCTCTGCAAATGTTACCCCGCCCACAAAAACAACTAGAACGAGAGAACGCCTCCCATCTTGAGCTCTGAAATAAATAAAATTGTGAATAAATTAAAACTAATTAATCTCATTGGCATATGTAATAACTAAACATGACGTGTTACAGAAAATGTACTTGTCCATTTGTGCACCCCCTGGTAGTATATCGAATGATGGACTGTTTGCAAATACGCTCTGTAACAAACACTAATAATATATTAAAACATAAAAATATATATTTTAAAGTAATATCAAGAATATGCTAAATACTTACTAACCCTTTTTGATTCTGTGTGAGTTCCCGGTAACAGCTTCAATATTTCTTCAAGGGGGCGCCTGAAAGACAATGTTTTACAAGTTGATAATATTTCAATGTTTAATGAATAAAAAAGAAAAATAAATAAATAAAAGTTAGCTCACCATCCGGATCGAATTGCGTGTTGAATTAAACGGATACTCAAAGGCGCATATCCAGAAAAAACATATGACACGTCTTTCGGACTGCCATAAAAAAATTAAAATTAAAATATGCATAGAAAACTATTTCATAATATCATATTACCCGATCAAAAAATTAAATATAATATCAAATGTGCCCGTTCAAAATACTAATAAGATCATTATGCCCTTCTAATTCTTGTTACATTGTTAAACTCTCATAGACTAATGCATATTTTAAGAGAAGGTATAAATTTCGAAATTTTAATAATGGATATATTTGATATTATGATTTTTTGTTAGATAAATATGATATTATACCACATTCATATAAATATATTACTTGGTTGTATCAGTATCCTCAACCACGAGTTGAAGAGCGCGCTTGATAGTCAACCAATTGCTTTTTCCTTCCTGCACGTAATTAAAATTGTGAACTTTATTCAAATTTTCAACAAATAAGAGGTTATAAAAATGGCAGAAAATAAAAAATATAAGAACCTGTTTCTTGACCAACCCGGCTTTTTCCAAATTATTAAGAGTGGATATGTGTTCAAAACCATAGCTGTGAAGAATCTCTCTCCTAAATCAAGAAGTAAAAAAAAATTAATTATGTATTGATATATTGAAAATGAAAAATAGTACATATAATTTTGTTAGTTTGACCTTAAATAGTCAAAGTGCCTTTTTTGTAAGCCAGCGTTGGTAACTGAAAGTAAGATAAGAAGCCGTAGGACACTAACGAGTGGCTCCTGCTTATGAATCATTTCTTCAATGTGCTCAAAGCATCTGTAAACAAAATATGATAAAACCTCAAAATAAAAAAATAAAAAAAATGTTATTCTATATTACCGGAAAAAGATATAAAATGTAAAGCTTACATATCATAGCTTTCAGCCTCTATAATAGTGTGTTCCATGTCAAGTCGCCCAAGAAACGAAGGTTTGGAAGTAAGTGTGGATAGATGTTGAGCAAGATTTATGTGCCTCTAAAAAAATTTGAATAAACTTAAAAGATAAATAAATAACTAAAAAGTCAGCAATAGATCAAAGAAGTCACATACAGTCATTTCTGGCAGTGAGTTGAGCTTTTTGACAAAATCCTTCAACTCAGAGACGGTTTGATTCTGAAATCACATATCATTAGTTGCATAAGTTAGATCATAGATGACACTTTTAAACCTGTAAACGAACTAAGCGTTCGTGAATAATTCGACGAGAAGTTGGTTTATGTACAAGTATCTAATAAACATATGAAGGTGAACAAAAGATTGTGGCCATTTAGTCAAATAACTGAACATGAGTCACGTTCGTTCATTTATGTTAGTTGGTTTACGTTCATTTATGTTCGTTAGTTTATGTTTGTTTGTTTAAGTCTGTTTGTTAATATATTCATATAAACTTTTAGGCCGACTACAATTAGTCAATTAGTCTAGTTTTAATAACCTTTTAGGCCCAAGTCCCAACACATTCTTGTTCGCATTTAACTTTAATTGGTTTATCTCAGTTATGTTCGTTAGTTTATGCTTGTTTGTTTACGTTCGTGATCTGTTCATTATACTGTTAACAAATGTTCATAAACGAACACGAACAGCAAACCCCCGTTCCTTTAACTGTTCAAGTCCGATCGTTTGTTCGGTTAAAGTTAAACAAACAAGCTACGTTCGTGTTTATTTCATTTGCAAGCCTAGACAGTAGACATCTATATCATTTGTTTAAAAGAACCGACTTACGGTCGTTGTCATCTCCGTGTAGTCCTGTTTCATGGAAGTTGCTTTTTGTCGAAGAACCTGCAAACATACTGCAAATGGCAACTAAGAGATGATCTCTAAAAGTTTATAAACATGTTTATATAAAAATATAAAAAAAAGGTTTTTGAATAGTATTCAAAGACGTATAGAATTGGTTATTATAGATCAACCTGGACAACAACTTCAAAGTTAAGATCTCGGGTTTCTCTGAACAGTTTGTCACTGAAATAAAATCAACTTAAAAGATTAAACAAATATGTACAATAAGTTCATAATAATAGACCTGTAAACGAACCGGAAGTTCAGTGAACCAATTGGCAGGAAGTTTGTTTACATTCGTTTTATTTTGTAAACATACAAGCATGAACAAAAAAAAAATTACTCATTTAGCTAGACAAACAAACATGAATACACGCGCTCATTAATGTTCGTAAACTTTTGTTCATTTGAATTATTTTATGTTTGTTGGTTTAAGTTCATTTGTTAATATTAAATATTGTAGACCAATACAACCTAGTCTAATTTAATAACTGTTTAGACACAGCATCTATGTTCAGTTATGTTCGTTTATTTTGTGAACCGTTTGCTTATATTGTCAACAAACGGACATAAACAAACCCGAACACATGCATTTTCTTAACGAACGAACACAAACAAGAAAACATCGTTCTTTTAATGGTTCATGTCCAATCGTTTGTTCGGTAAAAGTTCAACGAACCCGCACATGCCCTGTTCATGTCCGCTCAGTTCGTTCACAAGCCTACTTAACAATAAACAAACATAAAGAACACATACGTTGAATTAAGAGGAACCTTCATTTTTTTCCCGTCTTGTTGGTTATCACCCATGATTGACGCATCTACTTCCACGGCACCATTATTGATATGTAAAAGCTGCACAATTAATAAATGTCTTTTAAGACAAAAAAATAATGTGTTTTTTTCTTGCAAGTCCCTAGAATTTTTTTATTGTAGATTAGATCCTTTGACTTGTTAAAATTACAAAAGGTCCTTTTTTACCTTTAGCTCTGGTTACATGCGGAAATAATAAAGTATCAAACCAAAATTAAAAAAATTAATAAAATAAACATGTAAAAAGTTTAAAAGTTAATTACTCGGATGGTCCCTGCGATGTTTGGTCCTTAAGTTTGAGAAATTACATGTATGCTCCCCATTGTTTCTAAAACGTAACATAGATGGTCCTTGTAAAGTTGTAATAGACAGGCGTTAGTTTGTCCAGTTAAGTGCATGTAAAATGACAATATTGCCATTTCACATGCACTTAACTGGAAAAACAAGTGGCCATCCATTCCAAGGACCATCTGTGCGACATTTTAGAGACAATGGGGAGCATACATGTAATTCCTCAAACTTAAGGACCAAACTTGCAATTTGGGTAAACCACAGGGACCACCCAAGTAATTAACTCAAACTTTAACCATCAGCATTTAAGATACAAAAAGCTTTTAATATTAGTATTGTAATATTATACTGTATTTACCTCATCCACAAGCCCTTCATATGTCAATTGAGTACACATTGGAGTAACCATATCCAACTGCAATTCAACAACAATAACACAACTTTAAACAAATATAGATATAAATACAATTAATTAGTTGTAACTTCTTAACCCTAATCCCAGAAATCAGATGAAGTACCTCTCTATCCAGAATGATCAGTGTGTTTATATCTGGGACACCCATCTAAATAAAAAATATAACATCAATACATTATTACTACAAATATATAAAAAGAATTAAAATATTATTGTGTATAATGCAGAATTACTTCAGTTGAATTAACGGGTTCTTCAGCTTGCATGCGGTTAAGCATGTCAGCAACACGTACAGATGCTTTCCCTTTTGCCCTAACATTTGGTATCAGACCGAAAGAAAACTGCAAAATACATAATCTAAAAAACTACAAAATATTTATATAAAAAGAAAAATAAGTAAATATAAATATTATAAGCTAAACCTCAAGCTTGTGAATGGCTTTAGCAATATGCCAAAGAGATGTTGTATCACCATCCGTAAGGCATTCCTGTTTAAATAAAAATAATCAACACAAAATTAACAAATATGGAGCCACAAAACTAAAAATTTAATAACAATATTCCCTAGAACTGTAAACAAACAGAACGTTCAGTGAATCGTTCGGTGGAAGTTCACTACGTTCGTGTATTTTATAAATAAATGAACATAAACAAAAGTTTTTGTTCATTTAGTTAAATAAACGAATATGAACACATTTCCCATTCCTTCATTTATGTCCGCGAACATTCGTTCATTTATGTTTGTTTAGGTTCACACATTTAAATTCGTTTATGATCGTTAGTTTAGGTTTGTTTTAAGTTTGTTTGCTGCCGGTTATATATTCATTTAAATTTGTTAGGCCCACTACAGTTTTGTCTAGTTTGATTGTTCATTTCCGATCGTGTGTTCGCTAAAGTTAAACGAACACGCATAAACACGCCCTGTGCAGTTCATTTATGGTCACCAAAAAACTTAATAATGTAAAGATACATACTTTAGAAGATAAATCGAGTTCAAATGATAATATATCTTCATCCAGTGGTACAGAATACAACGGAAACTCCCCAATAGTTAGTAAATTATGAACCTTTTCCTCTTCAAGAAGCTGCAAAGAAGATAAAATTCATAAATACCTAATAAAGTTTGTATTTTCAGGTGCTAAAATAAATAACTTACTTTTTCACACGCAACCGCGCGACGAGGAACAAAATAAACAAAATACTCTCTTTGAAGCCCTTTTGATGTGTCATTATGAATATGGGACGAAATAAACTTCATTAAATGAAGCTGTGTTTGTACAAGGTAGACAACTTTTGTGCAGTTGGTCTCGATTGGATCTGAATTAAGATGATGCAGTTCAGCCCCATGTTCCTGTTTGTGTATAAACATTGTAATTAGCACAGAGAAAATAACATAAATGAGTTGACTTTGGCTTGCCTTGAGAAGTGAAGTCTGCACGATCAATGATAGTGTACCACCTAGTTTTGGATCTATGACCAAACACTTCTTCCCTCGAATCTGTCAATATTTACCAAAATTAAAATTAAACAAACTTTCATTCAGTTTTATTGCATAGTAATGATTGAAGCTTACGTTTTTTAGGATTGCTAAGAGCTCCTTTTGAGACTGATCTCTGTGATTCAAACCAAACAAAATCAAAAAGTGATGCAAAGAAATACATATTCACACGGAAAATTAAGTAGATGAATTGTTGTAAAATAATAATAATAATAATAAAAGTAACCTTATTGAAGTGAAATTGATAGGTCCGTTCTGTAAATTGGGAATTTGAGCCATTATTTGAATCTATGAGTCTCTCCTGTCTGTGTGATCACATATAATCAATCAATCAATAAATAAATACTATACAGAATTGAACTTGTAATTTCAATAATAACTATTAAACTGCAATTATGACAACTGGACTGACTGCAAATTCAGCATAATTAACAATCATAAGGTAATCAAAGGTATTGGAAACTTTAGTGGTGGCATAATTTTGGGGATCCAATAAATCTGAGGAGATGATGCATACATTCATTCATGAACTTGCAAACACTGAAGAAGCAATTGGTGTAATAAATAAAATGTGTTGTTAACAAAGAGAATGAATAGGTTAACGGAATCAATAGTAAAAAAGAAAAAGTAAACCCTAGAAATCAATTAATCAATCAGGTGGTTTTAAATTACGAGGCCTAACAATAAGCAGGTAGGTGAGAGTGTAAAGGTTATATATAATAACCTGAATTTGATTGTGATTAGCGGTTGAACGTGGCGTGCAAGATCGACGGGGATCGGAGGTCCGGTGGAGGATTTTGTTAACGGGAAGGAAAGAAAAAAAGACCAAGGTGAAAAAACAAACAGATAGATAAAAACTTAACTGGACCTTTTCCTTGTGTCTAATTTTATTTTATTTTATATTTTACAAATAAATTATAAAGATATGAAGTTATAAAGTAAATATTATACGGGAGAGAAAATGGTTAGATGGGTTCTATGAAGATACGTATACTTGAGATTTGATGATAAAATGGTTTCACAAATAAATGATGTGTTATAATCCGATTTAAAAGATATCTGGGTTTGATGATACTCATTACCCGTTTATTTTCTTTATTTTAAAATTGTTCCTTAATTATAGATAATATCCGCCAGAATTACAAATTTTGTTCTTTAAAAAAAGCCAAATTACGGTTCGTGTCCTTTTCTAATTTTCCTTGCAGGCGGTGTACTTTAAACTTTTTTTTTCTACACGTTATGTCCTTTACGCTAACTGGGTTAGAAAAACTCAGTTAAATGCCCTCACGTGAGGCGCATGTGAGGGCATTTTTGTCTTTTTTCCTACCCCGCAACTTCTTCTTCTTCTTCTTCATTTTCACTACTTCTGTTTCTGTATCTATTAACACACACACTTTGGATTCATCAATTAACAATCTAGGGTTTCACCAATGGATCCCACCATCCCAATTTCATCACCATACCTCCCACTCTTCTTCTCCATCTTCTTAACCATCTACTCCTCCGCCCACTTCCTCCTCTTCCGCCACTGGACCACCACCCTCCGCCCAATCGCCGCCAGCTGCCTCATCTCACTGACATAAACGGACTCAATATACACGGGATTCGATTGAATCTAATAACAGTAACAATAGCAAGAGAGTTTGGCCAAAAGAAAACTAAATAATACAAATAATAGTATAAAATGCAAACGAAATTCCGGCGAGTTGGAAACCCGTTTCCGGTTAACAGTGGTCAGTCACGAAACCCGAGGTGCGACCCACTAAACAAGATCTAAACCATGTGAACCATAAATGGGCTGGTGAATCTCGTATCCGAACCCGTCGGCTGGCTAGTTAACCCGCAAGACCGAACCATTAAGAACCCAGATCCAAACCCCACATGAACCTATCGAGCCATATTTGGAAACCCATTTCGCGCGAATCCCGGCACGCGAATCATCGGGAAGCGAAACTCCCAAGCGAAACCCCATGCGAAACTGGGGATTTCGCATCCCATGTGCGAAGCTTGTATGCGAAATCCTCGGATGTGTGGCCGAAATTGGAAGGGGCGACGGTGGTGGAGCCGTGAAGTGAGAAAAAGGGGGCCGGCGATGGGGTGTGGCATGTGGTATCAATGCAGCAAGATCTACACAAAACAATATATGCAAGAACAAAAATGAAGAAGAAAGAGGAAGAAGAAGTTGCAGGGTAGGCAAAAAGACAAAAATGCCCTCACATGCGCCTCACGTGAGGGCATTTAACTGAGTTTTTCTAACCCAGTTAGCGTAAAGGACATAACTGTAACACCCCGACCAAAGGCGGATTATACATCGGGGCGCCACATATTGTTTCATTACTCGTGACACTATTGGTGTCAATATTTATTAATACACATTTTATCGCGCACGCGCAGCGGGGAAAATAAAATACATAAATCAAACATAAATCAATATATTATAAATTATAACATTCAAACAACATTAACTAGTCTTGATACATTTTAATTCTAGGTCCAAAAGTAAAAACGTCCTACGTGTCCACAAGCTCCAAAACAGCTACTGCAAACCTGAACATGTGTTAAAATAAACGTCAAACACTTGCGTGTTGGTGAGAAATCAAGTTTAGTACAATACATAGATAACAATAAATCTGCGCGCAACATGTGTATGTCTGGTTTTCAACAAGGGTGTAATCTGATCGGGACCAACTCTAAGAGACAAGACTGCCAGTGCTCACAATTGAGCTCACAAACAAGACTAACTGTGCAAGTGTAACAAAAGAGAAAATCATAAACGATAGTTCTCCCGTGTTCATCTAATGGTACCATGAAAACTGCGGAATAGACCGTCAATACGGTTAATGATCCACACATACAAATAAACAGCCAAGTCTACGTCCTCAACACATGGGATACTGCGCGACTAAAGTTCATAAACAGTTTAAGACTCAAGTTTTGTATGAACACATGAACATCCCAAAGCATTTAAAATAAAAAGGGATTAGATACGAGATAACTCACTTGATAAACGATGCGGTGTAAGATAAAGCAAGAACCAACTTTAAACAAGCACAAGTTAACCTATAAATAAGATTATTGTTTTAATGATCTGTTTTAAGTCTTGATAATAAGTTAGCATAATTAATAAGTAAATTATTATATAATATATATATATTACCGGAAAAGCAGGGCAGAACAGGGAGGAAGACGGAGGCAGAGAGGAAGACGGCAGAGAGAGCAAGGAGCAAGAGAACAGGAGAGATTAAGTGTTTTGTGTGTGTAGTGTTAGGAAAAATAATGTTATTATTTATAGAGAAACCCTAGGGAACACAATCCCTAGGAAAAGGGGAAAAGATCTCAAAAAGCAAAAGATTCCAAAAGCAAAAGATATCAAAAGATATGGCAGCTGCAGGGGCAAGATAAAGCTGACAGCGAACAGTAAAAAGGCATGGGCAGGTCAGATAAAGGTACTGGTCAAGCATGGCAAAAGCAGATCTCAAAAGATAATGTCAGTCACTTTATCTGTCAACCAATGGGGTTGGTGCGCATGCTGCGCCGAAAGTAACTATTCAGACATTAGATGGGTTAGGTCAACGGCTCAAAAGATAAGACAACACAAAAGCAAACGGCTAGATTAAACAGAAGAAAACTCAAAAGGGGTTTAGCGCGAGAAGGCTAAGTGCGCGAGCGCGAAGGCTGGCACAACAATCCTTAGCGTACTGCGGGAAGAATCACAAATCCTTAGCGTGCTGCGTGAAGAACAAGAATTCTAAGCGCATCGCGGGAAGAACATACATTCTTAGCGCATTGCGGGAAGAACATGCATTCTTAGCGCGCTGCGAGAAGAGTTCTCTTCACGCATCGCAGGAACAAGATGTCTTCACGCAGGCTTCCTATGTAAGGAGTCTGGCGCGTGGAGCTGCAGACATCCTTAGGCGGGAAGAACCAAAGGACAAGCAAAGAGTTAGAAGAAAAAGAGGAAACAAGGCTTAAGGGCGGGACAGCGACAAGAGGGAACAGAAGGCGGAAAGAGAGAAGAGGGATGGGACGGCGGAAAGAAAGAGAGAGAGAGGCGGGAAGGAAAATATATATATATTATTATTAAAAGTAAAATATAAGTATAAATAAATATTAAATCATAAAAGAAAGAGATCGGATAAGAGAAACGGGTACCTGGGTCGGGTCGGATCAGGGCAGATGTCACAGTCTCCCCTACTTTAAGAAATTTCGTCCCGAAATTTATCTCGAAGTAGGTTGCGCAGAGAACAGGTGCGGGTACTTGATCTTCATTTGATCTTCCCTTTCCCATGTAAACTCGGCTCCGCGCTTGGACTCCCAGCGAACTTTCACGATAGGGATACGACTGCGCTTGGTTTGCTTAACCTCGCGATCCATAATCTCAACAGGCTTCTCAACGAAATGCATAGATTCATCAATTTGAACTTCATCAAGTGGAATGTGAAGGTTCTCGTCAGCTAAACACTTCTTGAGATTGGATACATGGAACGTTGGATGCACATTACTGAGCGCGGGCGGCAGGTCAAGTCTGTAGGCAACTTTTCCCACACGCGCGAGAATCTTGAATGGACCAACATAACGAGGAGCAAGCTTACCCTTCTTCCCAAAGCGGACAACACCTTTCCAAGGCGACACCTTGAGGAGAACAAGATCACCAACTTGAAATTCGAGAGGCTTTCGCCTACGATCTGCGTAACTCTTCTGTCGGCTTCGGGCAGTCAGCAGATGATCACGGATCTTGGCGATTTTATCGGTTGTCTCTTGAACAAGTTCGGGTCCTGTGATTTGAGTTTCACCCACTTCGCTCCAACAGATCGGGGAGCGGCACTTACGACCGTAAAGTGCTTCAAATGGGGCCATACCAATACTGGAATGATAGCTGTTATTATAAGAGAACTCGATCAAAGGCAGGTGCGAATCCCAATTACCTCCAAAATCAAGAACACAAGATCGGAGCATATCCTCAAGGGTTTGAATAGTTCGCTCAGACTGACCGTCAGTCTGAGGATGATATGCCGTACTCATGTCCAAGCGAGTTCCTAGCGCAGATTGGAGAGATTTCCAAAAGCGAGATATAAAACGGCCATCGCGATCGGATATGATGCTCAAAGGAGTACCATGGCGGCAGACAATATCCTTGACATAAAGCTGCGCGAGCTGCTCAACACGGTAGTTTTCACGAATGGGCAGGAAGTGAGCAGACTTAGTCAATCGATCCACTATTACCCAAATGCTATCATGCTTGCTTGCTGTCAAAGGTAACTTGGTAATAAAGTCCATCGCTACACATTCCCATTTCCACGTAGGAATTTCTGGTTGTTCGAGCAAACCAGATGGACGTTGGTGTTCAGCTTTAACTTTAGAACAAGTCAGGCACTTAGCTACGAACACAGCAATATCCTTTTTCATACCGGGCCACCAATAAGTTATGCGCAAATCCTTGTACATCTTATCAGCGCCGGGATGAATAGAATACCGAGATTTGTGCGCTTCACTCAGGATATCTGCGCGAAGATTCTCATCAAAGGGAATCCAGATGCGATTGAGATAGCAGAGAATTCCACTCAGATTAGGGACAAAGTGCGCTTCCGCGCCACACGCTAACTCGGCGCGAAGGTTACCATTACTGATGGATGCGCGCTGCGCGTCACGAATACGCGATTCAAGGTTGCTTTGAATCGGCGCGAAGTGAAGATGCGTGCGCGGCAAAATACAGTTAAGCTGGCAGGGTTTTCGGCTGAGCGCATCGGCTACCACATTAGCCTTACCAGGATGATACCGGATCTCACAATCGTAATCGCTGATGAGTTCGCTCCATCGGCGTTGTCTCATGTTAAGTTCCTTTTGATCAAAGATATGCTGAAGGCTTTTATGGTCAGTGTAGAGGATACACTTAGTACCATAAAGGTAGTGTCTCCAGATCTTCAAGGCAAAAACAACTGCACCAAGTTCGAGGTCGTGAGTTGTATAATTCTTCTCGTGAACCTTGAGTTGCCTCGATGCGTAAGCGATAACCTTGCCTCGTTGCATAAGAACACAACCGAGACCTTGGTTGGAGGCATCGCAGTACACGACAAAATCATCATTACCCTCAGGTAGTGCAAGAACAGGAGCTTCACACAACAAACGCTTGAGCGTCAGAAAGGCTTCTTCTTGCTTCGAGCCCCAAATATACGGTTTACCTTTGTGCGTAAGAGCTGTTAAAGGCAAAGCGATCTTTGAAAAGTTCGAAATAAAGCGCCGGTAATAACCAGCTAAGCCTAAAAAGGAACGGATCTCAGAAGGAGAGGATGGCGTAATCCAGTTCTTGATTGCTTCAATCTTGGATGGGTCGACATGAATACCCATCTTGTTTACAACATGACCAAGAAACTGTACTTCATCAGACCAGAATTCACACTTGGAAAGCTTAGCATAGAGCTGCTCGGTTCGAAGCTTCTGCAACACTAACCGAAGATGTTGCTCATGCTCGGCCTTGGTCTTAGAATACACCAGAACATCATCGATAAACACGATCACGAATTTATCCAAGAAAGGCCTACACACCCGATTCATTAGATCCATGAAAACGGCGGGTGCGTTGGTTAGACCGAAGGACATGACCAAGAATTCAAAATGGCCATAACGAGTTCGAAAAGCAGTCTTCGGAACATCTTCATCGCGGATGCGCAACTGGTGATAGCCAGAGCGGAGATCAATCTTCGAGAAACAAGAGGCACCTTGGAGTTGATCAAAGAGGTCGTCAATACGCGGTAAGGGATACCGGTTTTTAATGGTGAGTTTGTTCAACTCGCGGTAATCAATACACATGCGAAACGATCCATCTTTCTTTTTAACGAACAACACCGGAGCACCCCAGGGCGAAGAGCTAGGGCGAATGAATCCTTTAGCAGTCAACTCTTGAAGTTGGCTTGCCAATTCTTGCATCTCAGCGGGTGCAAGACGATAAGGAGATTTAGCCACGGGGGAAGCGCCAGGGACAAGATCAATACGAAACTCGACTTCACGAGCGGGAGGGATACCAGGAAGATCATCAGGAAAAACTTCAGGGAAATCACGCACAACAGGGATATCGCGAAGCTTCTTCTCTTCAACAGGTTTAACCACATGGGCTAGAAATGCAATACACTTCTTCCGCATGAGTCTTTGGGCTTCGGCGCAAGACATAAGTTTAAGACCACTGGAGGGTTTTTCGCCGTAAATGTAAAGATCACCATTTTCTCGAGGTATGCGAATCAATTTCTTGGCGCAAATAACTTCGGCGCGATTCTTCGAGAGCCAGTCCATACCAATGATAACATCAAAGCTTCCAAGAGGCATAGGGATGAGGTCAATCAGAAAATCGTTTTCGTTAAGGTTAAGCGTACAATCTTTAATCACCGAGTTAATTAAAACAGTTTCACCGTTAGCCAATTCAACTGAAAAATCTTCTTTTAAATCGTTGCGCGGTCGCGCAAGCTTCTGCTCGAAGGCGCGAGAGATAAAGCTTCGATCGGCGCCAGTATCAAAAAGTACAGAAGCATAAAATCCGTTAAGCAAAAATGTACCATTAACTACGTCATTATTCGCTTGCGCTTGGTGCGCGGTTATGTTAAAAGCTCGTCCACGCGTCACTTGGTTCGAAATCTGGTTCACCGGATTCGCTTGTGTGATTTGCACTTGCAGTCTCGGGCACGCGTTCCGGAAATGACTGGGATCACCGCAGTTAAAGCACGATCTGGGTCGTGGGTTTTGGTAGATTGATTGTGGGTTCTGCGGGTAGACTGGTGGTGTTGGCGAAATTGGATTTGCGGGAAGGACTCTACAGTTTTCAGCAGTGTGACCAGTACGGCCACATCGGTTACAAAGTCGACACGGGGTTTGGGTTGGGTGGTGAAATCTACAGGTTGAGCAAAAGGGATGGTTTCCTGTGTAAGGTTTCTTAGGAGGCGGGGCAGGGAGTGCTGGATTGGTTAGGGCATAGTTGTGAACTACAGGGGGAGTTGGGTAAGCTGACAGAGGGTTAGGCGCGTAAACTGGGGGTTGGTATGCGGGTTGCTGGACAATGGGCGGGTTGGTAAGCGCATAGGCCTTGCGCCTGCGCTTGAGGTTGTTACGGTTTGAGGGTTCAGGTTTGGTTTCTGCGGGTTCAGGGGCAGTTTTGGTGGGTTTGGTCTTCTCAGATCCCCGCAGGAACAGGGTTCCTGCTCTGACATGGTTGTCGCTGAGCACAGCGGCCAACTCAATGGCGTCAGAGAGGGTAACTGGGTTTCTGGCCCATACAGAATCTTGAATTTCCATGGGGAGACCCCCAAGGAATTTCTCGATTGCTCGGCGTGAAGGGGTAACAAGGTGAGGGACCAGTAAGCTTAGCTCGTGGAAGCGCGTCGCGTACTCGCGCGCTTCACCGCTGTATTGCTTCAAGTTCCAGAATTCTTCCTCCAGGCGCTTAATTTCGTTGGGAGGGCAGAATTCTCGCGTAAGAATTTCCTTGAATTCCTCCCATGTCATGCTAGAAGCAGCTTCTGCGCCACGCGCATGGGCTACTCCATTCCACCATGTAAGCGCTCTGGATTCCAGGACACTGGAAGCATATAGGGTTCGTCTTTCTGAGGGGCATTGGGTGTGAAGGAAAGTGTTTTCAATCTTTTCGAGCCATTGGAGCATCACGGTGGCTCCTTCAAGACCTGTGAACTTTGGAGGGTTACCCGCATTAAAGGACTTAATGTTATAACTCGAGGTATTGGTATTGTTTTGGCTCAAAGCTTGGGCTATTGCGGCGGCCATTTCCTGGGAACGTTGCTGTCTACGCATGCGCGAGGCTTCTCTTCTCTGAAATCGGCGAGATAGCGGAGGCATTCTATAAAAGTTTTAATTTTAGTTAATATCTTGGTTTTATCGCAAAGTATAACTTTATAAAGCTTGGTTTCACGGAGTTAGATGCTATCAAAAGTTAAAGTAAAATAAATGACCCAAAATGCAGACTTAATAAAGGTAACAAATTCGAATCAAAAATCGACAATTCATGTATCACCATGACTTTCCGAATTCCCAATTTAAAATATACGAGTAAACGAGTATTGGAGATTGACGATTCATGTATCACCATGACTTTCCAATCTTCAATATAAAATATACAAGAAAATGAGTATTGGAGGTTGACAATTCATGTATCACCATGACTTTTCAAGTCTCCAACCTCAGAACATAATCGTAAATGGAAATTGAAAATCAACTATTCATGTATCACCATGACTTTTCGGATTTTCAATCCCAACAAACGAATATGTAAGTAAAATCAATAAAAATCGAAATTCACAAAAATCGAAATATCGCGGAATAAAACATAAAATCATATACTGCGCAAGTGCGAGCATATTCATAAATAACGAGTAATTAACAATAAGCGCGCAAACATGAGATTTCTCTCATGCGCGAGAAGGGACTCTTAGGTATTCTAGGCCGTTACGTCTAACCACCTATCCTAAAGTCAACGAGCTCTGATACCAATCTGTAACACCCCGACCAAAGGCGGATTATACATCGGGGCGCCACATATTGTTTCATTACTCGTGACACTATTGGTGTCAATATTTATTAATACACATTTTATCGCGCACGCGCAGCGGGGAAAATAAAATACATAAATCAAACATAAATCAATATATTATAAATTATAACATTCAAACAACATTAACTAGTCTTGATACATTTTAATTCTAGGTCCAAAAGTAAAAACGTCCTACGTGTCCACAAGCTCCAAAACATCTACTGCAAACCTGAACATGTGTTAAAATAAACGTCAAACACTTGCGTGTTGGTGAGAAATCAAGTTTAGTACAATACATAGATAACAATAAATCTGCGCGCAACATGTGTATGTCTGGTTTTCAACAAGGGTGTAATCTGATCGGGACCAACTCTAAGAGACAAGACTGCCAGTGCTCACAATTGAGCTCACAAACAAGACTAACTGTGCAAGTGTAACAAAAGAGAAAATCATAAACGATAGTTCTCCCGTGTTCATCTAATGGTACCATGAAAACTGCGGAATAGACCGTCAATACGGTTAATGATCCACACATACAAATAAACAGCCAAGTCTACGTCCTCAACACATGGGATACTGCGCGACTAAAGTTCATAAACAGTTTAAGACTCAAGTTTTGTATGAACACATGAACATCCCAAAGCATTTAAAATAAAAAGGGATTAGATACGAGATAACTCACTTGATAAACGATGCGGTGTAAGATAAAGCAAGAACCAACTTTAAACAAGCACAAGTTAACCTATAAATAAGATTATTGTTTTAATGATCTGTTTTAAGTCTTGATAATAAGTTAGCATAATTAATAAGTAAATTATTATATAATATATATATATATTACCGGAAAAGCAGGGCAGAACAGGGAGGAAGACGGAGGCAGAGAGGAAGACGGCAGAGAGAGCAAGGAGCAAGAGAACAGGAGAGATTAAGTGTTTTGTGTGTGTAGTGTTAGGAAAAATAATGTTATTATTTATAGAGAAACCCTAGGGAACACAATCCCTAGGAAAAGGGGAAAAGATCTCAAAAAGCAAAAGATTCCAAAAGCAAAAGATATCAAAAGATATGGCAGCTGCAGGGGCAAGATAAAGCTGACAGCGAACAGTAAAAAGGCATGGGCAGGTCAGATAAAGGTACTGGTCAAGCATAGCAAAAGCAGATCTCAAAAGATAATGTCAGTCACTTTATCTGTCAACCAATGGGGTTGGTGCGCATGCTGCGCCGAAAGTAACTATTCAGACATTAGATGGGTTAGGTCAACGGCTCAAAAGATAAGACAACACAAAAGCAAACGGCTAGATTAAACAGAAGAAAACTCAAAAGGGGTTTAGCGCGAGAAGGCTAAGTGCGCGAGCGCGAAGGCTGGCACAACAATCCTTAGCGTACTGCGGGAAGAATCACAAATCCTTAGCGTGCTGCGTGAAGAACAAGAATTCTAAGCGCATCGCGGGAAGAACATACATTCTTAGCGCATTGCGGGAAGAACATGCATTCTTAGCGCGCTGCGAGAAGAGTTCTCTTCACGCATCGCAGGAACAAGATGTCTTCACGCAGGCTTCCTATGTAAGGAGTCTGGCGCTTGGAGCTGCAGACATCCTTAGGCGGGAAGAACCAAAGGACAAGCAAAGAGTTAGAAGAAAAAGAGGAAACAAGGCTTAAGGGCGGGACAGCGACAAGAGGGAACAGAAGGCGGAAAGAGAGAAGAGGGATGGGACGGCGGAAAGAAAGAGAGAGAGAGGCGGGAAGGAAAATATATATATATTATTATTAAAAGTAAAATATAAGTATAAATAAATATTAAATCATAAAAGAAAGAGATCGGATAAGAGAAACGGGTACCTGGGTCGGGTCGGATCAGGGCAGATGTCACAATAACGTGTAGAAAAAAAAAGTTTAAAGTACACCGCCTGCAAGGAAACTTAGAAAAGGACACGAACCGTAATTTGGCTTTTTTTAAAGGACAAAATTTGTAATTCTGTCTTTTTTTTAAATAAAATAGGATATTAATTTTGAATATATCTCTATTTTATGAGATTTTCATATCAAATATTTTATGAGATTATTTTTTAATATAATGAGATGTTAAAACCCATTAAAGAGATATCTGGGTTTGGTGAGACCTTTACCCATGAATTCGGGTCAAATGCGTGAGAAACCTTCATTTACAAATAAAGCAATCTGATGACTTGAGAGAATGATATATTATACATATAATGTACCAGTCACATGTATATATATATATATGAGGATTGTCTTTTTAGCATCACCCTTAATAAGAGTTCAAAAAACAATACCTAATTTTTGTTGGAAATTAATTTATATTGAAGTCAAATAGTAAAAAATGTATTAAAATATTCCCAACATCGGACGTGCTAAATAAACGAGGGGTTTTAGAAGCAACAAATCTATGTCAGTTGTACCAAGTTACACTAGATAGAACACCTATTAGTGTCATGCTACGTGGCTTTTTTTTTTCGGGGTGGGGGGGGGGTGTTATGCTTTTGAGGTTATAAATCTTTTTAAAGAGCAGTTAAATATGAGGGCACAAGCCATAAAGACGAAAGTAATTCAATCAATTATCCTCATGACGTGCCAGTGTTTGTGGAAGACAAGAAATGAAGCTCTTTTCAATAAGACATGAGTGTCAATTGATAGGCTAAAGGAAACATCCAACGACTCACATTCTTATGAGTGAAAAATACCAAGAAATATCAAATGTGTGAAGCATAAACAACACTTGAAAATATAGGATGGTTCATTGGATAGCTTGGAAATTAATTATCATCATTATCCTTTATTTTATTTAAAATTGAAGTTTATCTTTTGTTTGTTTACTTATTTTCTAATTTGTTTGGAGTCAAAGTCATCTACGTTGAGTTTGTTAGGAAGCCGTATCCAAGGGTTATAAAGAGCCCGTTAGTTTTTGCTATTTGCTGTATTTGTTCCTTTTTCATATAACCAAGAAAAGTGTTGCATAAAAATTTTTATGTAAGTTTGTGATTTGTGTTCTTGATTCGTTTGTCAAAAGTTTAACAAAATGGTGTGCCTAGAATGAGAAGAATGATGTATATGTACTTATGCGAAGGCTAGCTGCCTGCTAGTCTCCTTTTGAATGTTTAATAAAAGATGGCCGCTCAAAAAAAATCATGGTGTCCTGCCTGTGTTTACTAACTTTAGTTACTGATATTAAAGTAATTTCTATGATTCTAAGTTGAGTTTAAGAAATTATTAATATATAGCAAATAACAAGTTTGGTACCGCAAGTGTCCTATTGGGCCACTTGGTGGCACCAAACTGGCCCATAAATTTTATTTTTGTTTTTTACTTCAGTAATCGTAACGAACGTAACGAAAACCGACTGAACGTCAATTATTTTATTTTTTAGTTCCGATATCATAACAAACGTGACAGAATCCGACCGAATTCTTGTAAACTCACCGCCTGGGATCGACAACAGTCGAGTTTTACCAACACTCGAGTTTACCGACCGGCGCCACCACATTGGTCCACCTCAATTTTTATATATTTTTTGTTTTATATTTGGTTTTAATTCTGGTACAATAACACACGCCACCGAAACCAACTGAATTTGTGTCGACTTACCAGCTCAATGCTTAAGTTTTGACACCGTGTGAGTTTTAACGACCCTTGCGCCGGATAAAAAAACTAGTTGAAGAAACACTAACCGGACCCCGGGCAGATTACGGGTAACCTGGGGGTTAGATAGCTGTTTCCCACGAGGGGTTAGACCCGGCAAAGATGGTTCTTCTGATAACCTGCAAAACAGACACCGTGAGCTTGTCACTGAGAAGGGGGGGTTCCTCCTTGTGACCACCCTCCGGCGTGAGAATCAGACTAGATTGCTCTTTAAATATAAATGTATATTAAGAGATTGCTAGAGCAGATATCAGGTATAATATGATAAGATATGTTAAGATGAGATGATCATACCATTTGTGGTATTTATAGCCGAAGGTAGGTTTCCAAGGAGGTGTGACCTGCTAAATAGTATTCCTGTTCCACCAACAGTGGCCTACGCACGTGCCATGCTGGTAGTTGGTGAGTAGGCAGCGGCTGATAGTGACCAGGCCTGCTGTGTACTATTCCTTTTTCACCAACTACAGGCTATGCACGTGGTATGTCAGGAGTTGGTGAGTAGGTAGCGGCCAATAGTGACATACAGTACAAGAGCATGCTGCTCGCCATACTGTTGTCAATGAGCTGTCGTATCTTTGGACAGATCTTTTGCCCATACCTCGTCAGGTACAGTAAAAGATCCTCAGTATCGTACGGACTGGCTCATTTGGGCGGGAGTATTCCCCCTCCCGCCTTTGTGCGGGAATGTTCCCGGCTTGCTCATTCCTTCTTCAGGTGACTGCTGAATTATTATGAGAGTTAAGCCTTGTGCGTGTAGCCATGCTGCGCGGGTGGCCTTCCCTGATGGCCGGTATCCGTAACTGCGGGAACAGGCGGAGTACCTGGAAACCATTGGGAGGCGTTTCCTGCGGGGACAGCTTGCGTACCGCACATGAGGACGTCACGTCTCTGAGCGTGGTGGGTCCTGCTGATCCAGTTGGTTTCTGCGCAGACGTTCCTTTAGTTTAGTCTTGCGGGTTCAACCGCGCAGACGTCCGTTAAGGAGTCTTGCGGGTTGAACTGCGCAGACGTCCCTTTTCAAGGTGAGTCTGTGGGTCCAACTGGGCTCTGCTGGGACCTACCTCTTCACTAGTTCAATACATACGTAAATGATGAAATATAGTGAGGCCATTCTTTGAATGAGCAAGAAATTAGCTGATCACAAAGATGTAAAATCAATGAACTACCTAACACTTGTGCACATATTGTGCTACCACACCTTGCCCTTAGGAGAAAATTGGCATGTTCTATTCATGCTTTTCATTAAGGGTTGTAATCATGAGTAACTTTTCAAGAACAATAAAACCAGGTTCATTTGGGCAACTGATGACTTATGTTTACTCGAGTTAAATTGCTGATCAAAATGTTCAACTTATAGAACTTATCATCATAAAACAGACACAAATAGGCGACCATCGACACGATTGCATCACTCCACCGCTACCATCAACACAATCGCCAATATTATTATCACTGCGTCCATCCCGGACACAACTCTAATCATATGGAGGAAACCAAAGATCCAGAGTCCCTTGCAGGTTCCTTAAGCGAACCTTTGGTCCACCTCTTTAACATCTCCAATGCAGCCCGGGGCTGATCCATTGGAACCATATGGCCCTCATCATGAACCTTTAGGAAGCTAAGCGGTCCATAGCTTTTAAGCAAACCCGCTTCGGTTCCATCAACTTCAAAAGGAACTTCCAAAGAAGCAATTAAACTTTTCTTTTCCTTTCCATTCCATAGCATGAACCCATCTCGAATTACCTATACCCAAAACAAACAAAAAAACAATAATAAGAATAATAATCAAGATTTTAATAGTCTAGTACACGGACAGTGAACACTAACCGAGCCAGTTGCAGACAAGGTCATATTCTCCAGCATACACAAGCAACTTAATTCCATCTTCTAAAAGATCAGGAATGCCAACTTCAAGATTCTTCATCCAATCCATTAGCAAAGCTTGATAAACGCTTGTGCTACAAGAAACGAACTCTATATCTCCGACTCCAAGAGCTTGACGAACTGATTTCTCGTTAAGAAGCGTTTCCACGTCTGAGAAATCATAGCATAAGCTCCCAATACACTCTTTTCTAATGTCATAATACTAAAAACCGAATACAATGTTAAAACTGGTATAAATTGTTAAATACTAGGAAAAACCAAGGTTTCTTACGTTGATCTTGCCGATTATAGAGATGATTGAACTGAAAATTCCGTTGCATACCAAGTATCCGGCCAAACAAGACACCGTTCCATTAGTGTCTATAATGAAAACTAAATTTCAGCAGGAGAAAGTGATCACAGGTGCGTATGGGTGTAAACAAGCAAACCGCTCGTGAGCTACTCGAGATCGGCTCGTTAAAAGCTTGAACCGAGGCAAGCTTAAACAAGCTCAAGCCCAAAAATAAGCTTGTTTATTAAACGTCCTCGATCCTAAGCTTCACCTACCAAGCTAAAGTCGGTTCGCGAGCCTAAACAAGCCTATTGCTTATATTAATTTTTATTATTTATATTCAATATATATTTATATAACAATTATTAATACATATAAAATTGTGATAAAAATAACTAAAAATATATATTATGTTATATATAAAAAATATAATTAAATCATTTATAAAAAAATAAATATAAACGTACAAAACTAATTAATAAATAATAAACAAGCCAAGCTAGAGCTTTGGAAATAATGCTCGAACTGATCCAAGCTCTCGCTCAAGTCTAGTCGAGCTCGGCTCGTTTACACCCCTGAGTGTGTGTGTGTGAGAGAGAGAGAGAGAGAGAGAGAGAGAGATGCAAGATTACCACACACTTTTATTGCAGCTTCACACACAGGCACGATCAAGTTAATGCGTTTATATTGGGATTCCTTGATAAGTCCCATATCCAATGCATAATCTGTATAAGCCTTGTTTGCTGGATCTGTGAGCCCATTTCCAATGGCAAAGCCCTATATAACAACTCATTCATAAGCACAGGCAAACCAACTCAATTCAGAAGCAAAAAAGTAAAGAAAATGAGTCGAAACACAAAATGAAACCTTTAGGTTTATGTGAATTCCTTCTTTAGCTTTGTTTCCTTGGTGGACCCGAGCAGCAACAGCAGGAATATAATGACCAGCATATGATTAACCAGTAATGTAAAATTCATTGTTTACAAGTTCAGGATGCTCTGCAAAGAACGCCTGAAATGTAACACCAGTAAATCAAATCTTTAATAGTTATCGTTATCATTATCATAAACACAAGCAATAAGAAAAAGCAGCATACCTGTAAGAAGTCATAAAGATCATCACTCACACCCTGTTCATCATGGCGAATGTCTCTTTTATCAGAGCTGTAACTAAACCCGGTCCCAGTAGGTTGATCAACATAAATCAGATTTGATGCCTGAAATTGCACAAAATTGAAGTAAAGCATTTTTTTAAAACAAAGGGTAAGTTATAAAGAGACAAAAATATCATCATTTCTTAAACATGATGATCAATATTCAACCGAGAAAGAGTTACCTTGTCCCAGCCATACTCGTTCCAGACAAGGGTTAAGTTATCACCAATCTTGAATGGACCATTTTCATAGAAAAGGGCTAGCTCACTGCTGCAACCTGGTCCTCCGGTCAGCCAAATAACTACAGGGTTACCTTGTCCCAGCCATACTCGTTCCAGACAAGGGTTAAGTTATCACCAATCTTGAATGGACCATTTTCATAGAAAAGGGCTAGCTCACTGCTGCAACCTGGTCCTCCGGTCAGCCAAATAACTACAGGGTTACCTTGTCCCAGCCATACTCGTTCCAGACAAGGGTTAAGTTATCACCAATCTTGAATGGACCATTTTCATAGAAAAGGGCTAGCTCACTGCTGCAACCTGGTCCTCCGGTCAGCCAAATAACTACAGGGTCATGTTGGTTGTTTCTTGACTGGAAGTAAAAGTAAAACATCCTGCACAATCCAAATACTGAGCATCATGTCCTTGTTCATTTGTTCAATCCTTTTTAAAAGTAACAAAGAGGTATAAGCAAGCGCATGTCTGTCAAAGAAAGCACAGAAGTGATAGAACAATATATGTGATCTGACAGTGTTGAAGGCATCATATACATAATGTTTTAGAGAATGTACTTGGCATTATGTGTAATACCCGTAAATTTTAGTTTTACAAAATATGATATAATAATAATAATAATAATAATAATAATAATTTAAAATTGAAACCTAGATGATTTCAAACTCATGACTGAGCATATGTTTATTATTTTATATTCCAATCATCATCTAGATCAACTTGTTTCAAATTCAAACGTGAGCAGCAAACAATCAACTTATTTAGGAATTTGATCACGCTTATAACTCGTTTAATATATATATACACAAACGCGATAAGACTCCAACATAAATCTCACAAAACCCTACCGCCATCATATTCGGTTCTGCCGTTACTTGAAAACCACCGCCGCCGCAACTGTTTTAAACCACCACCACTGGCCTCTCTCTCTCTACGTGACCCTACCTTGTTTCTGATTCAAGCGGTCGCCGGTGACTCCACTGCCGACGGACCGTCACGGACCTGTAGTAGTTCATCGCTGCTATCCTTGCAAATTTCATTGCTTCCGTGTCGCGAGACAAGTTCACTTCGTCACCACCGTCAAGTACCGTGCACCACCACCGCCCTGCAACTCACCGGAGAAACCGGGCACCGCAGCCACCGTTACACGAGTCCTCGCCGACGCTGCTGGTAGTCAGCCAACCACCGCTCACTTCCATTCCCTGCTCGTGCACGTGAGGTCTTCGCCACCACCGCAACCCGTTGCCGGAAATCCACGTCGTTGTAGCTACGATCCTTAGCTTCTGGTTTGTACATGATTTAACTTGTTCTAGTACATAAGTTGCTCTTGTTAGTTAATTTGTTCCCGCGACGAAAACTTGTGTAATCGGAATCAATGTTTTTAAATGATGATCTTAAACAAAGGAATTTTCTTTAACTTTCGTTGGGATCTGTTTGTTTATATTTGGATTTTGGCACTCTAAGTAAGGATATTGAAAGTAATAAACTTAGATATAGGATTTAAGCATATGAAAAGATATAATAGTGCATACTCTATTGTCAAATTGGTGTCCAATTCATTCACGTGAGTAATTAGTATGTACGTATGGATATATGTAGGGGTGTGTGTTGGTTAGAATTAAAACTAAACATAACTAATAAGAATTTATGAATATTCAAATTATAGGTGTTAGTTAAATAAAGAATTGGTTGGTGTTCTGAGTAAAGTTATGCCATGTTATCCTACTTCTTGCATGACAAAAAAAAAGGTTTTTGTAATTCAAAGTTATATATATAAATGTTTATATTTTGAAAACTTAAAACTTTTGGATAATTAGTAAAACGATCATATGACAAGTAGTTTTATTAATAGATCATGATTTATAAGTGTGGCCGTCGCGGGAAAATTAACGAGTCGCCGAATTTAATTAAGTTATATATGTTTAACTCGTTATATAAATGTAACTAAATGATAGGTTCTTATACGTGTTATGGACGACTTGTTCATTTTTTTTGCTTTGATTGCTAAACCAAGGTACGGATTCTGTTTTTGTTTCCTTTTAGTATTATTTATACTCCGTTACTTTGTTGTACGGATTCTGTTTCCTGTTACTTCGTAGTACGGATTCTGTTTTTGTTTGCTCTTAGTATTATTTATATTCCGTTATTTTGTAGTACGGTTTCCGTTTACTTTTAGTCATAGTATATTAACTCTATTTCGTTACTTCATAGTACGGATTCTGTTTCTTGTTACTTCATAGTACGGTTTATGTTTTTGTTACTCTTAGTATTAATTATAGTCTGTTACTTTGTTGTACGGTTTCTGGTTTCTTTCTCTAATAGTATTAATTATATTCCGTTACTTCGTAGTGCGGCTTTTGTTCTCGTTTACTAATAGTATTGAATCTATTCCGTTACTTTGTAGTACGGATTTTCGTTACGCGTCAGTTATATTTTGAGTTCAGTTATCTTATATAATATATTTTTGTAGCATGCAATAGATTATTTATTTTGTACTCTTTATTGCATGTTTCGGTTTGAATATGTTTAGTTATATGGTGTTATCTTTTGTACTCTATCACCCGAGCATGTCTGAAATGTCGTATGGGCGTCAACGGCATGCACTTATCGTGACAGTGCGTAATAAAAGTTTATGGCGTCTCTAGCTTGTGCTTTCGTAGCACATTGGCCACTTAGAGGCGTATAGATCGATCTTAGCTCCGACTCCTGACTCCTGACTCCTGACATGGCACTTATCGTGACAGTGCGTAATCAAAGTTCACGGCGTCTCTGAAAGTACTCATGTAGTACCTTGGCCACTTAGAGGCGTATAGATCGATCTTAGCTCCGACTCCTGACTCCTGACTTCTGTTTGAGATGGAACAATGTGTGCACGCCACCCACACCGTCTCCTTGGTGCATGGACTAGCTAGCTGTGTACCCCTCTGTTTAGGCTCTGGGTGCTTCCGTATTACACGACCCTTTTATTTTAACATCATCGTCGTGTATTTTAGTAATCATATTTTGTTTCGCTATATTTCTGGTCCGTTTTGATATGTGTATACGCATTTGGTTAAATTTGAGTATATTCAGATTGCGTCCCGATCGTGTATCGGATTATGTTTCGCATTTAATTATAGTTCGGTCTAAAACGTGGTTTTATATCCGCAATAGTTTCAGTTCTATTTCAGTATGTGTTTTGTCTTATGTGTGCTTTTACCTATACTATTGTTCTTTCCGTTACTGGGCAATTTTTGGCTCAGCCGTATTTTCTTGTTTGTGTCTGTCTTATTTGCTAACAGGTAATCCGGGATTCGGGGAATTTAGTGATGAGAGATAAAAATGAAGTTCAAGCTTATAAAAGTTAATTCATTTTGTTTAATAATATGACGTAGGTTGCATTAATTTTTGTTGTATTTTGGATTGTGGCGTTGATTTGATATCTGTAATAGTAACACGTTAGCCTGTTCCGGGTTGGGGTGTTACATTATGAGAATGCTTTCTGGTAATAGCCAGCATGATGGCCTAACTCCTCAACCGAAACGCCATCAGAATCAACGTAGTTAGGGAATCTAAACAGCTTCTCGACTATCTTCGAGCGCGCAACAGAAGTGTTGGTAGCATCACGCTCGACGATGTTGACAGAGTGTTTGGGGAACAAATTGAGGTCTCTGATGAGCTTCTTCGCTTGAGTTGCAGGTAACTTAGTGTCCGGCAGTCGGAAACTGATCGCTGGAGAAAGGAGAGAGAGGAAGAGAGGGAGGAGTAGTCTCAAACGGTCCATTAGAGGAATGAAGATTCGAGTTTTGGGAAGAAATAGTGTATAGGTAAAGGGTGGTTTTGGGAAGAAAGAGTGTATCCGTGATCATCTCAATGCTTATTCTCATTTTCAAATAATTGTTTTATTTGCATTGGTAATATACCCATACCCATGAATGTTTTACCTACTTGTAAAGTTATTCAACCACCATAAATGAACCTAAAACCAAGGTATTTCAACTGATCTCTGAAGATTACCATAACCAATATTGATCCAAGATTCACTACAGCGTTTCCGGTCCACAGACCAAGGTAAAGCAACTAAAAGATGCTTATTGGGGTTCTACTCTTTATGGTGCAACTATGTTAAAAACTAAAGTGCACGAATAATGATCCGAGGCCATGCCCAACATTATTTACAAACCATTATATGGATGAAACCAAAGATCCAGGGTCCCTTGCAGGTGCTTTAAGCGAGTCCTCGGTCCACCTCTTCAACATCTCCAATGCAGCCTGGGGCTGATCCATAGGAACCATATGGCCCGCATCATGAACCTTCAGGAAGCTAATTGGTCCATAGCTTTTAAGCAAACCCGCTTCAGTTCCATCAACTTCAAAAGGAACTTCCGAAGAAGCATTAAACTGCTCCTTTCCTTTCCATTCCATAGCATGAACCCATCTCGAATTACCTATACCCAGAACAATAATAATAATAATAATAATAATAATAATAATAATAATAATAATAATAAAACAATCAAGATTTTATTAGTCTAATAAATGACCAGTGAACACTAACCAAGCCAGTTGCAGATGAGGTCATATTCCCCAGCATACACAAGCAACTTAATTCCATCTTCTAAAAGATCAGGAATGCCAACTTCAAGATTCCTCATCCAATCCATAAGCAAAGCTAGATAGACGCTTGTGCTACAAGAAACGAACTCTATATCTCCGACTCCAAGAGCTTGACGAACTGATTTCTCATTAAGAAGTGTTTCCATGTCTGAGAAATCATAGCATAAGCTCCCAATACACTCTTTTCTAATGTCATAATACTAAAAACCAAACAAAGCGTTAACGTTAACAGGTATAAATTGTTAAATACTAGGAAAAACCAAGGTTTCTTACGTTGATCTTGCCGGTAATAGAGAGGATTGAAAGGAAAATTCCGTTGCATACCAAGTATGCAGCTATACAAGACACGGTTCCATCAGTGCCTAAAATAGCAAAATGAAAACAAAATTTCAGCAGGAGAAAGTGATGGCGGGTGTAAAGAGCCAAACCGCTCGTGAGCTACTCGAGATCCGCTCGTTAAAAGCTTGAACCAAGGTAAGCTAAAACAAGCTCAAGCCTAAAAACAAGCTTGTTTAATAAACGAGCCCGATCCAGAGCTTCACTTATCAAGCTCAAGCAGGTTCGCGAGCCTAAACAAGCCATGCCCGATAAATTCTATTATATATACTCATAATATATGTATATGATAATTATTAATAGATATAAAATTGTGATAAAAATAGCTAAATTTATATTATTTTAATTAATCCTAAAAATTATAATTAAATTATATATATAAAATAACTATAAATGTACCAGTATTAATTAATACAAAACCACCTTTCAAAAAATAACTACAAAAGTAATGGCCCAGATCGAATTAAACACGAGAATATTTTATTAATCATGAAAATAACTCAAAACTTGATCAATTCTCCAATAACCCTTACATGAATTCTTTAGGGTTATATAGAGGCTCGATTACAATTAGAGTAAAATACAAACTCCTATTTATCTATTAAATAAAATTTCATCTATATCTAATAAATAAAATAGATAATTATCTCTAATTATAATAATTAATTAATTAATGAGATCAATCCATTAGCTAGAACCGGCCCCACCTTCCCGACCCATAACTCGATTCGGGAATTAACTCCAACAATCACCCCCTTAATTTGCGAACCGGAATAGGCGGACCTTTAACTTCGAACACGTCTCTTTTGTTCCTTTTGATTTGACCCACGATCTTGACCTTCTCGGCTTTCACAACCATATTGGTATTCATCATCTTGGTCTTCACCTCCTGGAACTTCTCTTGATCCATGACTTTGTTCTTTCAGCTCTCCCGAACTCGACCTCCTTTATGACCATGTCCCCGACCATTCCCTCGGCCGCATGAACTCGCATAACTAGTCCTTCGGTTGCGATTCTTGTCATCTAATCGAGCGAACAACAGTTTTCCTTGATCATCTTTTGTTCCCGAATCGTTTAACTTTTTCTGAATCGGCATAGATTTCTTAACATAACCCGGAACTCCCAATGTTAATTTAATCGTGTATAACCGGTTTCTCGTTCGAAACGCCTTCATCATAAGTTTACCCCCTTCATCATACAAGAGCAAATAATTCTCCTTCATACAAACATCATACCCGTTCTCCGTTGCTTGACCGAGACTTAGTATATTATCTTTTAAACTTGGTATAAATAAACATCAGATAAAACCCGATCATCTCCGGTTTTCGATTTTAATAAAATCTTCCCTTTACCACATATATCAACACACGACCCGTCCCCGAAATTTACCTTACCTGTTATATTGTTGTTGAGTTCGGAAAAATATGGCTGGTTACCTGTCAAGTGGTTCGACGCTCTGTGGTCGAGATACCAAGTGTCTTCCTCCACTTTCTCGGCTTCAAGCCTTTTCGGGTTAACTCGTTCTTCGTTTAAGTAAACCGTCTCGTGACAATTTAAATAACCAGCCGGATCATTATCGGCTTGTTCTTTCGTTTCAGCCATTTGCTCGTCTTCGTTCCGGACACGAGGACGCGAAGTGTCCCATCTCGTCACACCGAAAACACTTAATCTGGGAGCGGTCTTTCCTTTCTCTTACCCGCCCTTCGGTTTGGTACGATCCTTGTCCTCCGGTTTCCCGACTTCTTCCACGTTCCCATGAACTCGGTCCACCTCTACCTCGGCTACCGGACTGATCATACGATTTACCTTTGTAACTACCTTATGATCAATTGAAAAGTAACTGACTTTGAGACTCATAAGCGCGCTCTCTCCCTCGTAGGCGTTCCTCAAACGCTTTAAGTCTTCCAATAGCATCTTCAAACCTCATACTATCGAGATCAACAGTTTGCTCAATTGAGGCTACCAGGTTGAAGTATTTGTCTGGAACCGCGTCGAGTAACTTCTTCACCAAAACATCTTGCTCGAATACGTAACCAAGACCCGTTGCCTTTGAAACCATACCGGTTATTTTTCCTGCAAACTGATCAACGGTCTCGTTTTCCACCATCTTGAGTTTCTCAAATTCACTTTTCAACGTTAGGAGTCGAGCCTTTTGGACTCGCTCGACCCCAACATATTGTGCCTTCAAAGCCGCCCATATTTCTCGTGCATTCTTGTATTGAGCAATCTGAAGAAGAAAACCTTCCACAACTTGAAACAAAAACGACCTTGCCGTTTTATTCTTCTTCGCATCAATAGCCGCAACCGCACCCTCTTCTGGTTGAACGACTTCCCATAACCCTTGATCGTCCAAAATCACTTCCACCAAAATCGCCCATGTAATGCAATATGTTCCATTCAATTTGGTAACCTGTAATGATATCCCCCCGGTCACTTTGGGTTGGATTATCGGCCTTTCTTCTTCACCTGCTATTGACGCCCTTTTTTTTCTTCCGTCGGTAAACACTTAATGGTGTCGAACTCCCTTGCTCCAGTCCGTTGGAACAAATACTAACAATTCAGCCCCGAACCACTTTTCAGAACCGAACTCGTTTGCTCAAAAAACCCAAGCTAACGAACACCTGTTGCTAAAATAAAATATAATATATTTTCTTTTCTTTTGATCGTCACACAGAAGAAAAGAAAAAAAAACAATTTCTTGTTTATCACTTTTATGTACTCTGCAACCTTGCCCACAAAGATCCAAAAACTTGACTTTTGTGACACTTACCACACTTCAATTGAAAACCACAATCAGAATAAAGAACTTCTAATCTCGCGCCGGACGGATGATCCTTAGCCTGCCGCAAAGCCGAAACTTAACAGCCCTTGGTTCAATTTGGATAATTCCTTGCAACACTCCGATCGTAAACCAACTTGTTTTCGAGTTGTCGCTGCACATACAACCTATTCGCTGCACCACCGTAACAGTACCCACTCGGAAACCCAACCTGGTTCCGATATGCGCCGATTCAGAAACCCAACTCGCCTCCGATCACGGTACCGTTGATCCGCCTCACCGCCGATCAAAATTAACTCGATTATCGATTTCTTGAACTAGGCTCTGATACCAATTAATGGCCCAGATCGAATTAAACACGAGAATATTTTGGCACAACTCACCAATTTTATTAATCAAGAAAATAACTCAAAACTTGATCAATTCTCCAATAACCCTTACATGAATTCTTTGGGGTTATATAGAGGCTCGATTACAATTAGAGTAAAATACAAACTCCTATTTATCTATTAAATAAAATTCCATCTCTATCTAATAAATAAAATAGATAATTATCTCTAATTATAATAATTAATTAATTAATGAGATCGATCCATTAGCTCGAACCGGCCCCACCTTCCCGACCCATAACTCGGCTCGGGAATTAACTCCAACAAAAAGTACTTGGCCAAGCTTCTTGCTAGTTTTAATACAAAACCACCTTTCAAAAATAATAATAATAATAATAATAAGTAATAAACGAGCCATGCCCGAGCTAGTTAAAATACTCGCGAGCCGAGCCAGAGCTTTAAAAATAGAACCGATCCAAGCTTTCGCTCTAGTAAATTAAGCAAGCTCAAGCCTAGTCGAGCTCGGCTCGTTTACACCCCTCTGTGTGTGTGCGTGTGTGTGTGAGAGAGAGAGAGAGAGAGAGATGCAAGATTACCACACAGCTTTATTGCAGCCTCACACACGGGAACAATCAAGTTGATGCGTTTATATTGGGATTCCTTGATAAGTCCCATATCCAATGCATAATCTGTATAAGCCTTGTACTGAATTGCTGGATCTGTGAGTCCATTTCCAATAGCAAAGCCCTATATAACAACTCATTCATAAGCACATGCAAACCAACTCAATTCAGAAGCAAAAAAAAGTAAAAAAAAAATGAGTCAAAACACAAATAAAACCTTTAGGTTTATGTGAATGCCTTCTTTTGCTTTGTTTCCTTGGTGGACCCGAGCAGCAACTGCAGGAATATAATGGCCAGCATATGATTCACCAGTAATGTAAAAATCATTGTTTACAAGTTCAGGATGCTCTGCAAAGAACGCCTGAAATGTAACACCAGTAAATCAATTATTTAATACTTAGTAGTTATCATTTACATATCACAAACACAAGCAACAAGAAAAAGCAACATACCTGTAAGAAGTCATAAAGATCATCACTCACACCCTGTTCATCATGGCGAATGTCTCTTATATCAGAGCTGTAACTAAACCCTGTCCCAGTAGGCTGGTCAACATAAATCAGATTTGATGCCTGAAGTTGCACAAAATTGAAGTAAAGCATTTTTTTCAAACAAAGGGTAAGTTATAAAGAGACAAAAATATCATCATTTCTTAAACATGATGATCAATATTCAACCGAGAAAGAGTTACCTTGTCCCAACCATACTCGTTCCAGACAAGGGTTAAGTTATCTCCAATCTTGAATGGACCATTTTCATAGAAAAGGGCTAGCTCACTGCTGCAACCTGGTCCTCCGGTCAGCCAGATGACCACAGGGTCATGTTCATTGTTTCTTGACTGGAAGTAAAAGTAAAACATCCTGCACAATCCAAATACTTAGCATCATGACAGTGTTCAGTGTTCAATGTTCTTAAAAGTAGCAAAGAGGTAAAAGAGAGTTTGTGCAAGACAAGAAAGCATAAAAATTGACATGATAATAACAAGTGATCTGACAGTGTTCATGGTATCATATCAGAGTCGGTGATACAATAGCAGTTATAGTCTATGTTTACAAAGACGTAGCAAACAACAGTCCTGCATTTAATCTCTTCACAAGTCGATTCAGTTGCAGAATGATTCATAATCTACACAAACCTAATTGATTCACGAACAAGCAAAATAACAAACAACAATCCTGCATTCAGTCTCTTCAAAATTCAATCTACAAATTTTAGGCCCTTAACAAAATCATCCTAACAATTTATTTCAAAATAATTCATAATCTAAGCAAACTTAATTGATTCACGATCAAGGAAAGTAACAAACAAACAGTCCTGCATTCAATCTCTTCACAAGTCGGTCTACAAATTTTAGGTCATTCACAAAAATCATCCTAACTATTAACTTCCAAATGATTCACAATCTAAGCAAACTTAATTGACTTACAAACAGGCAGAGTAACAAACAACAGTCGTGCATTCAATCTCTTCAACATTCTATCTACAAATTTTAGGTCATTCACAAAAATCATCCTAACTATTAACTTCCAAATCACTCATAATCTAAGCAAACTTAACTGATTCACGAGCAAGGAAAGTAAGAAACAAAGATCCTACATTCAATCTCTTCACAAGTCGATCTACAACTGTTAGATCATTTAACAATCATCCTAACAAATGACTACAAAATGATTCATAGTATAAGCAAACTTAACTGATTCAGGAACAACAATCCTTCGTTCAATCTCTTCACAATTCAATCTACAAATTTTAGGTCATTCACAAAAATCATCCTAACTGTTAACATCCAAATGATTCACAATCTAAGCAAACTTAATTGATTCAAGAACAAGTAAAGTAGCAAACAACAGCACTGCTCGATCTCATCACAATTCGATCTACAATTTTAGGTCATCCACAAAAATCATCCTAGCTATTAATTTCAAAACGATTCACAATCTAAGAAAGCTTAAATAATTCACGAACAAGGAAAGTAACAAACAACAATCCTACATTCAGTCTCTTCAAAATTCAATCAAATTTTAGGTCCTAACAAAATCTTCCTAACTATTCATTTCAAAATAATTCATAATCTAAACAAACTTAATTGATTCGCAAACAAGGAAAGTAACAAACAACAATCCTACAGTCAATCTACAAATTCTAGGTCCTTAACAACAATCATCCTAACTATTTAATTATTTCAAAATAATTCATAATCTAAACAAACTTAACTGATTCGATCTCATCACAATCCGATCTACAAATTTTAAAATTCATCCTAACTGTCAATTAAAGCAAACTTAGCCGACTCACGGAACTATAGATCATCCATCCGTAAACAATAAAGTATGAGTCTAAAAAACAAACAGTATAAGGCAGGGTATAGAGAATATTATTACATACTTAGCATCATGAGAGTGTTCAATCTGGTAATAGCCAGCATGATGACCTAACTCCTCAACCGACACGCCATCAGAATCACCGACGAAATTAGGAAACCTAAACGCCTTCTCGACTATCTTCGGACGTACACCAGACGATTTATTGGCAACATCGCGATCGACGATGTTGACGGAGTGTTTAGGGAACAAATTAAGGTCTCTGATGAGCTTCTGAGCTTGAGTTTCCGGTAACCTAGTGTCCGATAGCCGGAAACTGATCGCCGGAGAAATAATAAGAGAGAGGATGAAGAGAGGAAAGAGTAAACGGTGGTCCATTGAAGTGAGGATTCGAGTTTTGGGAAGAAAGAAAGAGTGTGTACTGTGTATAGGTGGTGGTGGTGGTGGTGGTGGTGGTTACCAGTGAATACGACCGCGTTTTGGTGTGATTAGCGTCCACGTGGTTTGGAGGTTGAACATGAAAGCGGTGTGGATATGGATATTTTTCAGCAGGCTATGAGTATGAGTCCTATTTTATTATGCAAAGTCGATTAAAATATCCATATCGATTAAACTAGATGGATTTTTAATAATATTTAAAATCAATCTAGTTAAAAAAATTGAAAAATTCCTAAAATGGACCAGAGAAACAAATGAAAAGGAAAATCTAACTAATATGCTTAAGCAACAAAATTTTGTCCACATGTCGTTCATATAGTATTTCATGTCATCAACTTTCCACAAATCTAATTTTCACATATTCACAATAAAATTTTAATCAATGATAGGATATTGAATTTTATATTTTTGTAACTTATTAATGTAACTATGATATTAATTATTCTAATTATTGTTATAATTAAAAAAAACTTATTAAAATTACTAGGTTTAAATTGTTCATCGTTTCTTTTTTAAAAGACACATGCTTCGTTCAAAAATCATAACGCTCCCCATCGTTTGTAACCAGATTTTTCGCCTCATATATAACCGGTTCTTCATGATTTGTCGGTTTCATAATCCAAACAACATCAAATACGTTCATCGTTCGTAAGTATCAAGTATGATTTATATTTTAGTGTTTAATCGATTTTTGTGAAGAACAACATTAAATTGATTCACTATTGTTGGATTTAGGGTTTAACTACATGATTTTTTATACTAACGGTTAATAGATTTGATATTTAATCTATTCCTTATGTTTTAATCTATTTAGGGTTTAAATGTATTTTTTTTAATTATCTACACATGTTTCTTATTATTATTATTATTATTATTTCATGACAGGAGAATCGAACGCAAGCTACAGTCTTTAAACCCGGCATTTTTGGTTTCAAAAGGTTTTTGAACGAAAACTCTACACAGGTAAAAATATAAGTTTAAACCTGCTATGTATTTGTAAGCTTAGTTTTCAAATAATATTACAAAATTTGTTACTAACGTGTTTTTTTTATTTTTTCAGGTATAATGGTTCATTATGTTATATTATTTCTTATTTACTAAATTATTTATTTATAAAGTATTTTTTTTATGTTATAGACATAGTTTAACATATTTTATAATATATGCTGGTAAAAAACTTATGTCAAATATTTGTGTTGATTGAATATGTTTTTTACATTTTATATTGTTTCTTGATATGTTTTCCACCCGTGTGTAACACGGGTTATTATCCTAGTTTTACAATATGGACCATCATACTATGTATTAAACGAGAATGGCTGCTAGGTGTTGGGGGGAGTGTAGGTCCAATCAGTGGCTGTCATGTGGCAACCACTAAGTTTTCTTTTTTTTTTAATATTTCAGAATCTGTTTTAGTATTTAATATTTGAAAGCAACAAAAGTAATAAACATGGAAGTTGGTGTGGTGGTAGTGTGGTAGTGTAGCGAATGAATGGTCACGAGTTCAATCTTCGGCTTATTGCTGGCTTTTTTTTTTTGGGTTCAATTATTTTTTATTATTATTGTTTTTTTAATAGAAATAGATTTTTGTATTTATAGATTTTTTACTAAATCAAGTAATGGAAAGGATGGTGCGGTGGTAAAGTTATAATAACGTACTATGTTTCATGTATGTTTGAATCATGTGACCGGCGCGATTGTTGCAAGGTGGGAGATAGACGATAAGCGTCGATGTTAAAAGTACACCAAATTGCCTAGCTAAACGTAGCACCATAAATGGAAGGACTTTTGTAACAATTAATAAATCACACCCACTACCTAGCTAAACAGAGAAACAATTACAACGAAGGTACACCGACACAATTGCCCGCCTAGCTAAACGGAGAAACAACTACAACAAAGGTACACCGACGCAACGCGCCGGAATAACACATAATTGTAGATAAAGACACAAAGTAATTTATTTCTATTTAAACATAATTCAAAAGACCAAAAACAAGTACGATTAACTGGAAAAACTAGTCAGTATAATTTCAATTCATATGCATGAAAAGTTAAATTATGAACAGATTATAGATTTACTATAATGCTTTAAATGACTAAAATATAAATCATTAACAAGAAGTAAAACAGTTAAACAAATAAAACACTATCAATTGTACGAAATAGGAATTTATTAAGATTTAAAATACTAACATTAAACACTAAAATTAAAAATTTAGATTTAAAACGCTGATGTTGGAAATACAATGATATATCGGTCAATCGTTGATAATATTGAGATCGATACTTTGCACAAATATATCGGTGTTATAGCGACGATATCGACTGCATAAATTATAAGAATAAAAGCTACAATATAATTATAAATCGTAATTCACATATGATAATTAAAGTAATAAATCATAACTCACATAAAATATAGTACCCAACGAAAAGAGCATGCTATTGTCATATAAAGGGGTAACTAAATAAAATGGTTGTTGGTAAAAAACGAAATAATAAAAAATGGTTTGTTTCATAATCTACATGTATTATTAAATCAAAATCATTTTTTCACATGTCATTAACTAGAGTAGCAAACAAATACTATTACCATTTATAAAATTACTCACAAAAGTTACAAATGCAACTTTAAATATTGTATCACATGAAATTTTTAGATATTTATGAATTATAAGATTTTATTTATCAATATTTGTATTTTATAAATCTATAAGGTATACTATTATACATATTATTAAATTTATTTTTTTTGTCGTATTCTTTAACCAAGCAGAGTATTACACGGACTACATCCTTGTAGAAAATGGTTGTTTAACTAAATAAAATGGTTGTTGGTAAAAAAAAGACATAATAAAAAATGGCTTATTTCATAATCTTAAATAAGGAGTTAGAAATTCAAGAAAGAAACTCATTGCTTCTAATATTCTACTTCAATTAAATATTAGATTAAGGGGCTAATTGATAGCCTTTTAATAGTAAAGAAGAGATTACCTCCTGCGGTATGGATGGTGCTTTGAACACCACCCGCTCAAAATAAACCCAAGTGCCATGAAGCTTTTTTCATCTTCACGTTATTACAATGGCGGCATAATGTTAGTAACTCTCTTTCGATTTCAAGAAGTTAATTGTCCACGCCGATAAGTAAAATCCACCTCAACCACTTTGCCACTTTTTTTTCTTTATATACGCTTTAATTATTATTTTAATATGGCTAATTATCCCATTACACTTAAATTAATGAATTATTAGCTATCTTACATGATAGTGACGTGACAGATAACCGGCTTTTGCTCTGGTTAACCAGAACAAATAGCTGTCGTCTTAATGATTGTCTTTTTAAGTATTGAGACTTTTCTTAAATAATCTTTTGAGCATTTAAAATCGCCTCTGCCGTTTCGTGTACAGCTGCCAGTCCACTTTTGTCAACACTCGCCGGTTGCCTTCGCCCTCTGGCTCGTATCATTTGATTTGAATGCTGTTACTAAATCAACATTCACATTGAGTAAAGTAAGTTATTGCTAATTATTTCCATAGCGGCCGGCTCTTGTTTTGTTAGTAACCCTCTCTTGATTTGTTTCACTTTTTAAAATTATGATGCCAATATATTTATTGATTTGCATGTGAGATACGTAAATTAGTAATTTTGATTATATTACTACTGTTGTTGATAGCATACAGACGATACACTTTCTTTCTTTCTTTCTGGTAGCTTATTTGCACACAAACCGCTTAATTAATGTATCAATACTTCGCTTATTTTTCTGTGTCTTTCGTTCATGCAGCCGTTGGATAAACACCCCAAAAGTAGTAGTTGAAACGAGTATATATGGATGTAGAAGGCACTGATAGATTAAGCAGCTTGCCCGATGATCTTATCCATAAAATTCTGTCTTTTCTCGACATCACAGATGCTATCGGTAGCAGTGTTTTGTCACCTAGATGGAGGTATATTTGGACTTCAATGCCCTATCTCCGTCTCTCAAGTGAGGATTTCACTAAATTACCAGCCTTCTCCAAATTTGTTGCCAATGTTTTGTCCCGCCGGGACAATCTTGCAGAAGTGTATTCAGTGGAGCTTAGTTTTCGTTGCACGGTGAGCCAGGCTGTGAAAAGATTTCTGAGTTATGCGGTCTCACACAATGTCCAGCAGCTGAGTATGGTGTGTTTTCCTGAGAAAGATTTCAAATTTCCTCTTTCTCTTGTTAGTTCCCGGTCTCTCAAACATCTTAGTTTGACAGCGTACAACAGTTACAGAAATCGTAGGCGTTGTTTTCGTAGTTATTCCATTACCCCAACATCAATTTGTGAACTTCCGGCATTGACAACATTGGATCTTCATTCTGTCGCAATATGTAATGACGAAGCTGACACATGCGTTGGTATTTTCTCAAAATGTGCAAACTTGAAGAATCTCGCACTAAGCAACTTCACAACAATGGGATCTGATTGTTTCAGCATACGCCATCCTCGATTGTCTAATCTCACACTTGAACATGACCGCGATGTGAAGATGGTCAATGTGGTTGCACCTCAACTCGAGAATCTCACTATTAGATTCTGTAAGGCCGAGCATGTAATTTCTGCTCCTAACCTTGCCTCCTTGTTCTACAAGGGGGATTATCCTTTGCATCTATCCACAGATGGTTTCCATTCTTTAGAGAGGGCGGATATTTGTGTTTCCGATCCAGAAGTTGCAGATGCTCATCAAATCGTTTATCTACTTCAGCAGCTTTACAATGTCCACTTCCTTACTCTTAACCTGGAAATTGTCGAGGTATTATATATATATAATGATTTTAATTTTTTATTTATTTCTGAATGGTTGAAACATAGCATTGTTAGGAACAATACATATACAGCCAATTTGACAGACCCAAAGTTCTAAATTAGCCCTTGACCAAAATGGGGAAAAAGGCCATATGTTATGTCTTAATTGGTTTATAGATGATTATTTTTGAATTTTTCATGAATGTGTACATTCATATTGAGGTGTTTGAGTAGTCAAAGGGTCACAACTCACAAGTAAATTTTTTTATTAAAAGGCTAATTAATGGTTTTGGGTCGGTCAAGCTCGCCATATGTGTGTCTCCAAACTAGGCTTTTGCGTATCTCGCATCATGATATATTGCTCTCTTTAAGTTACATTTTCAATCAGGGATTGCTTTCCATAATAATACAATGCTAAAACTAGATATATATAGAAACATGCTTTGATACTTATATTGGCACCAAGTATCAAGAAACATGGAATCTACACGCCGTTCTCTCTTTCAATGCAATAATTAGCCAAACACCATATTGTAGATGAAGCATTTATAAATCTGTAGACATAATTATGAAGGCTGCATTATCCATTCTCCTTTTTTTTGTGTGTGTGTGTGTGTAATCTTTGTTTATAAATGTTCTGCAGCTTCTGAATTCATCTAGTGAACTTGTGTTACATCAACCTTCTCCGTTTATGAACTTGAAGAGGCTAAATATGTACTTGTTGGAGCAAGCATCCAAGGAAGTAGCTATGTCTACTGAACTGATCAAAAACTATCTGCTAGGTAGTTCTCCAAAGAACAACTTCACAATGGTCTTATGTGAGGTATTTATTAATTTTCAACAATTTGTGCATTCAGCACAACTTACATTTATGGTTTATAAAAAGGTGTTGAGCTTCTTCCTGTTGTGTCCTAAAGTTTACATGCATTAAAATTTGAATGGAGAGTGTTTCCATGTTGCTTATAAATTCTATGATCTCATGCAGGAGATTGCAGCAAATAAGCTTATGGCCGAATTACAAGTGCTTTTAAAGGAAGAGAAAGATAATATCAAGACCAACAGTTCTCACGTGGTTCCACGGGAGAAAACACCAGTTGAGAGCCATAAACCAAAGAAGCTGAAAATTGGGGGGAACATGACGCAGATCAAGGAGCATTGGGAAAATATGGGTGCGGAGATACAACTAAGGAAAGAAAAGGCTTGTCTCATTATTTCAATGTTGCAGCGCATTGAAGAATTACTGGCAAAGCTGCCTGTGTCAAATAGGGCTAGGATCCAACCATGTTTTTCTAGTCTGTGTGAAGAGGCTAGCGTTGCCATTACCAAACTAGCAAACTGTATAAAGATCCAGTGTGATAAAAATCTAAGTTGTTCAAGTGTCTGCTTTCATAAACTTGCTACAGCACTGGAGTCGTCACCTTAGCAGATTGTAAGTTTATAATTTTTATTATACTCCCGAGTGATAATTAATATTATAATCAATGTCAAATGTTTGAGCCATACTTTTCTTTTTCATTTTACTTTCAGGTCTCAAGTTTTTGTTATTACCCAAACCTAGTAGTCAGCAACCCACATGCGCAACTGCAACTGGAAGGGTAAACTTTTGAGCTTCTAGCACTTATGAACTCAACCATATATATATATATATATATATACAGGGATATGCTTTTTGCTGCTATTGTGTAGAATGATCAAGTGATTTGGGTTGTAATTATGCACTATGTAGCAGAAACTGGATTTGGAATGTTTTGAGATACATTTGACACCGTGTATATAACATCCAGTAACCAAGGTTTTTGGCTAATTAGTTGTGTTAACTTAAAATAGGATGTAAGAGATATTATCTATATGATTTATACGAACATGAGTGAATGGTCACATAAAAGCTACAAATAAGTTGTAACTTACCCGATTTTACTTCACTTTTTTTTCGATTATTCTCCTCAAAAGCAGTCTTTTCAAACGGTTTTTTTATGTTTCCTACTTAATCCATACAAATTATCAAAATCTTGAAAATTGTTCCTTTTGAATTTCGTCTTGGCATACGCATTTAAGAGGAATTTGTTCCAAGCAGGCTAACTGGTCGTGAAAGACGCGTTAGAGACTAACAGGTCATGAAAGACGCGCGTTGGAGGATAACAGGTCGTGAAAGACCCTTTGAGGTGTAACACGTCGTCAAAGACGTGTTTGTATGAGACATTTCTAGAAAACTTTATTTATAAGACAAAAATAGAATCTTTCTCCATTAATGAAACATTTTGAGAATTTTCCCTTTTTAACCAACTTATCATAACTATTTTCTTTTTTACTTTTAATCAACCAACATTAAATACATGTAAACCGATCATCCATAATAAACTTTAAAATGATACAAGAAGTCTGAAAAAAGCTAAACAAACATTCAAACTTGACTTCCTTAGAGGCTTAGAGTCACCACAACCGTGGAACTTAATGATGGTGAGTGAGTACAGTATCAGATCGTGAGATGCTTTAAAATGTTAAAACAACTTGGCCCGCTTAGGCATTCATTCTCATAATGCATCATCCATAAATGTTTCAGTTTCATCTCCTAGCACATAATCTATATTGGTTGAAATTATCTCCGACCGGATTATAGAGATAATTTCATGACAGATTAAGTGATTAGTTAAAATTTCATAGGTTTTAAAGTGAAAGTCTTTGTTTATATTGTGACTTTTAGTTCTTAAAAGATTGTAAAATTTATAAGTTTTTTATGGTTTGGGGTAAGTTTTAATGTTTGTTAGTGAAGAGGTATGTACCCGCCTCAACATCGAGCGGGGCGGGTCAACCCACAAGATATATACAAGACATTAGAAATCAAAGATATTATCAAGGCACAAAGCCAAAACTTATGCTCAAGCATCACATGCTTGCACATATCACATATGCTCAAGCATCACATATGCTCACGCATCACATGTGCTCATGCATCACATATGCTCGCGCGTATCACATGCTCACGCATCATATATGCTTATGCATATCACATCGTGCGTGGCGCATCCGCGCGCGGCGCATATCACATGCTCGCGCATCATACATGCCCACCCAATTCGCAATTGCGCATGGCGCAGCTGCGTGTGGGGCATCCGCGCGTGACGCGTATTACATGCTTGTGCGTATCACATCTGCGCGTGAGAATAAAGAGAAGACCTCGCGCATCCTCAGGATGGGCGCATATCACACATGCACATAATCAACATCGTCCTTATCCAAATCAGGATTAGGGCAACCTTGATTGTGCACGTCAGACAACCTTCCAGAAGGCATCTTTTTAAGGAATAAGGATATGCTGATGTTGACAGCTGCTAAATGAAAGGTGGACAGCTCAGCATGACTCATGGGTTACCACGTGATCATAACCAATGAAAAAGCACCAGGTGTCTCCAGGGACACGTGGCGCAAATCGATTGGAGGAGGCCAACAAAACCCTAATTTGGTCTCAGCTCAATCAGTGGAAACCCTAGCACTATAAATACATCATAACGTACACAGTTACAGAGACATTGATTCACATTGAAGCATATTCAATTACATTCACTGACAGGCAGCCCTGGTCAGTTACTTTCTCATACACAAAGAGACAATCACAGAATAGACAGAGTAACATACAGTATTCAGCTATTAAGCAATACTCTCCCATTTTTCCCTTACTCTCACATTATTATCTTCTCCTACACATACTTATTCTCACGCCGGAGGGTTACCCCAAAGAGGACCCCTCTGTCCCTTTCTGAGGGGTAAGTAACGGCGCTGTTCGTTTTGTAGGTGGAAGAACATTGATCCAGACGAACCATCGGTGAAATAGTATAATCACACCCGAGGAAAGTAGATCTGCTACCAGTGAGTAGATCCACGTTTCTTCATTGGCGCCATCCACTGTTACAAACGGCAATCAGATCTAATCAGATCTACAAAAAAAAAAATAAATCAATCACCATGGTTTCTGGCGTTCATAACGTTGATCAAGTTCTGGAGGATATTGAACGTGGGGATGTTAATGAGGGACAGCAGTTCCTGAGGGGGCCGCGTAATTCTACGCGCCCCACCAGTAGCCGTCCCTTCATCACAACTCCTCACGGGCAGACTGAAACTCCTCCAGACGATCTCACGTTACAAAATCTTGCCGGCGCAAAACAAAAAAGACCAATGGGTCCAGAAGATGAAGCTAATGATCCTAAAGAATGGCTCATAAACGAGCAGCGGCGTCTAATGGAAAAGTACAATGAAATGGTCAAACAGAAAAAGCCAGCCGACCAAACACAAAGGCAAGCGTTTGATAAGCAAACTACAAAAAGGCCGCGCGCGCCGGAAGACGGACATTCTGTTCACACTGCACAAACTGAGTTCAGTGATGAAGAAGTGCATAGCATGAGGAAGACACGTGATACTCAGGCAGGCTGGCTCACTTGGTGAAAAACCCAAGAATAGAAGATGAGCAACCGGAAGGAGCCTCTGCCAGCAAGAAATACAAAAGAATCTGTGTGGCTGAGGGGGGACGACAAGGGCAGACGTCAAAAAAGAGAAGCGCGCAAATCAACGGAGATTGGCGCGAGCAGCAAGTTATCTTCCCAAGAATCAGGGGAGGCCCTTCAATAAGCAGTCCTCTCGTCATCACCACACACATTGCTCATTACGAAGTGTCAAAAGTCCTGGTGGACACTAGAAGTGAATCTGACATTATGTATGAGCAGTGTTTCAGAAAGTTAGACCCGGCAGACCAAGCGCGGCTCGAAATTGTGAACGCACCAATCTGTGGTGTTTCAAATGAAATCATCCATCCCCTAGGTCAAATTCAGTTTGAACTAACTATGGGGGATGATGAGCACAAGCGAGCCGAAGTGGTCAACTTCTTGGTCTTGCCCACCACGTCATGCCACAATATGATCCTGGGTAGGGGAACGATTGCCCAATTTAATGCTATACCGTCGCCAGCGCACGGCGCATTGGGGTTCCCTACACCAACAGGCGTAACATTTGTTTACCGCGATCATTTGTGCGCAGTGACAAGTACGCCGCGGGAAGGGAGAATGAAACTTCCAATGGCGGACAATGCGCCAGAGAAGTGGATTTTATATCCAAAATTCCCAGAGCAAACGGTCACAATTGGCGCTACCATTTCAGACGAAACGAGATTGAGAATGAAAAGGTTGCTCACAAAATACACGTCGGTCTTCGCGTGGCAACACTCCGATATGACTGGGGTCCCGCGAGACTTGGCGCAACATTCTCTTAACACGTTCAAGTCGGTGGAGCCAATTGCTCAGAAAAAGAGAATCATGGGGGATGAAAAGGCGAAGGCCATGAATGAGCAAGTTGAGGACCTGTTGCGCGCAAACATCATCCGCCCGATCCGATACCAGACGTGGGTAGCCAATCCTGTGATGGTAAAGAAAAGCAACGGGTCATGGAGGATGTGTATTGACTTCAAGGACCTCAACAAAGCATGTCCGAAAGACTGTTACCCCCTACCAAACATCGACGCAAAGGTGGATTCCGTGGCGCCATTCAAGCTCAAATGTTTCCTGGATGCCTACAAAGGCTATCACCAGATTCAAATGGCGCCACAAGACGAAGACAAGACTGCCTTCAGAACCGACAAGGGTGTTTTTTGTTACACAAAAATGCCATTTGGTTTAAAGAATGCGGGCGCCACTTATCAGAGACTTATGGATTCGGTTTTCACTGAACAAATCGGAAGAAATCTAGAAGTCTACGTTGATGATTTGGTGATCAAGAGCAGGGAGGAGACACAAATGCTCAAAGACATCGAGGAAACTCTTCAGCGCTTAACGGAAGTCAACATGAAGCTCAACCCGAGCAAATGTACTTTCGGCGCGGAAGAGGGGAAATTTCTTGGTGTAATGGTCACTAAGGATGGTTTCAAGGTGAACCCTGAAAAGGTGGAAGCCATCCTTGACATGCCTTCACCATCCACCATGAAAGAGGTTCAGAAGCTGAATGGTAGATTGGTGTCAATCAACAGGTTCCTAGCGAACCACGCCAGCAAATCTACTCCATTCGTTAACACTTTGAGGAATTGCTTGAAGAAGAGCCAATTCAAGTGGACGCCTGAGGCTGAGCAAGCTTTCAGTGAGATAAAAGAATGTCTCATAAAGCTGCCCGCGCTCACAGCTCCACTTCCTGGCGAAACCCTTACATTGTACTTGTCAGCTGGAGACCGCGCCATCGGCGCAGTATTATTGGTGGATCGCAAGGGGATCCAAACGCCAATATACTATGTGAGTCGGGTGCTGACAGACCCTGAGACGCGCTATACCATCATGGAAAAGTTAGTTTTGTCACTAACACACGCGTCACGCAAGCTTCATAGATACTTTAATGGTCATCCTATTGAAGTTCTGACAGGTTACAACATCCAGCAAGTCTTGCGACGCCCCGCGCTCTCCGGAAGGCTGACAAAGTGGGCGCTGGAATTGGGTGAACACACGATCACCTATAAGCCCCGTCCAGCAATAAAGGGTCAAGTTTTAGCGGATTTCATTACGGAAATCCCAGAGGGAAAGATTGAAGAAGCTCAGTGCGAGGTAGACCCTCCGCGAGCAAATGATGAAGAAGATGTTTGGAGGCTATTCACTGATGGAGCCTCCAACAGCGAAGGGTCCGGCGCAGGCCTCAAACTGGTGGACCCTGATAATCATGAATATACTTATGCTATTAGGTTGGACTTCAAGAGTACCAACAATGAGGCTGAGTATGAAGCCCTGCTGGCTGGTCTGCGCATTGCGCGCAAGTTTGGAGTTAAAAGGCTAGAGGCCCATGTTGATTCTTACTTGGTAGCTGCACAGGTCAATGGCTTTTATGATGCCAAGGAGAACACCATGCCTCTATATCTAGAGCAGGCAAAAAAGCTCGTTGAGCAGTTTGACTTCTTCAAAATCATACACATCCCGCACAGCGAAAACAAGTCCGCTGACGCGTTGAGTAAGATGGCATCAACTAATTTTGATCACTTTGGCAAAGATGTCAGGGTGGAAGTGATGAGCAACCCGTCAGTGCAAACGCAATCTGTCCTTGTAATTCATACAACTCCTTCATCCTGGATAACTCAAATAATGGAATTCCTGAAGGAGGGGAAGTTACCGGACGATCGCGCACAGGCGAGAAAGATAAGACACAAGGCGCAGAACTATGAACTACTTGATGGTACATTATATCGACGCTCTTATCTTGGACCGCTCATGAAATGCCTGGATGCTGAAGAAGCAAGCTATGTGATTAGGGAGATTCACGAAGGAATCTGCGGAATACACGCTGGCCCGCGCATGGTGGTTGCCAAGGCAATGAGCTCAGGCTACTATTGGCCAGGCATGTACTTGGATGCGCTAAAAGAGATCCAAAAGTGCAAAGCATGTCAGAGCTATGCGCCAAACACCATGCGGCCAAAGAACAACTTGATTCCGGTAACCTCAGCATGGCCTTTCCACAAATGGGCAATCGACATTGTGGGTCCCCTACCGCAGGCGCCTGGGCGAGTAAAATTTTTGGTTGTGGCAGTAGACTATTTTACAAAATGGGTTGAAGCCAAGCCACTAGCAAAAATAACGGCCGAAGCAATGAAGCAGTTTATCTGGAGCCACATCATATGCCGTTTTGGCTTGCCCATGGAAATTGTTAGCGATAATGGCAAGCAATTCACTGACAAGAAGATTTCCAGCTGGCTCAAAGAATTGCGCATTAACCAAATTTTCACTTCAGTCTATCACCCTCAGGGGAATGGACAAGTGGAACGCGCAAATCAAAGTTTGTTAAATGGGCTGAAGAAAAGGTTGGAGGGAGAATCCCATTCTTGGGTCGAAGAGTTACCTAATGTCCTGTGGGCGCACAGGACATTAAGCAAAACTAGCAATGGCGAATCCCCGTTCAGCCTAACCTATGGGACAGAGGCTATGATCCCAGCAGAAATTGGATGCCCATCCCATAGGGTACTCATGATGAGCAAGACTGATAACGAGCGCGAAAGAAGATTGGACCTCAACTTGCTTGAAGGGCGCAGAGAAGCGGCTATCATCAATGAAGCCAAATACAAGAAAAAGATGGAAAAATATTATAATCAGCGCGTTAAAGAATGCCACTTCAAGAAAAATGATTTTGTCCTTCGAAACAATGAAGCTAGCCGCGCTATACCCCCAGGAAAAATGTCCCCCAATTGGGAGGGACCTTATCAAATCTCAGAAGAATTGGGGAAAGGCGCGTATGCTTTAAAAGATTTGAATGGAAAAAAGATACCGCGCGCATGGAATGCAGCACAGCTTAGAAAATGCTTAATGTAAAAATTCAAATATGTAATCAAGGCTTTTAAGCCATCATGAATGATGATTCGCGCTATCTTTCAATATTTGTTCTATTACCTTTGCATACATGTTTCACACTTCCTTTATTAATTTGGAGCAATATGACAACACTATATTGACTTCAAACCAAAACAAAACGAAGTAAAACATACATGCGCGAGCCTTAGCTCAAACACGTTAACGAGTCTTAACTCTAAAAACGTCAGGGCCTTAGCCCAAAACAAAGAGCCTTAGCTCAAAACACTCACAAACATCCATCTTACATCCCGCGCAGCCTGATCATAAAAATCCCTAAACACAACTAAGGCAAAGTACATGCCAAATCATAGTTGTTGAGGTCTCAGGTCGAGGTCGCGCACGGAATAATAGTGGATATCTGAGTAACACATGCTGACATGTAATGGCTAAAAATCATAATTCCATATAAAAAACGCGCGACAACGAGGCGCAAAAAAGGAATAGTGAAAAGTCATCGCGCGTGTCAGCATAAACAAGATACTGCGAAACCACTTACAAAATAGGACTATGGTTAAGTGAATAATTTCCTTACAACCTTGTTCTTATTTTAACGTGCAAGCATATCTTATATCTATACAAGCAAACATGAAGAGATGAATGGAAATGCGCAACATGTGAAAAAGGGAAAACAAATTTCATTCCATAGCGTTGAAATTTACAAGGATGATGAGTTACAATTAACAAATAAAAATAAAAACATGAAGGGCTTCTCAAGTCTCCACGTTGACATTAGCCTCTTCATCATCCTCATCATCGCCCTCGGCATCTGGCGCAGCCCGCTCCTCTTCATCTCTAAACTGACCATAGTCAAGTTCTTCCTCCTCATTGGAGTCTTCTATCACGACGGTGTCAGGAGCATATTCTTTCGCCGCGCCAGAACCGCTGGCAGGGGCAACATCCCCCGCGCCACCATCATCGCCACCAGCCCCCTCGCATTCATCGAGCAACTTCTTTAGCGCGCCGAGGTCGGGCTGGTCAGCAAGCGCAGCAATCTGCAAATCAATAGAAAAGTATTGAGTACAAAACACTTGGAAAATTAATCAAGAAAAACTCATTAAGGTCAAGGTACCTGCACAAGGATGGGGATGGGAGTACTCATATACTTCTCCCCCACCGCGGCCATGTCCGCGCAGGCCGCGTCGCTCTTGTAAGGGTACTCGGATGTGTTCTTCTTCAACATACCATATTCGTACCCATCCGTAAACCCTTCAGCTCGACCCACCAAGCGCGCGGCAGCATTGCAGTCCATCACAAGGGCTTGAAACTCGGCAGAATATTTCATCGCCAAAGCGCAACGAGTCATGCCCTGTGACACCAGCCATTGGCGATCCTGCGCGAGGCCAGCAACAGACGTCTCGAGGGCAGGAACCTGGGAGTTTAATAACTCCACAGTTTCCTTAGTCTTTTTTAGCTCCTCTCTATCAGACGCTGCTGCCGCCAAAATTTCTTCTTTCTCCGCCTGCGCAGCATCAAGTGCTTCCTGGCTAGACGCTGCCGTCGCCAGGGCCTCATCTCTATCGCCCTGCGCGGCCGCCAACTCCTTCTTCAGGCGCGCAACCTCACTCTCCAGTGATGATTTCTCAGTGATACTCTGGACGATAGCTTGGTCACGCGCCTTCGCCTGCTGTTCCAAGACACGCACTCTCCGCGCGTACTTGGCAACTTCAGCCTCCGCCACCTGCTGCTTCTCCCGCGCAGCTTGGAGCTCATGCCCGCGCTTAATAAAGGCGGTGTTGGAACTTGCTCGGTTTTCGCTGAGCTCCGCCTGGAGTTTCTCAGCTCGTGCGCGAGCATCAGAAAGGTTCCAGGCAGCCACCTTAGCCTCTTGTTGGGCTCCCACAAGAGCATCGCGTACTTTAATATAATCACGATGAAGCTCTTGGGAGGCAGCAAAGAAAGCCGACCCAGCGAAAATGTGATCGTTGAGCAAGTCAGCGCGGGTGCGCCCCTCCTGATACCTCCTTTCAGTAGGAGGCACGGCATGAGCCCAGAAGTCCTCGCATACGCCCATGGATTGGAAGGAACTGTCTTCATTAATATTCCATCTCGGGCGGTAAACGTGGTCACCTCCCTGCAAAACACAAGAAATGTTCTAAGTCATAAAACATACTTATATGGAGGTACGCGCAGCGGAGCAACAAATTAAAACATACCTGCGGGGATGAAGCAGAAAAGTCAGCGCCAGCCCCACCTGAAGTCTGCGCTGCGAAGTCTTGTGGCATCACAGGGCTGGCGCGGTCTCCCAAGGAGTCCTCAGCTTGAGCCCCCTCATCCTCCTCATCTTCTTCAATAAGCCTCTTCTCCTGCGACCTGGAGGGCTCCAAACCAGTTTCGCGGGGAGGGCTGCGTGTAGGAGGAGGCGAGGGAGGTCTCGGCGTCGCCATTTCGGCGCGCAATACGGCTTCCTGCTCCTTTGTAATCCCAATAAGGGGAGACTCAGCACTAGCAGGAGCAGGAGCAGAACCAGCGGCGCCGGCAACGGCGCCAGGAGTGTCGCCAGCAACTTGTACGCCAGCTACAACTCCTATGAACAAATCAACAAGGAAAATTGGTTTATGACTGGATCCAAAAGAAAAAATTCAGAAGACAAATGTGCAAAACATACCTTGGCGCAATTCTGTTCGCGCGGCGAACATCGCCATAAAGTTCATTCTACCCTTTTCAGAGGGTAGAACAGGGGACTTCGAAGCAGCCCCCGGCGCAGCCTCAGCACCTTGTGGCGCCTACGGCTGATCTGCGACCGTCGCCGGTCCTGCAAACATTCAAAGGAGCAAAGGTTTAATAATAATTCAATCAGATGAAGATAAGCAAAGTATACCTGTCGCATGCGCGGCACTGCTTCTCTCTTCAGCCGCGCGAACGGAGGAGGTGACGCCACCATACCTCAAGTGGACAGGAGGTCTGCCCACTTTCACAGGCAGGGAAGCTAAAGAAACCTTGGTGGTAAACACCTGAGTTTCCTTAGGTCCCTTCGTTTGAGCATGGGGATGAGCGACAGGGGTGTCATCTTTCTTCTGTCTCTTACTGCCCCCTGCGCCAGATTTCCCCTTAGCTTTGCGCTTTAGTAGGGGCGCCTCCTCTTCCTCCTCCTCCTCTTCCGCGAGCTCCAGCTCGTAGTTTTCGAGCGCATTTGCAAATACAAACAACAGAACTGTTAATAAACTTTGGTATTCTAAAGGAATGAGCATAAGTGCGAAGGCTTACCAGGCGCGTCGCTATCAAAGTCAAATTCCAGATCCACTGGGATGAACATGTCATCGAAGCGATCTGGGAAACCAACCTCCCCAGCGCCAAGCGCGACGGAGCCACCCTCCACTTGATCATCATAAGCGGCGTGGATATAATCCTTGGTGACTGCGCAAAAACAAGTCAAGTGATATCAGCAAAAGAATTATGTTCGCGCAGAAAAAGAAATAAAGCAATGAAATAAACTTACACAACCCGTCGACTTGGATAACGGGCTCAAGCGAGCTGTCCGCCCACCTCTTGCTCATACCAACCCCCACCAGCGCCTCCTCACGAATGCTCTTGGCGGGGGATGGTTCAGTGGACAGCTTCTTAACCCAGGCGCCAGTTGGGTTCTTGATAACATCCGCATCCGCGGGCGCAGAATCGATTGCGCGCATCGTCATGCGGATGGGGATTACACCAGCCCTAATGTAGAAGAACCTCTCAGACCAGTCATGAAGGCTCTTGAATGAAACAGTGGAGCACTTCACCTTCTGACTGCGAGGAATAAAAGAGAACCAATTGTCTTGGATCTTGGGCTTGTAAAAATACTGAAAGCGCCGAGGGGTAGGCTCATCGCGCTGGGATTTGCACATGAACTCAAAGTGAGTCATGCGCACAAGTCCAAAAGGGTGGACTTGGGATATATGAATCCCATAGAACTGCAGCAGTGCACCCACAAACCTTGTCATCGGGAGACGAAGGTTGCAGTGGGTGAAAAAATGGCTATATAAGGATATATAACCGGCAGGCGGGTCCGCAGCCGATTGCCCGGCCTCAGGCAACATGCAGCCAAACAGGGTGGGAAAGCCCTGAGAGGCGATAAGGCTGTCAAGATCAGCCTGCCTCAATTTGTAGGGGATTTCATTCCACCTCCTCACCACCTTGGTCCTCCTTACCTCCTCCGATGAGCCCTCAGCAACCTTCTTCCCCTTGCCTTTCTTCTTCAACGTCGACATCACTACGGATTTAACGCGGCGTTTTCGGGAGACGATTGAGGTGATCGACAGGTTCGAGGAGTCCGAGCTATCAGACATACAACTGAACAATCTAACAACGGAAACTTCTGAAGAACAGATATTTCAGAGGACAAAGAGAGAAAAACTCAGAAGAGAAAACAAGAAGATGAAGGATAAAGAACTCCAAGGGCTGGCTTTTATAGGCCGAGGAGAGAGAAATTTGGGTGCTGAACGGACTTCACGCGCCCCCACTCGCAGGTATAAGCCAACGCGAGCGCGACACGTGCCCCTGACAACTGTGTGAGAGGACACGAAAAGAAAAATACGGCGGGTGCCAGAGTTCACGCGCCCCCACTCGCAGGTCTTGGCCAACACGAGCGCGACACGTGTCCCTGACAGCTTGTGAGGGGACACAAAAGGCAACTGTAGCACCTCGAGCACACGAAATGTCTGACACGTCTCCATCACTGACCCACGTCAGCAACCATCACGTACATGGACGATTCGTTTTCAACCAAATGGATAGAACTTCGCGCAACGATGGAAACAACCAAGAAAACGACAAAACCCCTTTAAAAGACCAAATCAGTAAGTCTAATATCTATCTTACCGCGCTCGCGCGAGATAAGACACACATTAGACTGGGGGGCTTGAAGAGGTATGTACCCGCCTCAACATCGAGCGGGGCGGGTCAACCCACAAGATATATACAAGACATTAGAAATCAAAGATATTATCAAGGCACAAAGCCAAAACTTATGCTCAAGCATCACATGCTTGCACATATCACATATGCTCAAGCATCACATATGCTCACGCATCACATGTGCTCACGCATCACATGTGCTCATGCATCACATATGCTCGCGCGTATCACATGCTCACGCATCATATATGCTTATGCATATCACATCGTGCGTAGCGCATCCGCGCTCGGCGCATATCACATGCTCGCGCATCATACATGCCCACCCAATTCGCAATTGCGCATGGCGCAGCTGCGTGTGGGGCATCCGCGCGTGACGCGTATTACATGCTTGTGCGTATCACATCTGCGCGTGAGAATAAAGAGAAGACCTCGCGCATCCTCAGGATGGGCGCATATCACACATGCACATAATCAACATCGTCCTTATCCAAATCAGGATTAGGGCAACCTTGATTGTGCACGTCAGACAACCTTCCAGAAGGCATCTTTTTAAGGAATAAGGATATGCTGATGTTGACAGCTGCTAAATGAAAGGTGGACAGCTCAGCATGACTCATGGGTTACCACGTGATCATAACCAATGAAAAAGCACCAGGTGTCTCCAGGGACACGTGGCGCAAATCGATTGGAGGAGGCCAACAAAACCCTAATTTGGTCTCAGCTCAATCAGTGGAAACCCTAGCACTATAAATACATCATAACGTACACAGTTACAGAGACATTGATTCACATTGAAGCATATTCAATTACATTCACTGACAGGCAGCCCTGGTCAGTTACTTTCTCATACACAGAGAGACAATCACAGAATAGACAGAGTAACATACAGTATTCAGCTATTAAGCAATACTCTCCCATTTTTCCCTTACTCTCACATTATTATCTTCTCCTACACATACTTATTCTCACGCCGGAGGGTTACCCCAAAGAGGACCCCTCTGTCCCTTTCTGAGGGGTAAGTAACGGCGCTGTTCGTTTTGTAGGTGGAAGAACATTGATCCAGACGAACCATCGGTGAAATAGTATAATCACACCCGAGGAAAGTAGATCTGCTACCAGTGAGTAGATCCACGTTTCTTCAGTTAGGGTTTTTATGCCTCTTATTTAATTTTAAAATTTATCAAAGGTGATATTACTTGTTAGACTATGCTTACCTTTGACAACAAGCATAGTTTATAATAAACCTACTAAATCATTTTTGTATGGTGTGAAGGTTGTGGTTGATGAAATATGGCCAAAGTTTTGAGTGCAAAATGGCTTCAATTCCATTCACCTATCTGGGCATAGCAGTGGGCGCTAACACGGATAGGAAGTAATGAAGCATATGCCGGTTTTTGATATATATGAAAAGTATTTATCTTTATGAAAAGTTTCCACGTTATCAACCGGGGTCGTCTTACTCTATTAAAATCGGTTCTTGAAAGCTTGCAGACTTATTATTACTCCCTTTATAAAGCCCAGCCCGTGTAGTGTTATTAATGGGTTGGAGTCCATTTGCGAAAACTTTTTATGGGGGCGGTTGTGAAGAAAAGAAAAAAAAAATCATTGGGTCGCTTGCGACAAGGTTATCAAAACACAAACAAAGTCAATTTGGGTTTGTGTCTGTTGGGCGAGGTAAATAATGCTTTGATTGCAAAGTGGGCCTAAAAATTTGAAAGTTGAAGAAAAAAAATTGTAGAGGAAGGTGATGTCGGCTATTCACAACGCAAATATGTCTTGGTCAACGGTTCTGGTCAAAAAATGGGTTAGGGGAGCTTGGAATAATGTTGGCAGATCCGTTCTTAATCAAGGGCAAAATCGGCATTAGAAAAAATTAAAAAGATCATTCATGGATCTCGATTCTTTGCTTACAAGTGAACCTTTGAAGGTTACTTTCCCTGCAAAAGATAAAATAAAATATTTCTATTCTTTGCAAAACCAAAAGTTACTTTGGAACTGGAGGTGGAAACGCAATCCATGGTCTGTTGTGGAACTAAACGAGTGGCAGGTGGTTATGGCTCGGAGATTGCTCGTACTTGTTGTCAGTCAAGTTGGTTAAAAATATGTTGGATGCGGAAAGGAATTTAGGTAACAATTATGTTTTCAATTGGCGAGAATGGGTTTCTATTAAATATAATATTCGGGTGGAGGGCAGAAATGGATTGAATTCCAACTCTTTTTGGATTTATCTAGAAGGAATGTTTTAGTGATCTCTTGTGTTTGTCCTTTACGTGGGGAAGCTAGCGAGACCGTTGGGCATCTCTTCACCTCGTGCTATATCGCCTCGGTGGTGTGGCACTTCGCTAGTAAGTGGTGTAAGGTCCCTCCATTTATGCGCTCTCGGTTAGAGATTTGTTCAAGCCACATAAGACGGCTAGGTTAACAGAGGCCCACATAGATATCTTACATGATATTATCCAGTGGCGGCCCAAGGTTTTTAGAGGCCTCAAGCTAACAATCAAGTTGGGGGCTTTTTTTCAATATTTTCTAATATAAACCTTCCTCCTTTATCCGGCCTTGAGACCGGCAATAATAAACCAAAACGTTTATAGTTGGCAGAGTTAAAAATGTTTTTTTTAAAGTTAAATCTTGTCGATGGAAAACAATGCTTACATGAAATTTATTTTTCTAGCTTTATTAGATGCAAATTGTTTAATGAAATAATCATAGTCAATATCTGCCAAAAAGTTCTTCTCAATCGACAAAAGAGCTAAACCATTTAACCTTTCTTGTGACATTGTAGATCTTAAATAATTTTTTATCAACTTTAATTTGGAAAAACTACGCTCTGCGGAAGCAACAGTTACATGAATAGTTAACACAATTCTATAGGCAATATAAGCATTCGAAAAAGAATCAATGTTTTTAATATAATTTAATATGTTAATAAGTGTGTCGGATTCTAAATCTATAATATCTCTTAGCATTTTTAGCTCTTGAAATAGATCTAAACCATCAATATCTACCTTACCGTCATGTTTCAAAAAGATTTCAAGATTAATACACTTCTTTTTTAAAGTTTATTCAGTGAACGATTTTAACTTTTCTATACTAAACAAAAAACCGTAAATAGTTTCAAACTCTTTAAATTGATTAAATCTACTTGTGAGTGAAGATATAGCTTGATCTACTATGTATAAGAAATAATCTGTTCTAAAACATTCAATAGGAGTTCTTAAAGTTCCATTATCAATGTTTTCATCAAACTTTTTATTTCTATGAATAACACGTTTCTCACGAAAAACAGGCCCAATACCAATATCTAAAGCTATTTCTTTGGTTGCGTCCATAGCTTTTTCAAATCCCTCATCTCTATACTTTTTAAAAAAACAAATAAGTTCATTCAGTTGTTTTATAGCATCATCAATACACATATCTTTTGCTTGTAAGTTTTTACTAACTATATTAATAGCAAACAAAATGTCATACCAAATAACCATCGCTAATAAAAATTCAAAATTTTCAAAATGTTCAGTAATTAATTTTTTTAGCATCACCTTTAGTAACTAAATTTTTAGCCTCAACACTATCCTCATATAACTCTAATAATGCTTCTCTTAACTGTGAAGCTTGAAACCTAATTGCTTTAACACTTTCTAATCGACTTTCCCAACTCGTTTGTGATAATGGTTTAAGAGTTAAATTTTTTACATTATCTTGTAAAATTTTCCATCTTTAGGGGATGGTGAGAATAAAGAATAAACGCGTTGTATTACACCAAAAAAATCCTCAGCATTGTTACAAGAGATAGCCATATCAGAAATTACTAAATTTAAACTATGACAACTACATGGTATGTAAAATGCTCTAGGGTTAACATCTAACAATCGTTTTTGCATGCCTTGACGTTTTCCCTTCATATTTGATCCATTATCATAACCTTATCCTCTAATATCATTTACATCAAGTCCTAAATTATTAATTTCTTCAATAATAAGATCGAAAAGGCCTTTACTGGTTGTATCATTTACTATTAAAAATTCTAAAAAATATTCATTAACTTGAATTGGAGTTGACGAAACATCTACAAATCGTAAGACAATGGACATTTGTTCTTTGTGACTTATATCGGGGGTGCAATCAAGTATAATTGAAAAAGATTTAGCTTCTTTAATGTCACACCCCGACCAAAGGCGGCGGAACATGCTGAGGCGTGACGATTGTCCATAAGTACATGACACTAATTAAAGTGACAGTATTTAATAAACTCATTTCATTTCACATCGAAAATGTCACATAACAATTATCCATAAAATAACCATAAACAAGATATCACAAAATATGGCAAATTTGATATTGTTCATTTTTACTAATATCCTAAGGTCTTTGATGTCGTTTTCTTCACAATTATAAATCAACCAAGATGCAAACCTGCAACATTTCATAAAATAAAGTTTGTCAACACAAAGGTTGGTGAGCAATTCATAAGTTTAATCATATTAGTATATAATAAAGATAGCCACAAAACTTACATACGAAACGATAAATAAAAGTGGTAATTTGGATAAATAGATATCGCTAAACATATTAGCGACACCTAGCTATAAGGGGATGCCAAACAGTCTAGGATTTTATAGTTATCGTTAATTGCATTACGTTAACAACACCTTGCTATAAGGGGATGCCATATAATCTAGGATTTTATAGTTCCACCAACCAAAAGCAATAAACACATAGGCATATAAGCATAGAACACCAAATCGAGCAATTATTTAGGTAAAGTATACAACTACGTTTGTGGTTTAAGATTCAAATATAAAGCATTTTGTTGAATAAGTATGAAATGTCACCCCCAAAATAAAAGATGGCAAATGGGGTATGAAGTACTCACCTTCAAGTAGTAAACTTGAAAGATGATAATTTGGAGATTTGTCGGAATGACGAGTTTAACGCACAATGCCTAAAAAGAAAAGAAGTCTTTAATTTAGAAAGGTTGTCTTGAAGGTCTTTAAACAAAATAAATGTTGAGAAATGTAAATAATTAAAGTTCAAGGTTTTAAAATGTAACTATTTAAGAATTTATAATAATAACTCTTTAAAAATGTAAGTTTGCTCGAAACCGGGTTAAAGTATCTAACCTTAATATTTACTCAACCTATGTTAAGTAATAAGGTGGGTAAAATGCAAGAATGCAAACCCCTTTGGAATAAAGATACTAAAACGGTTTTTTTTTCCGAGTGTTCGAGTTGTCGGTTCGGGTCTTGATAATTGGTCAAACCCAAAGTCAACTTTCCAAATTATTGAATGTTATGAGATAACTCAATAAAATTTAATAAGACTTAACCAAGTATGTAGTTCCATCGTTTTAGAACTAACAACGCACGTTAAGCGAGTGTTCGATTTTGTCGGTCCAAACTTTGTTATGAGATCAAGTTGGATCCAACATTTCCAACTACTTAAGAAAATCTTTAAAAATCAATTTGTAACTATTTTTAAAGAAATATACAAGTCTTGATGGCTAAAAAAACACACTTGTGTGTCTTAAGCGAGTAAGAATCGGTTTGGTTCGGTTTCCATCTCACAACAAGTTCATAGATGGTTCCCACATGTCCAAACACTAAAGAACTTGTATAATAATGTACATTAAAAATACTTTAAGTTTTACAACCAAAAGTTAACATATATTTCTTATTAATAATAAATCATTACTATTTTATTTAAAACCGATACTAATATTGGACTCATCGTTGTTAAAGTGTTTTCGTCAATTTGCTCATATTTATTATAAACATATAAAATACGTGTATATATATATGTATTATTTTTAAAACAAAACTATAATAAACATATTAAACGAATTAAAAGTGTTAACTGTATTTTACCATCAAATTTCATTAAGATTTCCAAAATATAAATTTTACGATAATTATATATTTAAACAATTATTATTATTATAGGATATCACAACTAATACTTATTTAAACTAATTATTCGCAAACTCGAGTTTATAACAAACAATGATTTTTAGAGATCAATCGTTCAATCTATAAAATACCCGACCATAAATATAACTCCAATCATATCGCAATCTTAAATTCATCATACGTATTACATCCTTTATTATTCATTCATAATATTATTTAATTAGGATTCTTGTCGGTAATTCTCGAAGAGCGTGATTTCCGCTTTCTTGTCGTATACATTCCTGTTTGGCTTACTCGATCAGGTGAGTTTTATCATTCCCCTATTTTACTCAATTTTCATAAACGTTTTGGGGACATATGCGTATATTATACTATACATACATATCTATATATACATACATATCAAAAAATAGCAAACGTATAATTGTGTGTGATTAGTCAAATCTACTTGTTATGTGCTAATGTGTTATTGTATTCAATCGTTTGACATATCCCCTTGGAGAGGGTTCTCATTCTATTAACCACCGCCCGATTCGCTTGGCAATGGTCTTATTCTTATTTGCTCATGGTTGATTTACCGGCGCCCGATTCGCTTGGCAATGGTTTAATCGAAAACTTACTTGCTTGTGGTTTGATTTCATTACCGCATTTATTACGTTTTGCTTATTTATCTTATTAACATTATTTTGGTGTCAAAACTTGGTGGTAAACTCACTCAACATGTTTGTTGAAAAAACTCCATTTTCTACGCATATGCAGGTTGCTTGTATTGAAGATTGAAGTTGGACACGTAGACAAGACCTTAGGACATAATCAAGATAATCGTTATATGAACTCATATTTGTGTATTTGAATTGTTTTGTATATTTGGATAATGTGTGTAATATTTGTAAATAATTAATTAGATATTGTCACATTTTATACATGATAGTATCTTCGAGCTGTGAGCAATCGGATCACGCCCCGGCATTTCCGCCTTAGGTTGGGGTGTGACAGTATCTAACCTTAATATTTACTCAACCTATGTTAAGTAATAAGGTGGGTAAAATGCAAGAATGCAAACCCCTTTGGAATAAAGATACTAAAACGGTTTTTTTTTCCGAGTGTTCGGGTTGTCGGTTCGGGTCTTGATAATTGGTCAAACCCAAAGTCAACTTTCCAAATTATTGAATGTTATGAGATAACTCAATAAAATTTAATAAGACTTAACCAAGTATGTAGTTCCATCGTTTTAGAACTAACAACGCACGTTAAGCGAGTGTTCGATTTTGTCGGTCCAAACTTTGTTATGAGATCAAGTTGGATCCAACATTTCCAACTACTTAAGAAAATATTTAAAAATCAATTTGTAACTATTTTTAAAGAAATATAAAAGTCTTGATGGCTAAAAAAACACACTTGTGTGTCTTAAGCGAGTAAGAATCGGTTTGGTTCGGTTTCCATCTCACAACAAGTTCATAGATGGTTCCCACATGTCCAAACACTAAAGAACTTGTATAATAATGTACAAATAAAAATACTTTTAAGTTTTACAACCAAAAGTTAACAATAAAGTCTTTAAACAAAAGTTCGGTTTTCTGTTCGGATCGTGTTTCGGGTTAAGACCGAGGTAAGATTCTACAAACCCATAACCATAGAATTTGTAAAAATGATTTTAGAAACTTAGATCTAACAATAAGTATGTTTAAACAATTATTTAACAAAACTAGTAACAAAGTTCGGTTTACGGTTTAGAGCTATTTACGGTTAAACCGAAGCATAGACTCTTAAAAACCCATAACCATGGAACTTGTAAACATGACCAACAAACTAAAATAAGCAAGATTAATATGTATGAACAAGTTATATAGATGTATATATATCAAGGACACGAAGTCCTCCATGAAGTCTTGCCTTATGAGGTCCGAAACCTCACCGACCGGAATCGGAGAAGTAACTACCAAAGGTAAACAAGGGGTGTATATTATATATATGTTGCACAACCATAAACAAGTATTAATAAGGCTACATAAACTAATTAAGATGAAAGACTAAAAACCTTCAAGAACACTTAAGAAGATAACCTTGAATCTTTGATGTTTAAGAGAGTTTTTTTTTTTTTGAGTTGTAGCAAGAAAAAATGAAGAGGAAAGGTAGTGTATATATAGGGTAATGTTGGTGGTCAAATATGGGTGTGAGACACAAGAGTTTTCATGCAAAATGGATCAAGACAAAAACACAAAACAACAAAAAATAAAAAATAAAAAATAAAAATAGGATGTTTTCAAGACCCAACAAGTGTGAAACAATATGGTAACATAAATCCATCATTTTGATTATAACATAAGCTTCGGTTTACAAATCGGGTCGATTTACATAATAAACAAATATAAAAACGAATACAAACAAGACCCGAAATTGACGAATGTCACATTTAACTTTTTTAATAATTTTAGTTTTTATTTCATTTGCTAACAAAAAAATCAGTTTGTTTTGCATTTTGTGCCCAAGGTAATGATTATGAATTTCATTATCTTTTATGCGTCGAACATGCTCTTGCGTTACTGGATCAAATTCTGCAATCATCTCAATAATAGCTAAACAAGTACCGTTGTTTTCTTGATAAATTTTTTCATTTTTCCCACGAAATGCTATATTTTTTTTTACCAAAACACTTTACAACAGCAAGTATTCTTAATAGCACATTTCTCCAATGTTCTTTATCTTTATCTATTCGATCTTGAGTTTGTTTATCAATTGTTTTATTTTTCGCCAATCTTATCTCTAAATCCATCCATGCTCTCATATTCATAATATGCACATTACTTATTTCATGTTCTTTTAATTTAGAACTAAGATTTCTCCAATCGTTACTACCTTCGGATGCTAATTTACTTGTACATTGATTAACATCGAATAATTTGCAATAAAAACAAAATGCTCTATCTAGTTCTGTAGAATAAACCAATCATTTTCTTTATATTTTTTCTCTATTCGGTAACTTTCGCATATAAAGAGAAGTATTGAAACTTCTTGAACATTTATCTTTCGGAAATTTGTAATCATAAATTTTAACCGGGCCTTTTTCTACAAGTAGATCCCTTAAATTACTATTCATATTATTCCATTGACTTGGGTCAACAATATTTGGAGGTTCATTAGCTTGTTTCTCATGTGGAAGTTGATCATCATTTATAGGTTCATCATCACTTGTTTTGCTCATCAATTGTAGGCTCATTATTTGTAGGTTGTTCGTCATTTGTAAGTTCATCATTTTTAGGCTCGTTATTTGTAGGTTGTTCGTCATCTGTAAATTCGTTATTTATAGGATGATTGTCATTTGTAGGCTCATTGTTAGTAGTTTTTGTGGATGTGAAAAACTTGAAAATGTCTCCTTTTGTTATTCAATTAAAGCCTCTCTTTTAAATCTTTTTTGCATAACCAGATTCGTAAGTTCGGTGTCGATGTGACATTGAAATAAGTAGCAAATAACAATGGGCAAAGATTTAAGTAGGCAGATTCTAAATTTCTAAATTCTAATACAATCGGGCAAAAACTCAATTAGGACAAATTCTAAATTTCTAATACAATTGGGCAAGAATTCAATTTGGACAAATTATAAACTACCAAAATCCAAATTAGCATATAGATAGACAAATGATAATTATAAACTAACCTCAAATTGGCAGATTGAACCGGATGCAGCAGTCCACAATTGATAAACTAACCAGCAATCAAAATAAAAAAACTGCAGTGTGCACAATTGAACCGGATGCAGCAGTTCAGCTATTAACACTCAGCCTCGGCCCTCGGAACCAGAAATTGAAACCAAAATTTGCAATTGCCACTTCAACCACAAATTAAAAATAGAAGAATATAAGAATCGAAGTCCCGAGAATCAGAGAATGCTATTGTTGTATAAACTAGAATAAGAAACTTACTTGGTATGTAAAGATGAACATGAATGAAATAGATGATTGAATAGAGCCGTTAGAGATTAATGATGATTTCCATTTTCCAATCCATAAATTTCGTGATCTGTGATAGCCGATTAAGTTTCTCCAATCTTGTTGAGTTGTTTCCATACTGTGACTTCCGATCTTCCAGCAAGTAGCGTACGACAGTCAAGAAACCTAAAAACCTACTAATATAAATTTTTTAGGTGTTGGTGTTTGTTGAAGGCTAGAAAGCAAAGTTGTGTTTTCAAGTCAAGAAGTTAAGGCGATTAAAATCTATGGAAAGTGTGTCTAATTTTAAATCCATTCTTTGGAAAGTTTGGATGGATACTATCTTCAATGCCAAGTACGCTCTTAAAGGTCCTTAACTGTCACGTCATTTGGCACATAACATCCTTACAAATATTTAAAACCCTAATTTCATTTTCAACCCTACAAATATCCCTACCCTCTTTAATTTTCACCTCATCACCTACCCACTATACAAAATATTTATATGAAACTTTTTTTTTAATTTGGGTCCACATTTTCATAAGGGCACATGCCCTAATGTAAGGGCACTTCTCCTAAAGGCCCATTGGAAATGGTCTAAGGTACTATTTGTTTTTTGAAAAAGGTCTGCGTGGGCTCTTTTGTCTGCGCCATGTAGATCACGCGCAGATATTTACATTTTCAGACTGTTTCTTTTCTCGAAGACGTGTCATTTAAAAAATCTGTGCAAGCTCTTCTTGGTGCAGACTTGGTCCATGCACTTCTGAGATCTTCTAAGGTCTGTAAAAGGTTAAAACACCACACCCTACCAACGCCCACCACCACCACCCACCGTCCGCCACTACCACTGCCCACCACCCACCGTCCGCCGCCACCACCCACTACTACCACTATCACCATCCAGCACCACTATCACCCATTATGACAGTTCGTACACCACTACCTGTTTATTTTAGCAATCAATCTACATACGTTAAAAATCAAACAATCTTTTTCTTGCCGACTGTAGAGGTTTGGTCCACCTCTTCTTTACAGATGTCCGCAGATATGATCCGCAAAGTGCAGACATTTTATCTCTAAAAAAACAAACAACACCTAAATATGGTGTAGTTTGGTATGTTATTTTGGGTCCTCCTAATTGGGCTGGAGTTCTCTGTTTCTAATAAATTTGTTTTTTTGAGAGAAAGAAATAAAAATTATAAAATAATCATATAGCTTTCAGTTAGATTCGTAGAAAACATTACTATAGAGGGGAGAAGGGGTAGAGACTGATCTAAATTGACTTGGGATGAGAGGATTAGGCATGATTTGCTAGACCTAAACCTCTCTGAGGATATGGTTGAGGATAAGAATTCTTGTAGACGTAGAATTAAGGCTATTGACTTATAGGGAGAAAGTAATACCCTAGGGGCTTCTCTTTATTTTATTTTTGATCACACGGCATTATGTTATTTTCTTTTCATATATATTGTGTAGTCTCTTTTTTGTATTTTATTCTTAGTATTTCAATATATCTATATTATTATTATTATTATTATTATTAAGTGCTATTATTAATTATATTATTGTTAAACGTTGATTTCCTTGTATACTTTTCTATACATGTGATTTTTAGAGCTGAGGGTCTCTCTGGAAACCACCTCTCTATTCTATTGGATAGAGGCACGGTGTGCCTACATCCTATCCTCCCCATACCCTACTTATAGCTTTGCTACTGGTGGGATTGCCACTGGGTACGATTAATTGATTGATTGATATTGATTTTTCAAAATAAAAACCAATTTATTTAGTATCATTATTAACTAGTAAAAAAGTAAATCTTGGTCGGTCTATGTAAAATTTTAGTCAGTAACTAATTTAAGATTTGTGGGCTTTAAAAAAAAGTTACATGATTGATGAATTGATGACCCTCAACAAAGATCTAGGGTCTTTTAGGATATTTTTCTCAGATATTTTGGAGAACGTCAAGGAAATAAAAGTTGCATAGGTCATATTTATGTCATCAGTGTTTTTCTTTTTACTTGGAAAAAGTTAGGGGCTTTGTATTTAAAAGCTACGAATATTTGCTATTTACATTCACATATTAACTTTTAACCTGCAATTCCCGGTGATGTAATGGTGTGAATATAACATGAACCTAACACGACATTCATGGGTTTGGGACTTTGGGTATGGTCTAAGCACTTTAGGCCTTTCGGGTTGAACCATTAAGCACCATTAACTAAACATGTTTTATTCGTGTCAACCGGCAGGTCATAGTTTGACGTATCACGTGTGTAAACTACTTATTTACTATTGTAGTTTTTCAAATGTGCTTTATATAGTAACTTCAGCTTGGGTATTTATTATACCAAATTTTAGAACTTCAAAATTAAATAAACATGGTATAAACATTGCTTTAAAACAAATAAAAAGAATATGCCAATCTAGAATTTTAATTTTAAATACAAATATGTAAGTATAATTTTTTTTTCGGCTTAAACAATTTGTTTCACATCAGCATGTGAATAGCATGCCGTGTTAAAGTTCTTGTGTGTGATACAATTTTCATGTTTGTGTCTTGCTCGAGTAGTATAAAGGTGATTGATTACTTTCAGGTACCATTCGTGAACTCATGCAGGGCCGGCTCAATGTTCTCGGAGACCTAAAACTAATTAAAATAGCGAGGCCTTTTTTTTCATCTTCTTTATGCGTATAGCACTAGAGAGTATCCAAGAATTATGAAACTTTGATGATATGCAGTGATAATGGATATGAGACAATGCTCCTTAGCTTGTGACCCATCAATGAGTTATTAATTCTAAAAAAATCTACTTTCAAAATCACAATACATAATTCCTGCTTAAAATGGATGCCCTATAAAACATGAAACCTAAAGCCTTGGCCTCGTTTAGCTTACACATGAGACGGCTTAAACTCACGCAACATCACTAGCTGGTTGCGTCTAAGTGACATGATAAGCGTTTAAAAATAGTATTCTTGATAATCTTCTAGATGAATGAAAAATATAAGACATGGGGTGTAACAAGGAGACAAAAAGATGATAATGACATTCATAAATCATAAGTTTAGTCTTGGCCACCATAACAACATATCATTAAGTTATGATCATTATTAAGTTGTATCTCAAGTTTTATTTTGGATCTAATAAAGCCACGTAACTAACAAAATAGTTGCCTTAACTTTTATCTTTTATGTAAGTTGTTACATAAAAAGTGAATCTTCTAACTTTTAAAACATAACCACTTTTTAAAACATAACCATTTGAAGTAAATGACGTCAGGTCACGCTTTTATTTTTATATTTTATTTTTTATTTCAAAAGCCTTCTTTAATCTGTTTCACGAAATCGATTCTCCAAAATCTCGATACCGAAGGGTTTGCGGCAACATTGCTGATCTAGCTGATCAACTCGACGGCGCATACCAAACACGCCCAAATACCCTAACTTTACACTGAAGGAGGGCGGAATACTTTCCAGTTTCCACAAGATGCGAGATTGGAGATGGCAACCCATTGTATTTGTGAAACAACGCAGATATGTCTTGGTATAGTTTAAAACCAGTACCAAGTTTTAGAGCATTAAATCATTCCCACTTCACTCTTCACTCCCATTTTTTTAAATAAAATAGCAATTATATGGTTGTTAAATACAAATATCTTTTATAAATATAAAAAACGTTACACTAAAAACTACATTTGTAACTCTAAATACGATCCACTAAATCCGACATCAAGTTTTTAATACACTTCTACATCGGTAGTTTTTTGGGTGATTTGTTGTTTATGCATCGTCTTCTTCTTGTTGAACATCGGTTTCAACGAAGGTAAATTTGTGTATAGACAAATTTAAAGAGGTTTTTACAATTATGTACATGATATAACTTACGAGGATCTGAATGAGACCTCAACTTTCTAGGTTTGTCCTAAATGATGACTTAAAATCATTCTAATTATTTGATGGTATTATAACAAACTTATGACAACAAGCATGGGTGAACTCACCAACACAAAAAAGCATGGATGAACTCACCAACAAGCATGGATATCCAAATGTCTGTCATAAGTTAAAAAACCATATCGAATTGGAAGAAACGTGGGGAAGAAACCAATTAAGAAACAAACATTTAAGGCGCGTTCGTTTAATAGAATTCGTAAGAATTCAAACGAATTGGAATTAAAATCCCATGACTTGGCGTGTTTATTTCGTTGGAATTGGAATCTTAACTTCATTTTGGTCTGTTCGGTTCAAAGAACTGGAATTCAATTCCTTTAAATAAAGGAATTCCAAATCCTTTCAAAATGTAGAGGAATTCAAGTAAATTCATTGGAATCTTTCGATGAGCGTTTTTTTTTAACGAGGACAACGAATAAAACATTTTAGTTTTTTTTTCTACTTTTTTTTATTTATATTTTGAGTTATGAATTTTTTTATCATTATTTTTAAATATTTTTTTGAGGGGTTTTTTATCTTAACAGAAAACCCCTAAAAAATTCATAACGCGAAATATAAATAAAAAACAAAAAACTAAAATGTTTCCGTCATTATCCTTGTTTAAAAAAACGATTCCAATTCCTTTGTGATGATAGATTACAATTCATTTGTCAAATAAACACATTAAGAATTGGATTTCAATTCCTTCCAATTTCAATTCCTCTTGTAATGTTTAGATTCCAAATCCCATATTAATTTATCATTAAAATCAAAACGATTACAATAAAGTGGCAGGTAAACGGGCAACAAGCTGCGCCGCAACCCCCTTTTGAATAGCAAAACCAATTCTACTAAAAACAAAGCGTTGGGTCGTAGGAGACGACAAAGTACCATGAACGACACGCTGAACCCTGTTTAGAAAATTCACGGCCTTCGGGGCTAGAAACCCAAATGTATCAAAAGCAAAAGGGAGAAACACGTGTTGATTTTCTAAACAGGCTTTCTCGTGTTTGGCAACTTTGCCCGATTCGGCCTTCAACGCAGCCTGACCCACAACAAATCCGCGGTCCCTGAGCCCGACAAGAGGAAACACTCCTGTAAGGTCCACACAAGTGTGTTTCCCCCTGCCCAACCAAACACAAAAATATCAGCTGGTCGTAACGTGGACCTCCCTTCGAGCGGATCTGTAAGAAAGTTAACTGGGGCCTCATTTTTTGCAGAAATCCCTGCCCGTTTAAGAACATCGCACAGAACATCCATAACCAAATCATGCCTATATTTAAAACCGGGTAATTCTTTGCAATGCACCGCATGGTCTCCAAAGGAATCCAAACAGACTTTGCGGCAAACTGGGCAAGGTTCACCAATCGAAAACATAGGGATCATTAACCGGTCTAATACTATGCAAATTCCAATTCCGTTACATTCCATTTTGTGAAACGAACGTGTCCTTAAGGTATTACAAATGGTATTTGAGATGTTTCTTAAACTCGTAGAAATCCAATAACACTCAAATATGGGGGTTACTTGCATTTGATAAACATAGAATGTGGAATGTTTGGCAATACGGATTTTAGTAATCCAAATCGATATTACAAACACGTGACCTAGTGGGATACACCGATGTACACCATGCACTCTTGGGTGCGAGACCTATCTCCGATTGTACACCTATTGTTCATGTTGTTGTACTTTAGGAAACAGACATGCTCGTCTAAAAATGGGGGCAAGAACTGTTTTAAGGGAAGCACATCGAATATGTGTCTCAACCACCATTCGGTATCTTTTAGTTCATCCATTGTCGCAAATCAACAGAGTTGGGTCAAGAACACAAATCTTTAGCCACAACAGGGAATACAAAAACAAATGTGAAGATACTTAACCTGTGGATGACTCGAGTCAAGAAATTTCTATTGAAGTTTTAACCAAAGACATCGGTTTGTATCATTATATCAATATAAGTTGTACTTTATATTTATCTCCTCATTCGATTTTGTAAACAGTATTGTACTAACGCATTCTCCTAATCCCCTTATATAACGAGAGTATCATTACATTTATTGTATTGATTACTTTTAATAAAAGAGAACCATATTTCTACAAAACTTCCTACTGAACAATCTACTAAACGTTTGATTCATTTACGAGAGTATTCTTAGTATCTTGAGGAAGATACCTCTTCACATTCCCTCAAGGGTTGGTAAAAGAAGCCAAAAATAAGAAAACAATAAAAAAAAGATATTATTATTATAGTATAAGATATTATTATTAAAGTAAAAGACAAGTCAAAGTATCCATCCATCCATCTAGAGTCAGTCAGCTCCTGTGCCTCATGTGTTTGGTTTTTCCTTTTTTCTTGGTGAAATCTTCAAGATTTCTTCTTGTTGGTAGTGAGAGAATCAGCCTTTTTACTCTTTCTTTCAAAAATCTTATCTTCTTATGTGATCAAGATTCAAGAAACACCACCAGTTCACCACCAACATGGGCATTTTAAACGATGATGCAGTGGTGATTAAAGAGCCACAAACACCAGGAGACAACACTCTTATTACTGTGAATTGTCCAGATAAAACAGGCCTTGGTTGTGATCTTTGTAGGATTATTCTCTTATTTGGTCTCAGTATTGCTAAAGGAGGTACTTCTTTTTGTTTTTCTAATTTTTATTTTTTATAATCTATGGCTGTATACAGATATATTTTTTTGATGAAATTATGGTTCTTGATGGCCTCACATGGTGATTTAACTGATTGTTTTTTGTTAAAACTTTTATTTATTTATTTTTATTATTAATTTTTTTTATATTTGTTTTGACAATTATTTGAAGCAAATGTTGAAATTTGCAGTTTTTGGTAACATTTTTTGTATTTAATTTGGATTTAATCTTGATTTCTTCTTATGGGTCATCAAAAATGGTATTATCCCTTGAAAATAGGTGTTTTAGTGTTTTGAATTTGGTCAAAAGATTGTAATTTCTGGAGTAAAGTCCTGCAATTTGCATATATAAATAAATAAATAATGCACACTTTGTGGCAACTGCCAAGTTCCCTTTATTATTATGCTTTCAAAATAATTATTAAAGTTTGATTTTTGAAATTTGCCCATAAAAGACCATTTTGGATTAATAAAAGGGTTATAATTTGTTTGGGCCATTGTTTTGCACAGATGTATCAACAGATGGGAAATGGTGTTACTTGGTTTTTTGGGTGGTTGGTAAGCCAACAACCCGGTGGTACTTATTAAGAGAAAGATTACTTGAGGTGTGCCCACCGTGCACGCCCGCATTATCTGAAATTTTCTACTTCTGGCCCGAGTTTCAACAGCCGAAGCCGCCCAAGGTTTTCCTTTTAAAGTTCTGGTGTACGTTTGACCGAAAAGGCCTCTTACACGGTACTTATTACTATTTAAGTTTTTTGTACGGTGGCATACTGCAACCATGTTAAAAATATTAGACATGGATGCAGTATGCCGCTTAAAATGATATACTGTAGTAGTCATATATACTTTCCCAAAGAACATGCCTCTAACAAGGTTGCACTATGTCATTTTAACTTCTAAGTGTTTATGTTGGCATACTGCAGCCATGTACGCTCTCCGTAGAATATATTCCTAAAAGAACTGGAAGAAAGTGTACATAGCTACAGTATGCCACTCAAAATGGTATACTACAGTCATATACAGTTTCCAAGAAACATACATACGACAAGGTTGCAGTATACCATTCCAAGTGTTTACATTGTCATGCTGTGGCCGACTGGCCGTGCACAAACTTTATAAAACATATTCTTAAAAAAAGAAAGAAAGTGTGCATGGCTACAGTATGACACTCAAAGTGGAATGTTGTAGCCATGTACGCTCTCCGTGTAACATATTTTTAAATACACATCAAGGTTGCAGTACGCCGCCACTTATTAACAGTGTCATACTTCAACCTTGCACACTTCCAGGGAAAATGTTGTGCAAAATCATGACAAGAAAATATACCCTAATGTGATGTGTTACAAGCATGTGCATTTTTGGTGAAACATATCCTTTTAGAGGGTAATACAAGATTCCTTCACATTTTTTAAGGAAGCTTCACATGTTTTTGAATCTACCATAGATACAGTCAAGATTGTACAATTGTTTAATGTGATTAGGTTTCTTGAGAGGTTGGGAATGTAAGCTTACTTTGACTAATAAGATTAATTGTATATATGGTAGTCGGCATCTTTTGAATATATTATCAACCGCGTGACAAAGTTGTTTCAATTTATTATACAAACCGAAAGTGACTTGAAACCAGTAGCCCGACAATGACCATGAAACCGGTTATCTTTGTTCACCAACCAGCTATATTTTCAACTCATGTGTTTTTCAATGTTAAAACTATATAGAACTATTATAAAATGTATGGTTCCTTAATTCAGTGATTTATTTAGAGTTAAATATTATATAAATACTCATTATTTAATGTTTTTAATTATGCTTATAGATGTAACGAAAGTCCTTTATGAGCTAGAGCTTACGGTCAAGCGAGTAAAAGTGTTTACCGCACCAGACGGAAGAGTCATGGACCTTATGTTTGTGACTGATACAAGGTACTGTGTTTTTTGACCTCAAAAGTCAACCGTTGACTTTTTGTATTGACCATTTTACCCTTGTGAAATATGCAGAGAACTTCTTCACACAACAAAACGACAGGAGGAAACGAAAAGTCAACTAAGCGCGATGTTAGGAGAAAACATGATTAGTTTTGAGATCGAGTTGGCGGGCCCCGGAGTCACGGATAATCCTCAAGGATCAGCTTTTCTTCCACCTGCAATCACAGATGATGCGTTTGGTTTGGATCTGAGTGGGACCCGCATGAACGGTGAGCTCACGTCTGACTGCGTGTCGGTTACAGTCGACAATGAGCTTAGCCGTTCACATACCCTGGTTCGCATTGTTTGTCAAGATCATAAAGGCTTGATATACGACATCATGCGAACGCTAAAAGATTACAACATCCAGGTACAAGCACATAAGTATCTTATTTGCAGATCAATTCAGAAAGCATCATTTATTTGAAAAGTTGCTACATGTTTTGTAAAAGTTCTATTAACTTTTACAAAATGACTATTTTGCCCTTACACCTAAAGAACAAAATGTGTAATTTGCTCTATTGTTTACTTTTCATACTAAAAGTAAAAGGAAAAGAAAGAAAAGCAAGTAAAAGAAAGAAATAAAGAACAGATGAAAAAAATTGTGAAAAAAAATACATATTTTGTTTGTCCTATAGTAAGGGTAAAATAGTCATTTGTAAGAAAGGATGTAACATGTTACAACTTTTCTAATAAATGATTGTTTTTCTTTAGTAATTACCTTAGTTTAAGAGCACAACCTTGAAAAGTTGGCATATACTTAAAAGACTAAGAATGTAATTTAGTCTTACTTGTAACTCGTTTAATTAAATTAACAATTTTTAAAATTTTATAGATCTCGTACGGGCGGTTCTCCTCTAAGGCAAAAGAAAGCTTTGAAGTTGACTTGTTTATAATGCAAGTAGACGGAAAGAAGTTACTCGACCCTGAGAAGCAAAAAGCACTTTGCACGTGTTTAAAAATGGAGCTCGTTCGTCCACTTCGAGTGGAAGTGATGAGCCGAGGTCCGGATACCGAGTTGCTGGTGGCTAATCCAGTTGAGCTAGCTGGAAGAGGTCGACCGCTTGTGTTTTATGACATCACACTCGCCATAACAAGTCTCAGTATTCGCATTTTCTCGGTAAGTTATTCATTAAAACCACAGCTGGACATTTATTTATAATGGGCTGGTTCGGGTTGTGAAGTTAAATGTGTTAAATAAACATCTAGCTAAAAGGGGTATCTCTTTTTTTATTTAAAAAAACATTTAATTTTAGTCATTTGCCTAAATTATTATGCTAGCTATAAATAGATTTTTTATAGGTTGAGATCGCGAGGCATAGGATTGACGATCGAGAATGGGAAGTTTATCGGGTTCTGCTGGATGAAGGGGATGCGGCTTTGGTGCCGAGGAGTTTGATCAAAGAGCGTGTTGTGAAGAACTTGATGGGATGGTAATAATAATATTACAATGCATCGAGTATAATATGTAATTTGTAATGTAAAAATTAGGAAGGTGTGGGGTATAAGTCATCACCCCATTAAGTTGTATATATCATATGCATCTTAACAAATGACTAGTACAGTATGTAACTAATGTGTACATATTACTGTAGTTTATTTTATTTTTTTGTTTCTTGGCAATTTGTTACTATCTTTCTATGGTCGGGGTCGGTTAAGTCCGTCTTATGAGCCAAAACAGAGCATGTCACTTGACATCTTGGTTTTAGATTTTCATAGCGAATTGGTTATGGTTATAAACGGTTTGGTAAATTTGACTTTTAAAAAATTGTTCGATTAATTTGGTTAACCTTTTACAAAAAAACTAATTAATTTATCAACTTTTTACACAGGTTAAAAACCGACAAGCCATTTAACTCAATGTTGTAAAAGTAGGTTTACAAGGCCAAGTACTCCCCGAGTACTCGTTACAAAGCATGTTGTCGAGGCGAGTTTCTTTAATTCCACCTAATTACTAAGAATCGATTAAAGGTGGTCAGCCTAAGCCAGAATCACATCTAGTTAGTGAATTTGGACACATTTTGACTTAAAAAAATAAAACATAATTCTTATTTCTATAATATTGAAGAACAAATGTTGATATTTACCTATTTTGTTGTAAATATTAGTAACTTATGATATTTGACATATATGTAATGTCTAAAAATTAATTTTCTTTATATTTACCATGCCCGAGTACTCTCCAAGTACTCCCCGAGTACACCCAATTCTCCGGTCGGCCTAGGGTCCACCTAACGACTTTAGCAATCTTGATTTAACTAATGGAGAGTATGGAGCAAGTAATAAATTATTTAACCAAAATGTAACTTTCCTTAAGTATTTGTAAATAATAAAAAGGTGCAAAGGTAGTTTTGGTGATACTTCGGTTCGGTTTGGTCTTTTATACACCGAATTACAAAGCTTTGTTATATGATAAATCATAACAAAACCATTGATTTCTCGGTCTTTTATAATTGTTTCGGTTAGGTTTTCTGACTATTTTCTATTTTACTTAAATCGTTTAGTTATTTGCACTAACTTAAGGAAGGAAAGGAAAGGATGGAAAGAAAGAAAGAGGTGTGTTCTCGAGTTTCATTTAAAGGGAGAAAGGAAAGGAAAGGAAAAGAAAGTGGAGGCTTTTGTAGTGTAAAATCTTAATTTCCATTTTGGAAGGATTTGGTTGGAAGGAAAGGAAAGGAAAATGAAAAGAAAGGAAAGGAATGGAAATGCTTTCTTTTCCTTTCTTTCGTTAAGGAAGCTTGGAAACACAGCTAAGTTAATTGATTGTGTTTTTAACTTTTTTTCGGATATCTTTACTTGTCATTCACTTTCACATGTAACATGTTATGAATACGTGAAACCCGCAAATATAAAATGCAGCATTTAGGTATCGTATTGCTAGTTCAACATCACGATTCACGTGACGTGCAAGTCAAAATATAAGAAACAAATTGATCTAGCAGCCAAACCCACTTCAGCCAATTTAACGGGCCATATTTTAGCAACCCATCAGACACATTTAATGGCCCAGCAGATTTTGAGATGGGACTCGCAACGGTCGTGTACTCGTGTTTCTCACATTTTGGGCCTATCACAGATTTTTCAAACACGTGAGTGTATAGGGCCATCCAAACTGTTCGAAGTTCGAACTCGCTAGCTGCTCGCTCGGAAATTGCTCTGAAAATGCTTTCTCGTTTTTTGCTCGATTGTAAACGAGCCGCTCTGCTCGGTTCAGTTTGTAAACGAACCAAGCAACGAGCAAAGGTCTGCTCGGTTCGGTTCGGCTCGAATATTTTTAATTTATTTTATACATAATTATATATATATAAATATATATATATACAACACACATAAAATATATATACAATTTTTTGTACCCTTTTAAATTTTTCCTATTCCGCAATTTTATAGTTTTATTAGTTCGATTCAAGTTTTCAGAATACTCTAAAAGATTGTTTACATGTTCATTATATCTCACTTCAAACTTCTCTCTTAAAAAATTTACAACATATTATACGTTTGTCTAAAAACTACTAATTTGATTACAAAATATATTATTTATAGCCTTCAAACTTGTTTCTTATTGAAAATTTTAAAGTGAAAAGGAAATAAAAATACTCGAAATCACCCAATGTTCGATCGAAAATGCTCGGTTCGATTTTGGCTCGCTTCGTTTTTCGCTCGGTTTGAATTTCAGCCATTCGGTTTGGTTCGGTTGTAAACAAGCCAAGCAACGAACAAGCCTTCGCTTGGTTCGTCTCTTGAACAGCCTTATGAGTGTACAACTCATATGACATCATTGGTATAATGGTATGCATTAACACGAAATGAAACTATGGGAAGTGAATGATCCAATATGCATAATCAATTTGCTGGTTAAACGACTATATTAAAGTTTACTTTTTTATTTTTTATAGTTCATCTTTACGAAACTTTTTTCATAATTTACAAGTATCCCCTCGTCACATGTGTTTTTATCTGTGTTTCGATGTTTGATACCACACGCTTAATATAAGTTTTTTTGTTTACTAATGTATGCTTACGAATTAGTGTTGACATCGCCGATACCAATCGAATTCGTTTCGGTTCACAACTATAACGTGCCTGCTTTTTTTGTTTTACATATGATAATTTGTTGTATCTTATCATTGACAGGCTTAGTTCTGATTCCGTAGCCCGACACCGACTAAATTCGCGTCACGTCGACCTGCAACACGTTGTCATTTAACGTTTTTACATATTTTTATTGTTCGGTCTAACAATCCCGTCACAAAACACGGATCCTAAATAGTAGTTAATTATTAAAAGAAAAATCATAATAATGGCACACCCTATTTTTGGGTAATAAGTGCATCACTGCTACATTTGAAAACTTCCAGAACCCCAAATATTATTATTATTATTATTATTGAATTCCGTCTTCATCATCTCTAGATCATCTCCTCCGGTCTTCATCCAAGATTTCCGGACAGATTACAGACTCTGAACTCAATGATGCCGATTTGCTCAACTTAAACCCTAAATCTCAGATCTCAAACCCACAAGGTACGATCCGTCAATGTTATTAATCTGACCCTATTCTCCAAATACCCATTACGAGTTTTTTAGTTTTCTGCCCACAGAATGTGTTAGGGTTTGAGTTTTGATCGATTGAATCTACGTACCCATATGGATTGAATCTACGAACCCATATGTAGAATTTGATTTTGTGAACTGGGTTTTTATTGTTTTTACATTATCACTATGTTTAAGATAATTAAGGGCAAAAAGAAGGGACTGAAACAAGAATCAATTGACCCTCCACCGGGTCCGAATGTATCATCCGATGTGACTGTAAACCACGCGTCTCGGTCAGCCGTTGTTGGTGACCAGCAGCCTAGTGTTATTAGGTCACAAGCTGTTAATGTATCCTCGTGTTTGCCACAGCTTGAACTTGGTGTGGTTGAGGTGTTACCCATGTTGAAAGACGTCCCCGTGGCGGACCGACACGCTTTGTTTTTGAAAAAGCTGCAGATTTGTTCCTATACGTTTGATTTTTTGAATCCGTTGAAGAATGTTAAGGAGAAGGATATTAAACGGCAGAATCTTATGGAGCTTGTCGATTTGGTTCAGTCGGGTTCAAGTAAGATGAATGAGATAATGCAGGGAGAAATGATAAAAATGATATCTTTGAATATATTCCGATGTTTACCGCCTCAATCGCATGAGAATTCTGGAACCGAGAATCTTGATCCAGAAGAAGATGATATGTATTTGGACCCGTCTTGGCCACATTTACAACTTGTTTACGAATTGCTTTTGAAATATGTGATATCGTCCGATACCGATACCAAAGTGGCCAAAAAATATATTAACCACTCGTTTGTGTTAAACTTGCTTGATCTGTTTGACACAGAAGATCCACGTGAGCGTGAGTATTTGAAGACTATATTGCATCGCGTGTACGGTAAGTTCATGGTTCATCGTCCGTTTATAAGAAAGGCGATAAATAATATCTTTTATAGGTTTATATTTGAAACCGAAAGGCATCCTGGTATCAGTGAACTGTTGGAGATTCTTGGAAGTATAATAAATGGTTTTGCGATACCGATGAAGGAAGAACATAAGTTGTTTCTTTCACGGGCTCTTATTCCGCTTCACAAACCAAAGTCGATTAATTTATATCATCAGCAGTTGTCTTACTGCATAACACAGTTCGTTGAAAAGGATTATAAATTGGCTGATATTGTTATTAAAGGGCTGTTGAAGTATTGGCCCGTTACAAATTGTGGTAAAGAAATACTTTTTCTTGGTGAATTGGAAGAAGTGTTGGATGCTACTCAACCTGCAGAGTTTCAGAGATGTATGGTTCCGCTTTTTAGAAGGATTGGATGCTGCATAAGTAGCACTCATTTTCAGGTTAGTGATTTCTGTCGTGTTTTTGTTCTTTAAAGTTTTTACATTTAGTGCATTTAACAAGATTATAAACACTTAGCTTCAATTTTGCCATTGAAATAGTGTTCGTGTGTTAGTTTTGGAATGCAAGGAGTAGGATGTCCATGAGTACTTGACTTGTATTTCGATTGTGTTATGGATCATAGTCTTCTTAAACTGTTCGTTTATTCTCTAATGATAATTAAACAAGCTCTGTTTCATTTGCTATCTGACCATAGAACACAGCATGGCTTTTTAATCATGTCATCTCATGAGATTTTACAAATTTAATTAAACAAACTTCAAGTTAATATAAAAGTATAATGGATCATATTTTAAGTGACCCGACCCAAACCTGTAGGCTAACCCGACCTGCATAACCTGGATATACCCAATACTGACCACTCTCTCCCGGTCTGGTCCTCGGGGTTCTAGATTGGCTGTTAAAATGATTCAGGTCTGGTCACCCCTATAGCTCGAGCTTGACGTGCTTCAAGCTCTATATCTAAAGCTTGAGCTTGTTTCTTTTACTGTTTATTATTTATTTAATCATTTTATATGTTATTAGATAGAAAATAACATTGTTTATATAGATGGGTCTCAAGTGTAAGTGTGCAATATTGTAGTCTATTTATATCCTATTGTGCTAAGTTGTTAATTATCAATCACAAACACAGTTACACAAGGTTTATTTTTTATAAACATATTTAATTATTATTTCTATATATATTTATGATTATATATGTATTCATAACATGATATATATATATTGTCTAGCTATTATTATCACAACTATATAGTATATACAGTAACATATACTATGTGACGTATATTTACTATATTAAATAAAAATGATTATATTTATAGAAATAATAAGCTCATTTAGGCTCAGGACCTTAGTATTAAAGTTCAGTGAGAAGCTTGGGCTTCAGTGTGTTTATTACATGAGCTCCAATTTAACCTCAACTTTATTCAAACTTTTAGCGAGCCGATCTCAAGTAGCTCCTGAGCAGTTCACTCGTTTACATTCCTTACATCTCAATTATATGTGATTCTCACGTATTTTTTTCTTTTCATACCTATCTTTCAAGTTTTAAAATTTTTGGCTGAAAAATCAATGAGAGGTTACCTATTCTTTTTGCATTCTGCATTTCTACACAAAGTAAGATGCTATGAGACTTGATTTAACTGAATATGTTATATCTCATAAGATAAGTTAAATGTAAGCATTCTTCGTAGTAAATGTTTGGGCATTTGAGCTGACTGAACAAGTTTTCTCTCACAATTTAAATTAAGTCTAATATTTTTCAGGTGACGAACAATTCTGAAATAGTGACAAACCATGAGGAAAAATCTAAAAGTCCCATGAATAACATCAAAAGATCAGAAACAAACGCTTGTTTTTTTTAAATAACCCATAGCTCACAAATTAAACAGCATAAAATGCTTATTTTAAAAATAAGTTGTTTGATTAACAATTAGTTGTTAGAGAAACTTTAATATTCCGTATTGAAGGATTTTGATTCAGTCCAAGTTAAGTATTGATTAGATTTGATTTATACAAAAGTAATATCAATACTAATCTATTAATTAAAAAAATAATATTTTAACTCATTACCAAATTACTTGGTGGCGAAACTTTAATATTCAGTATTTATTTTGTTGCAGGTTGCAGAACGAGCGCTGTTTTTATGGAACAACGAACGTGTCGTGAGCTTAATCGCACTTAACAGACCCGTCATTCTACCAATAATATTTGAATCATTAGAAAGAAACATACAAGGCCACTGGAACCAAACAATAAACGAATTAACCGCAAACGTCAGAAGAATGTTCATGGAAATGGATCCCGAGCTCTTTGAAGATTGCCAGACTCGATACATGGACAAAGAAGCCATGGTTAACGAGAAGTCAAAGCAACGTGAACTGACTTGGAAAAAACTTGAGTCAATCGCCTCACAACCTGCATGAAATCATGCGCGTCACTTGTTATTGTGAATTACCGCACCGATGGACATTCAAACGACTTTTACCTTCATTTTCTTTTATTTATTTACCGACTTTTTTTTTCTGCAGTTTTGGAAAGGTAATGTGTACCATCTGTTGTTATGGTTACTGTTTTGGTTATTATTTGTAGTAATATGGTACAGATGATATGTGAAAGTGAAAGATGTCCCCATATCAGGCTTTTTTGGTCAAACTAACCATTTTGGCCATGTTTCTTGTCTATACAAACTTGGCTTTCAATGCACTGTTCTTGTGTGCAAAATCTTGTGTGTGCGTGTGTTTTATTATTTTTTTTTATTTTTTGTTTTTTCTTATGTAGGCTTAGAGATGGAAAAATTAAGTGACTGGTATATAAATACAATTTTTATACATATTAAGAAATTAGTTGTGGCTATCAATTTTCTCAAGCCTCCTAACCACAGTCATTTTTCATTTTATTGATCACCAAAGACCTGTAAATACAGGGTGTTGTATGAAATTATTTTATTTTATTTTTTTCTTTCTATGAATTTGTTTACTTGGCTAGATAATTAGAGATGAGCTCGGTATCTCTACTACCCGTACTGAAAATACCGATACTAAAAATCGTAAAAAATGGGTGTCGGTATTGAAAATGCATGTTAAACTGAATTAACGCTTTCTAATTATTGATTTGTATAGATTCTCCTTTCAACATAAATTATAGTTTAGTTGTAATTTCTTTGATTGAGATTTTTAATTTTTCTTGTGTTAGATTCTCTGTATTCTGAAACATGCATTTATAAAGTTTGCACATTTAACCCTTTCACTTTTCCATGTTCCAACATTTGCGTTTTGTTCATGTTCTATTCATTTAGTCCCCTTTTGACTTGTTATTAACTTCGGAATATTAGGCAATTATCAAAACTATACATTTATACAAGAGTAATACATTTAATAACTTTAATATCTTACTTTATAATAAAAATTATATAATTTAACTTTCAAGATGTTATTATTAGCAATCAAATTCAAATCAGGTACTTATTATTTATTCATTTTTTCATAAATTCTTACCAGCCATAAATTATAAATGAGTTTATATATGTGTTCAATTGCACATACAAAACAAATAAAAGAAGTCGATCAAATTATATATATTTTTTCTTTCTTTTTTCTCATTTTATACTCAATTTTCCAAATCTATTACTATAATAATAACAATGATAATAATAACATAAAGAAACCACCACCATTCATGGTGGCTATGTTAAGGTACAAAACTAGGAGCATTAGTGAAAATGAAAAGATAATGGAGGGCGGTGCTAATTTTGCGCTCGAGCCGCTACCAAATATCATTCCAAAGTAGCCATCATCATCATGGTTGTTGCCGTTCCTGCCTTCACCAGCTCCAGTGATCGGGTTATCACCAAATGACATGGTCCCAAAATCATCCCTGCACAACAATCGTGTTATTTATCTAACATATGTGGCAATAGTGACGCGCTTAACGTATCACATATAATGCTAAAACAATATGCATGTAAAGAAGTTAATTATATATAATTTGATCATATGGGTCAAATGTGGGACAATATTACACATATTGATTTTGATACCCTTTAGGAGGATGCCAATAAAGGGACCTTTTCTAGCCTTAAAAAGTAAAGGGTATAAGTTCCTTTCCCAATGAAATAGACGTTAGATACCCTTTATAAGGTTCGAAAGACTTCCTGTAATCTAGCCTTGAGAAGATGTGAATAGTAGGGTTTAAAAAATCAAAACTCTGAAATACTTGTGACGGGTATTCAGTTATAAGATGATGTATACGACAGATTATAAACCTTTTCGATGGTTTGGGTTGTGTATCGTATTATCTAATACATGTTTAGTTGCTAGAAACTAAAGTTATCAAAAGTATATAATTGTTGGAACTCTAGGGGAGTATATGATTTTTTAAGTTGGTTTTTGCATTGAGTTTTTGATAATTGAATTAACGGGAAACTTTTAACCACATAAGATTAAAAAAATGAACTAACATATACCTAATAGGTATGAGATACAAATATACAATTAGATATGAGATTGGATAACCGAAACCTAACCGATTGTTGTCTTAACGACACATTATGGACATATAAAATATTGGTTGGTAAGTTAATCTAACTATGATAAAACGTTGGGATTATATAATGTGGAACTAAAACAAGAAGAATCTATTTCACATGCATTATGTTCTAAAACATGAAACTAGCATAGGTGCATAATGACCTTAAAGCGAGACAACTAAGCATGTATTGTGACACTTTATAGAGTTAGTAACCCATAATTTATATAAAACATGTACCTAGGCTGACCGAAGACACCGGCGTTCATCGTGAGATGGTCTACAATGAAAGCCGACTGAGGATCAACACTACTCGCCTTCGCATACATGGTGTCTAACCTTTCACCCGAGGGCACAAAAAACGCACCATTTTCCATCAAGTCCCCCTCCGTCCTCCAATTCCACCCTACCCAATTCTTCTCATTTGCTTCCACTCGCTTTGTAACCTATTCATGTACAAAACACAAAAAATGCACAGTCTAAACATTAAGACCGCTTTAACCAAATTTTGCTGGTTAGTCTGACTTTGACTGTTCAAACCAACCAACATATCATTAGACCACGCAAACTAACCTCCTTTGCATTTGGATCCGGAGGCGCGATATACCGGTTCCCCTGACTATTAATCGTCGGATTCGCACTCCCACCAATCGCGTACATCTTCCATTCCCTAAAATCATTGTTCACCACATGAAAATAACCATGTCTACACCTTGGCATCCTTTGCACCAATCCCTTCCCATAATGATTAAATGCAAATGTAACCTATGCACAAAAACACACACAAACACCAAGAACACATAATACAACCAACATTACCAAAAGTACAACTCACTAATGCACAAAAATGAGTTTAAATTTAAATTTAAAAATTTCACCTGCATCCCTTTATCAGGCAAATATGCATCATCATGACCCATAAGCATAACTTCATTATGATAAGTAAAATAATTATTTGAAATTGTAATAGCCGTTGATCCCAATATTGCATCTATCAAACCATCAGTACAATGTGACAATGAACAATGATCGATCCATATGTTTCTTGAACCCGAAATCGATATCCCGTCACCGTCCGATAGCCCTCTACGGCCAGCATGCGTTGGACTAGACCGTATGATAGCGTTACCCGAAGGTTTACAATTGAATATACGAATATTATGAATAATAACATTTGTAACATATTGGAGAGTAATACAACCACCACCAGTAATGTCAACGTTGACTCCACGACCATCAATGGTTTTGTAACTGTTGACCATGAGTTCATGTTTGAGTTTAATGAGCATGCTGGATGCGAACACGATCCATAATGGTTCGGTTTGTAGGACCGCGTGACGTAGGGTGCCTGGTGTTGGGTTGACTGTGTCGCGGTCGGAAGAGTCGGTCACTATATAATATTGACCGCCTTTTCCGCCTAGTGCGTACCGGCCGAACCCGATGCCGCAGTCGGCAAGACGCTGGCGGTCGGCGCCTGAGGTTGGGTCGCACCGCCAACAGTCGTCGATTGGGTTTCCGGTCGCGCAACCGCCGATATCCAACATGTGTCTTCTTTGTATTGACACATTGATACTCCTATAAGAAAAACAAATAAAAATAAACAAACGTACTCGGTAAAAAGTAAAAACCGTAAAAGCTACTGATAAGGTCTGGACAGACATTGCCAGAAGAAAAAGAACAAGAGAAAAAAGGAGCTAAAGTTCTAAGGGAAAACATTATAACTCAAGAACATGAGTTTGGAGAATCATGTAACTTCATTTGATTTTTTTAAAAAAAGAAAGATACCCATTATATTAAACATTGTAATAATCAAAACCCAGATGGGAATTTGTCTAGAAATGAATAAAGATTATAAGAAAGATGAAATCTTGATGTGGGGGTTGACTAGTTTACCTATGAACTTCATGAACAACAGCTTCAGGATTAGGGTGTTGATAAGGAAGAGAAAGATTAAGAGTGGCTTTGATGACAGATATGAGAGAGGTTAAAAGGCAGAAGAGGATAATGTGGGTGATTGGAGGATGCATATTGTGCAAGAATATATGAAATTAATGGGAGGGAAGATGGTTTAATCTCTTTGTCATGAAACAAAAAGTTAGAATCATCCTCTATTTTGGAGGGAAAGATTGTTAATTACAAGAAAATGGATGTTTTTAGTTATTTGTATAATATGGTGATTTATTGAGTTAAATAATTGCAATTTGGTGATAAAATTGGGTAGTTAAATTAAAAGGTTATGGAAGAAATCGTTTTTTGGTGTAGGGTTTTTGCATAATTGAGGGAGAAGAAAAGAAGATAATTAGGGAATGATGGCGTTTTAGAGGGGTGGGATGGGGTGGTGTGGAGGTTCTCTCACTTCCAAGGTTTTGTTTTCCTCATAAACTTTACATTCCAATCTTGTTTATAAATCATTCTATTTAGAAATTAACAAGAAACCCAATAGATAAAGTCAAATATCCATACACACACAAGTTTGAAAATACTATATAAATCTTGAGAGGAATATAAAGGAGGAAAAGTTGTCTTTTTGGGTGATCAGGGAATATCTATTACATTAAGAAATTTCATGTCACTCCCTTCTACTTTCTTCATATCACACTTAACACCCTTGACTTCCTTTCTTACCATTTCAACCATAAATGTTCTTTTCATGGCACAGACTTCCATAAAATTAAGATGTTTTGTCGGTATATTGATCATTTGTTATATTTTTTCCTGTGGACATTGAAGGATTTTCTCGAATATGATTAGTAAACTCTAATGACGAAGTTTTATTGTGCTCGATTTTAGCAAATGAATCTCTAGTGGCGATAGACTCTCGAGTAGAGTATTATATTCATAGTGGTGTATTTAGAGACTTCGTCTCTGATTGAAGCTTAATGAGAAGCCAGTTTTGACATCAACTTCATTGTGACAATGAGTTTTGAGATCAACTTCATCTTCACAATGAGGTTTATGCCACGTGCCATCTTCTCTTTCGACGTTGAATCCCATTGTATCCTATAGAAATTTCATCGTGACGATGGATTTTGGACGGGTAATTTTGGGAATTTAACAAAAGAAGAGATCATGATCTTTAAATCTCTTTTTTTTACTTGGGTTATTTTGAGAATTTTTCCTAAATGATAAATGTATTTCCTGATTTATATCCATATCATGATGGAACCAGTGGCTTATAATTAACTTAAAATTTTATGCATTAATTTTTCTATAGTTATAAGAGTACTCTAGTTATGAAGTTTTCACCAACCACTATAATGATAGTGAATTGTCGATGGTGGAGTGGTTATGAAGAAATGGTTTCATGCACATAATTGATAATTAATTAATAATTTTGTCTACGCTTCTACGAATATCGTATTAAAAAATAAATTTGTAACTAACGAGCTTTATATTATCATAACAAAGTTTAAGCTACTTTGTGAAAAAATCTCCACTAAGGAGGCACTCTGCAAACATAAAAACCTAACAAAAAAACAAACTTGCAAATATATATATATATATAGAGAGAGAGAGGTTTGACTTAAATACAAATAAAATTAACGTACTATACTAATTGTGATAATCAAGCAGAGTAATTATGTTATTACTCTATGATGTAATTATATAATTACTCAACTTAATTATCACATGAGTAATAACATAATTACTCTACTTGATTATCACAATTGTCACGTTAATTTCATTTGTACGTTAACGTTCATCTCTCTCTATATAGTGTATACACACACATATATATGAATAAAATTTAATAAATAGTATAGGAGTGGAGCAATAGCTTATAAATTTATTAAAGAGATTTAATAAATAGTATAGGAATGGAGCAATAGCTTATAAAATTATTCAAGAGATCAGCTTGAGTTTGCAAATTAAATTACTTACGATGTGAACTCGAGTTTGTAAACTACTCTTAAGCCGATCTTAAGCAGTTCAACAAGTTAAGCTTAGCCACTACCCGTAAGGGTACAAGGCTTAAGTAATTAGCAACCAATGATTTATTTCTTTTATATAATCTATGATGTCGTAAGTGTCTATTTTAATTGACATGCAAAAGTCGAAAAATTATGACTTCTTTAAAAAAATTAAAGTTGTTGAGTCTCACACTATCTTCGAACTTAACTTAGTTCGTTTACGCCTACCTTATGTTAAGATGTGCGTCAAGTACATGTTACCAAAAAAGGTTCCATTTAATTTGTAATTTAGTTTGATTTATTTAAACTAAGAAGCATCATGTGACAGTGACGTATCCATAATACAAATAATTGTATTGATTATAAGAAGCTTTAAAATGGATCAAAAGTTTCAAATTTAAATATCATTTCAATCAGCTTGAATATTATGTGGTTATACTTATGATAAATGCCAAAAACTTTTGTTTATTCTCGTTCACTTGCAATTAAACATTTAAATAAATAAGAATTTTAATTTCTCTTTGCTATAAATTGAAAAGCTAGATGAGGAAAAAAAAAAAAAGAGATGCATTTGTTAGGCCAAAATGCGTGGGATCCATGTCATGTAGGACCAAATTTTATAAAAGATGTTGCAAGTCCATAGCCGTCATGTATGTTCAATGTACAAGCTACACTACTTGTATTTTCACTATAATGCTAAATTTAAAGTGTTTCGACATAAAAATCAGACAACCATATAGCTACTATTGAACTACAAGGATCTTTTATGAAATTAGATAGTTACGAGAGTGATGCGTACTATTATAACTGGTCAATACTAGAATAAGATTTTCGGCAACGAAAAAGTTATTGTCAACGATATACATTGGAGATTCATCGATGTTTACCGACAGACAAAACAAAACTCCCAAAGAAAAAGATAAAAGTGGAGTTTTAATATTCATTGCATTATTTGTTATAACTTAAAAGGTCTTGGACTTCTCACGTTTAGGATTCTTACGCACCCTCATTTCTTTATCTAAGGTTGAAGTTAAGCGTACAGATGAGCATTAATGCTTATAATTTTTGTTTTCTCTCCTTTTTTAATCCTTGAGTTATCCGTTTTTATTGTATAAGGTTTAGTTTTACTACTTTATGTTGGTGGTTACCCGAGCTAAAGTTGAATTTTTCATTTTTTTTCTCGATTAATATCCTATTTTGTCATGTTATTTTAGTTGTAGGATGGTGGTGATGGAGAGGGTTGGCGGGTTATTGATGACAACGGCTGCATTGCAGTGCTGTTGTTGACTCATTGTGATGGATGAGATTTTTAAACGACTCTTAATTCTAATATACTTTTATTAACCACAACCGTAGACTGTAGTGAATAAGTGGTTCTAGAATTACTCTTCAATAAGAGAATATTGTGTAATTTTCTAAATCAACCCCTTATTCACCAATTTGAACTTTTTCTTATTTGGTAGGGTTTGTTATTGTTGACCACTTTTGTGAGTTAAAGAGACTCAAATAAACCCACTAAACTAAAAAAAAAGTTATATAAAGTATAAACCCACATGTTCCTAACAAGTTGAGATTGCCATGCTTATTAATTGAGACTTGAGAAGAAGAGATAAAAAAGGAGATGTGTGGATGGTTGTGGGTGGCAAAAGAGGCCAAGTTTGGCGACTTGTTAACATTTTTTTTACCATGTTTCTTTTAAATACTAAGAACCTTTCTATTAATAACGTATAAAAATGCTTACCGCAATGCTAGGTCATGTCAAATCATACTTTAAATATTAACAAACTACTTTAGTCATTTATTTCATTATTCCAGTTATCAATTATCGCATCTCTATTCTAAAGCGTCCTTGGCTGTAGGATAAATCAAACCCTAATAATAAAATGACAAATCACAATGTTGTGTTCTTGTCATTATCGCACATGTCGTCCTTTTTTGGATACGTGTGTACCCTCGATTACAGATGTTATAAGATCTACTATGAAAATCATCAAATGGCAATTGTATCAAACTTAATATATACTTAATGCATATAACGTTGTATGTATTTATATAATCTTTTCTTGAATTGTTCGTTTTCTATATTAGTTATATATAAAATTATCAAAACATGTTGCACTACATTATTTAATACATTGCTTAATATTCAATATGATCATTCTCATATAAGTACGTACGTTCCATATGAAAGGTCTTTATCTATATGGAACTTTAGTTTCTAAGTATACGTCCTCATACCAACTTTTTGACTAATCAAAATCTATAATAAAGTTTCTCCTTTTCTATATAGTTAGCCTAAAAACACAACTTGCATTGGGTATTTCATAAAGGGCATATATATGTGTAAATAAATAGATGATGGTATTGGTGTATATTTTTCTAGGTAAGCATCAAATCCTTTTATCCTATTCATTGCCTATACATAAAGTAATAAAGTCGGACCAAAATATATATAAAGAAAAGGTCGATAACTATGTTAGTAGTATCAATTCTCTTTTCACGGCACAACTTCTTTGATTTATTTTCCATTGGTGGGTTTAACAACATATCAATACCTCTAGGAATTCAACGTTAATGTTGTTAGTCCTTAATGTACCGCGTTTGTCTTGTTAGTTGCGCAAATAATCTATTAACTACATGAATGTTAGTGGGCGTGTGTATATAAATTTATATCGATTAAAGTTTGATGTATATATTGTTAACGTTGTGACTAGCCACAAAACAAGAGCAACTAATGACGATATAGTTTACAACCCGTATTCTAGCTAGAATTGGTTGAAAATATGATCATTTGGATGTCTATTCTTTTATCCTACATATTATGTACATCTTAAAGTTCTATTTTAAGTAGTTACAGAATAGAAATTATTAAAAATATGGAATTATTAGAATATAACCTAAAGTATTGGTTAAATAGTTATTATATTTTAACTATAAATTGTTTTTCACTATCTCAGATATAAATTATTGAAGTGGATCGCTTGTATGCAAGATAAAACAGACTAAACCTATTACAAAAATTGGATTCCATTGGGATCAACATTGGAAAAGAGACATTGCCCTAAAAATATATAGAAAATGAAAAGCTGAGTTTGATAGTAAAGGCCTGAACTTTTACATACACGCAAACTTGGTATGTTTCTGATATAAAATTCGTGGATTTGGTTTTGATACAAAATGAGAGTCAATTAAGATGAATGTGTAATTATATTTAGTAAAGGGCACATTTGTGAGTTGACCCTTTCATAATTTAAGAAGTGCATTATATGCCATACTTAAATTAACTGTTATTTTATGTCATAACTTAAAGAATGATAAATGATAGTTTGATAGTTTACTACTAGAAAACTGAACTTAATCTTTCATCGATGAAATTCATCCCGACAAGCATCCTTCGGTGAAGCTCCTTCGGTATGATGCTCGTTTGATATTCTCTTTCCTATGGATTGCCAAATTCTCGTCATAGCGCGTGAGAGAATTTGACTAGTTATAACCCATTAAAAAATTGATAAAATTGAACCCAGAAGTTCAAAACCCTAACTAATGAATATACGTCTTTTATAAACCTCTTGTTAGATTGTCGGTTTGTGGTACGGTTAATTTCGGTAAACAACCAAAACTAAATTTAGGCTACATTTTGCTTGGACATACATGAAATGGATGCATAATAAATACATAAAGTGAGAGTATAAATACTTGAAATGGAGATATACATACATGAAATGGAGGTGTAGAGTTAGAAATATATGACTGATTTAGTCCGGTTAATTTCAGCTAACCGTGGTTAAAGAAACCAATAACCAATTTTTGGTTAATTCAGTTTTGGTTATTGCTTACTCTATTTTTTAAAAGGTGCACAAATCGGGTTTTTCAAATACCCGGGTTCGGGTATGGAACCGGATTCGGGTATGATCAGGTATTAAAAAATCGGGTATTGGTAATACCCGGGTCGGGTTTGGGTCCGTGTATTGTCTCTAAAAACCATACCCTATGCATCGGGTTCGTATCGGGTATAGAGATGGGTATTCTATAACCGGGTATTTGAATACCCTATTTCCGGGTATTGAAAAACCCCTATTTTTGGGTTTTTTTTGAGGTTTTTTTCCGGGTTTTTTTCGAGTATAGATTAGATTTTTTTAAGGGGTTGTAAGTTTTAGGGGTATTTTTGGGTATTTTTCAGGTTTATATCGGGTATTTGAAAAAACCCGGTTTTGGGTATTTGGAAAACCTGGTTCTGAGTATGGAACCGGTCGGGTTTTTGGGTATTACCGGGTATAAATCGGGCCCGGTTCTGGATATGGGTTTTTGTACTAAAATGCATACCCTATCCGTACCCTATGGGTAGGGTCGGGTACAGATTCAGGTATTAAAAACCCGGGTATAAAAAAACTGGTTCCATGTATTTTTCTGGGTTCTGTTTTTTTTGCACCTCTACTATTTTTGAACATCTTTTGGTTCAGTTTGGGCCATGTTGAGTTTGTTCAGTAAAATAATAAAAAACCATGAAAACAGGCCTCAGCCCATTAGGCCCACTATATTATTAGATTTGAAAATAGGCTCGCAGATTCAAAATAGACCTCCACCGCTCTGTGTAGACTGTGGTGTATAATTTATATGTATGTGTTCGGATACTGAATCTTGTAGTTTGATCTTTGATGCAATAAATTAGGGAGAATGGAAGCTGCATTCGTCCTTGATTCCAAACGTGGCGTTATCCCTGAAGGTATATATTTCCTCAATTTTGCTGTTTATTATATGCTCGCTAGATCGAATGATTAAATTTGATTCGGATTCTAGTGCTTTTTAGATTGATATTGTGCAATCGAGAGCCAATTACTGATTCTCAGTACGAATTAGGGTTTCATTTTACGCTCATTTCGTTTTATTTTACCAGCATTAACCTAATTTCACAACTGTTCTTGTTCTCTTGCATCATAATTTAAGTAATTGAAGCTATAATAATGGCCAGTGTTGTTGAACTAGTTAGGCGCTAGTCGGGCGACAAGGTACATATTAGCGATTAATAGAGATTAATCAGACTGAATTTTATGTTTAATTTTTTAAAGTTATATATATACTTATATATGTATACCAAATTTTATATATAATTTTTCACAATAACTATAAATTTTCAAATCTTCATATACTGATTTTGACCTAAATTTGGCCACTTTTACTAATATTGACCATTTTTACTTATTTTGACTGGTACCGATATCATGAGCCGATTAGGTGAAAGCGAATCGGTAGCCCTCTTTTTTCCCACTAATAGCGGATTAATCGGCGTTTGATCACGATTTTTGAAACACTGGTAATGGCTGCATTGAAGATTTGAATCCTAAATTGTGTTCTGTCTCTTGGAAATTGTTTGTTACTCTGAACTTAGTACATATATTCCACACTGAATCTTGCTTTAAGAATGCAAAAAGGTTTTGTAGATGACTAGATGTAAGTGTTACAGATTAGAAGGTTTAAAGTTCATATCTTTTGATTATTTATAGAAGCTGATGTCAAACTGGATAAGCCCAAATTAGAGAAAGTGGTGGAGAGTCCTATTGGAAATGCAGGAAGGAAAATGCTTGCTGACATAAGCAACATGCCGAAGAAAGCTAGTATTTTGGCCCAAGATAATAATAAGACCGAGCCGACTTCATCTACTGTGAAAGAATATGTAGAACGACTTCGAAAGGTACCCGATTTTTCATCTGGTATCATGCAAGTTTTTGTTATAACTATAGTGTTGTGTTGTGTTGTGGTTTATCTCATGTTTAACTGGTATTTACAACTTTACATGGTTCGATGTTAATCTAATTCAGGAAAATGCGGCACTCAAGAAGCTCATAGCAGATAAAAAGTATCCTTTTACTATTTTAGTGTCGCACCCCGCCTTCGGGCCTAGGCGTGTGACTCACAGTTGGTACCACTTTTATCAATTTATCAAAGTTTGCAGCGGAAAATGTTATTTTAAAATATTTACTTTCATAACATAGGGAATTAAATACCCTTGTTTGTTTTACAAAATTACTTGTTTAAAAACAAGTTTAATATATATATATGCTTCATTACAAAATTTGCTGAGCCACCAGCTGTAAACTATGCCTAGTGTTCTTCTATCTCCACTAGCATATCCATCACTATTCCTTACTCCTGGTTACCTGAAAACAGTTTCAAAATACGTCAGCTATATGCTGGTGAATACGCTGACTCAATAAAACATTTTCACAATTCGTAATGACACAACACCAATAGTGTTCAACGACTCAGTGGGTCTCAATCTCATCTCATCGGAACTAAACATACGCACAAACCACATAATCGGACTTCACTCGCCCTAGAGACAGTCACTTGCCTCATGGTCAGTATGTCTGTAGTGTGCCCACTACAGTACATATATGTAAGGATCCAGACACATGTGTATTTTAGCCTGAGTGTTTAGTACTACCTTGTATCAAAACGTTTTAGAGGATTTGAACCAACCCTCATGCAAATATTTCCATAACTCTTTTACATATGGATAACAGTCCATAGTTTCAAAGAGTAAATATCTTTTCAAAATATACAGTACATAGACGTATTCACGTCATAAAACATTTCACACTATAAAAAGGTTTGGACGTATTCACCTTTTGTTGATTTCAAGATTTCTCACCCACCGATGTTTGTTCTTTATCTTGGACCTATAGTACGAGAATAACATTCTATAAATAACTAGATCTACAATCTAGCTATAGACCTTAAGTCTATTTGCGTAACCTTTACCTTGATATACATTTCATTTTACAAAACATTTATATGCTACGTTTCTTCATCATGAAGAAACGTATATATCAAGTTTTTTTTTCTTTCATAAGTGATATCTTTATAAAAATAAAGAGCAACATTTCATCAATAATCTTATCTTATGAAAGCTTATATTTCACTTACTTACTTGATCAAGGTATAGACTATACCCTTGACTAGGGTCTAAGCCATTAAATAATAATAAAATAATAACTTAAGCAGAATCCCTACCTTAGGTGGGTATTTTGATTTGCCTAAGCCTTGTACAAGTAGCACTTCTACTTGCCCCTTTTTCTAAACTCATGGGAAACTGCATCGCGTAGCGCGATGATCTAGTCTGTATACCCGTTGCGCCATCAAAACGCCACATTATGCCCATCGCACGAGTCCGTGTCCGTGCGCGTGCGCGTCGGGTGCTCCGCTAGGACTAGTGAGAGTGGTTAGCCCCATAAGAACATTACCATGGAAAACTCCTTCCTTATAAAGTGCTTTTATTTCTTTCCCACCTTCCATGTGGGATGGAGTTTCCCTACTTATTCCCTTAGCATAATATGCTTTCTTTTCTTTATCATCCTTTTTCCCATTACCTTTCTCATAATTATTTTTGGTCTTTTATCTTTATAAACTTGTCAAAATTTGGACCTAAACTTTGTGGGTGTTACATTTAGTTACTATTAAGTTCACACCTATTTAGTTAAAAGAGAGCGGGCACGTGACCAGAGGCTCAGTTGAGGCTGGCTCGGCTCGTTTATGTTAATGAGCTGAAATGTTGAGCTCAAGCTTGACTAGTCGAAAGCTTGAGCCAGCTTGTGGCTTGTCAAGACTCAAGACGGCACATTTGTTTTTAAAAATTAAAAAGTTCTTTATATTTTTAACTTGTTAATATATATAAAAATCCAAAAAATAATATTTGTAACATACAAATAATACACAGTTTATAAACTGCATAATTCATGATATATGCATGTATAACTTTCAATATTAAAAGAATTTTCAATATATAGAGAATTTTCAACATATACAAATTTGGGTTTTAATTTCAACGAGCCGACCTTGGCTTGGCTCAACTTGTTTACAGACCGATCTGGCTCATTTACAAACAAACTGATTCGTTTGCAAGCTTGCGAGGCTGTTGCACCTGGGGTAGACCGTAGACGTAAGGCTAGGTTCTTTGAAACGCGCAAGGTGAGGCGCTTCTACAATACGTCAATACCTGTTTACAAAGTGGTTCTTATCCAGAGTTAGTGTGGTATACAACTAGCTAAATTAGAATTTTTGTGATGAGATGATTTTAAAAGATTTTTAAAATTTTGATGTTAGTTGTAGGATATTAATTGCTAGTTATATTCAGGGAGAAGTATTAAGTTCTATTTCTAATTTTCTATCATATATTTTTATTTCGGTTCTTTTGTTGCTGATGTGCGCTTATTTTGCACCTTGCTGATACACAACTACACAAGCCCTTTTTGTTGTGTATGGCAGCTGATTAGAGAAAGGGCAGTCAAGCCTAAAATATTTTCAGCTATATTGTTTAGTTTTTTTTTGGCAACCTGCCAAATTCCGGCAGACCTATTTGCACCTTGTTCTTTTTTCTACACAGGGCTTCACGCAGTTAAGGAAATTCCCAGATAAACATTGCTTGACCATGAATTACAAATTTTCCTTAATATATTTCCCAGTAGAGTTATTGAACTAAGTGGAGCCGAGTTACACCAACTCGGGCTTGCTTTGCAGAAGATGCAGCAGCAGAATTTGCATCTTGCTCAGACAAATAGTCAAATGCTAGCGGTTTGTTTCCGTTTTATAATATGTTGAATTTGCTATAGTTTTTTTTTTCAGAAAGATTGACATGTTTCTTTAATTTTGCAGGAACTAAATTCTGGCAAGGATAGGGTATTTTGTTTTACTTTTGTTTTTCTTATCTGTTTTACTGTTTATGATTATGCTGATCCCATATTTTGGGTTAATTGCGGTTTAGCAAAAATATCTGCAACATCAGCTTGGATGCATGAATGGTTTGCTTAATGCAAAAAAGTTGGATTTAGAGGTAAGGAGTGGTGCTTTTTCTTAAAGGTTTGCTTTATCTCGTGTTTTGATGCGTGTTGGTTGTTATTTCAGGGAAAAAGGAAGATCAAAGCATGTGAAACAAATCAAATTAAGGTTAGCATATAAATCTCATGAGTAATTACGCTGCAAATATTTGGGTAAATATTTTATTTGTTTTAACTTGTACTCTTGTAGAAAGTGAAAGTTTCTGATCACAAGGAGATGGAAGTCTGTAATGTAGTGGAAAGAGAGAAAGAGCAACGTTGTGATACCAACAGAAGGCAGAAATCTAAAAGTAAGTCTACGTTTTTTTTTCCACAAAAATGTCGTTTTCGGTCATTTAATGGTATTAGACACGAGTTTCTGCTGGTTGACACAAAAATGGCATGTTTAAATTGAAGTTTTATTTTACTATTTTGTGTTTTAATCCTTCAAATTTACAACAAAAATTATATATATCAAATTATAAAGTCTAAACTATCATGTAAATTCTATCTTTTTAATCTTTGCATCTTAAACAACATTAAACGACTTTTGTTCTCTCTATCCCCCCCCCTGCGCAGGCGCAAATTATCGTTTTTGGTCATTGTTTGTGTTAATCTGTTACATAGTTGGAACTAGTTTATGGATCATGGCGTTAAATGGTTCTGTTTGCGGGTTGACGCGGAAACGATCTGTCTAACCCAATGCTTATTTTACCCTTTTACGCATTAATCCTTCAAAATTACAAGTTTATAGCCAGACTCATATACATGATAATTACATTTAAACTATCATCTCTCTATTATCATTTACATTTTGGCAAAAAAAAAAAAAATACCTGTGAGTTTAAGTTACAACATAAAACACATATCTATAAGTTTCTTTAAAAAATAAACTGGTAAACCATTAACTCGCAAAGTTGACTTAAGCACAGCCCATTTAGCTAAACGTGTTTTTGGGACCCAAAACTGACCTTAACTCATTCATTGTAAATCTATACCCGCGAATTTCATGTTAGGTTTGTTTCATGTTAGAAATTCACACTCGGGATGTGACCTGTATATTATACTACCTGAATTGATTTGACATCCTGATTTACAATTGTCTCTTTACTTTTGATCATTCAATTTCAAATAACTACTTTTAAAGTTAATCAAATCTTGTTTTTAGGTTTAGGCCCTTCGGCCAGAAAGGTTGAGGAGAAGTGCGTCTGCGAAAATGCAAGGTTTGTCCATACTTATGTATTTTTTTTTAAGTTAAATATATTATTTGTGTTAAAATAATACTATAAATTCACACAAACAAGCATGTATATATTATCTGATTTTCAGATTCCGAGCTAGAAGGCAATCCGCACGATTTCAGCATGATGAACCAAAACCCACAGAAGTCTTATTTCCTACAAACGAAGAGACCGATGATAAAATGCACGATGGCGTGGTATTTTGTGTTAAAAAAGAAGCAGAGGATTATTCTTTACCAAATAAAGCAATCGGAGAAAACAGAAGATCATCCATTTCAAGACCATCACGTGTAGCAGCTAAAAAGGTTCAGAATTATAAAGAAATTAGCCTTAATTTGAAAATGCGTAGACCTGACTGAATGTTTTTCTAACAATTTGAACTGTAAAAGTATTGTTGAATGTTGATCACTCAGTTTTGTATCAATCATGACTTTTTGAACTTGTTTTGATTTGGTAATATATTTTACTAGTTAATATATTCAAAATAAAATATTTATGGTTTGACAAACTTATAATCTTCATGTTCATGTCTACTAATCTTTTAGCCGGTCAAAAGTTTTGCTAAAATACATAATTTTTCTTTTTATGAAAATATTGAATATGATAGTACTGTATAAATTAATTACTAATTAGATTGTCTGTATGTTTGAACAGATTTTGCATATCTAGCTATTGTTAAGTAGGTCATGTTTGCGAACATGAAAAGTTGACATGAACGTGAATTGTGTTGGGTGAGTATGAACGTCACATGAGTTTTCATGGATTAACAATGAATAAATCCTTTTAATTCACAATTTTCAACAAATATAAATGTATGTAAAATAATCACATTTTTAACTATAAAGATTCTAAATTTTTGAATAAACTATGTGATTAGTTTAAGTTATGGCATATTTTTTTGTAAAAAAGTATAATTTTAATGGGTTTAACAAGTCAACATACGCGCTCGTCAAGTCGTCTCAGACTCTCAGTCATGATCAGTTTGGCTAAATGTGTTTGTGGGCTCGACCCAAATTTTACCTGAACCCTTGTAGGACCAAAACCTTCGTGGATTTCATGTTAAGACAAATGGATACAAGAATTAACAAATATAATGCGTATAGATGAAAACAGGGGCAACTTTTTAGAATAGTAAATATGTGAAAATGCTAGTCTAAGCATTTTAGAACTCTACTTTTATATTGTATTCTTTCCTCAACCATAGAGACATAACACTCACCACCTGAAAATACAAAACCTTATCCGACACATTCGTACCATTAGGAAAAAAAAAAACTCTGATAAAGAACAAACAAACTATTTCATGATTTCTCCTTGTATTATTCTAACAAGTTAAATCAATTTGTATAATTAAAAATTGGAACTGTATTATAAAAGAGGATAGTGAATATGAGGCTGTTATACATCCAACTTGTGTGTGAAACTCATCAAAACTACGTCGTTTTGATTAAAATCTATTTAAAAATAACTTAAATCTCTTTGTCTCTCTACTGATACAACCACCCATCTTTCTTTATTTTCTTTAAATTGATTAGATAAATGCAACTCCCCAAATAGATGCAATTGGTGCCTGCTCTTATTGCTCCCCAAATCTATGTCTAGCAATTCTGCATTTCTTTCTTGCTTTATTCGAATTAAATTAATTCCCCGTGGTTACGCAAGTCGTGTGTGGATGCAATCTAAGTCACAAGTAGCTTTAAAATTGAAATTAATTCCTTGTGGTAGCAATTGTTTCATCATTCTAACTTCTAAGCAAGCTGCTGGAATTGTTCACGAATTACAAATATATCTCTTTTACAATTATAATTATTTTTTTGTTCATTCATTTATCAAAAATAGCCATTGTTTAGAATGGAATTGTTGAAGTTGGTGAAGGGCAGAGTTCGGGAAATCAATTTTGGCTAATCAACTTCGGCGAGAACAAGATATATGAAAATGATGGAGTGGATGAGTTAATTTTGCAAAGCAAAAAAGATTTAAAATATTTTTAGTAGGTTTTAATCAAAACGACGTAGTTTTGATGGGTTTCACATACAAATTAGGTGTATTGTTCCATATTCACCTTTCCCTTTATAAAATTATATAGACAAACAAAACATCGTAAAAAGTTACTTACGTATTTGAACTTGTTAAATTCTAAAATCAAAATAGGAAGTTTTTAATAAACCCTTAACTGAATTAATCTATTAAAGAAAAGGGTTACACTAGATGATTACTAGCTAATCCAAAAAATATTTAATTTTATTTCATGTGAGCAATTGTCACAGAAATAGACGACTCATTACAATGAAAATAGAAAACTACAACTTTTGAAAAATAAAGCCATGTCATATGGGAGGGCAAGGCCAATATGTTGAATCTTACGACTACGAGGTCACCATCACATCCATTCTGTTAAACACCAAAAACCGCGTTTGTGCACGAAAGAAACCAATAATCATATTACTATTACTCATTTTATAATTAAATATACAGATAATTTTGTTTATGATTAATAAGACAAAATCATTACAATTTTTGTCGTCACGTCATATTTTGGCTCCTCGTATGCATGAAACTATGACCAGTATGTGGAATTATTATTTCGTATTAAAAAATTGTTCCCAAGTATTTCCTGTACGATTATTTTGTATTCAAATATTAACTTACTAGGTTTTATCCCCTGTGTTACGAGGGTTGTTTTCATTTTTTGTTTCTAATATTTATATATACTTTTGGATTTTAATTTTATTTTATTCATTGTAAGGAAGTTAATAATATATTTAGGGCTTGATAATGAATGGATTTTGCAAATAAATGAGATGTTATAACCCCTTTAAAAACTATCTGAGTTTGGTGAGTCCCATGACCCGTTTATTTTTTTACTATAAAATTGTTTCTTAATTATAAATAATATCTTTTTTTAAAATATATGTCTATTTTATAAGATTTTCATATCAAATATTTGGTGAGATTAATTTTTAATATAATGAGATGTTATAACCCGTTTAAAGGTTATTTGGGTTTGGCGAGACCCATACCCATGAATTCGGGTCAAATGCATAAAAAACCTTCATTTATAAATAAAACAATTTGATGACTTGAGAGAATGCTGAGAGGTTTCGTTTATATATATTTAAGATAAGATTTCATAATTTGATTTATAATTAAATGTATTTGTTATTGATGACTCATGTACCATATTGGGCAGAATATGCAGGCCCAATTAGAATATGGTAACGGGCTCATCGGGTTGACCTAGCTCACGAGTCAAAGCGGTCAACGGTAGTACAATCCGAGAGAAGTCCTTAATGAATCTTCTGTGCTATCCAGCCAGATTTAAGAAGCAATAAACTTCGGTCCGTGTCTTGGGAATCTCCCGATCTATTATAGCCTTAACCTTAGCAGGATTTACTTGAATTTAACTCTTACTTACAACATAACCAATAAAGTATACATCTTGAAGCCAAAGTTCACACTTGAAAATTTTAGCATACCGTTTTTCTAACTTTAATAATTCAAGCAGCAATTTGAGATGACTCCCGATCCTCCTTACTTCAAAAGTAGATAAGTATGTTGTCTATAAGGATATTGACAAACTTGTCTAAATACAGCTTGCAAACTCTATTCATCAAATCCTCAAAAGCGGTTTGTGAATTAATGAGTCCGAAAATCATGACCGTAAACTCATAATGTCCAAATCTTGCCCTAAAAGTTGTCTTAGGAATATCCTCTTCCTAAACTTTCAACCAATGATAACCAGGTCGAAGGATTATCTTTGAAAAAAACCTGCGCCCTGCAGTTGGTCAAACAAATCATCGACCCTCGGTAGTGGGAAATGATTCTTGATGGTTACATTATTCAATTCTCAGTAATCATCAATACACATTCTCATCAATCCTTCTTTCTACTTAACAAACAAGAAATGAGCGCTCCATGGCGATAGGCTAGGTTAAATGAAACCTTTGTAACAACTCCTTTAATTGGTTCTTTAGCTCTTGCAATTCAGCTGACGCCAATACATGAGGTGACTTTGCAACTGCACGCCTTCCAGACACTGGGTAACTAAAACACGCGTTACACGTCACTTAGGAATTCAAAAAAGGGCGCATCTTCAAGACACTTGGCAGTTGAAGCAAGTGTTACACGCCGCTTGGTAATTCAAATGAGTCGATGTGCATTTGCTCAAATTTCCAAGTGGTCTTTATCACTTGTACTAATTGCCAAGTGATTAAGAGACATGCTTGCTCAAATTATCAAGCAAAACGCTTCTTTCAATTACCAAGTGTCTGAAATGCGCGCTTGTTCGAATTACCAAGAGGCATGTAACACTTGTTTTAGTTATTGCTCAAATTACCAAGCGGTGTGTGACGTTATACTGTATCACTTTTCGTTTTGTTATGCTTAGTTATTCGCGTTATTACCAAATTGTCACCGCATCTTGTCTCACCTTCCCTCGCACATTTCATACGTTAAATTGCATTTGTATTTTATCCTGCAACTATATACTCAGTTTGTTTGTGTTGATTGCCAATAGATGTTCCTCAAAATAATTAAGTTAACATTTTCTTTCATATTTTCTCCTTGCTTTTTGGCCTTTGTTTACAAAAGTGTTGGTAAAAGATATCTGGGTATGATCTTGTTGTCTCCATGTTTGGCATGTCCTAGGAAATAGATAATTATTATGTCATTTTCTATAAAATTAAAAGATCGGGTATCCAATTATTAAAGTTTCTAGGGGACAAAATACACACTAGCTAGTGCCTAATAATGTATTATTATGAATTTATGATGTGGATATCAACTATTCGAAAGTGTTGAGTTCGGTTCTGTTAGGCATTTACGAATTCGGATCATTTTGGTTATCCGTTAGGACAAAAAAAATTCAAATTCGAATTGCCAATTTCGTACCGACTGACCATCAAGGCAACCTAACCCATCGATAAAGTCAATAACGGACCACTAATGCTGGAATTAGCGGCAGATCATAGATGATATCTTTAGCAACGAATCCCGAGCGGCATGCCACCTATAAATTATCAACGATACATCACCAATGCAACGTCGTCCGTAATTCGTACTAATAGTGGCTTTTCCTTTTATAAAATCTATTTACACTAAATTTTAGTCTATAGTAATATTTAAAATACAATTTTAGATAAGAGAAACATATAATTTTATTTGACATATGGGAATTCAAAATCTTAGAATTTTCTTTTCTTTTTGTAAATAGCCAGCAGAGGAAAAAGAGGGAGAATTTTGTAAGGATCCTTGCGATCAATGCCACAACAAAACGTTTTATCGATTGTGAAATTTATGTATTTTCCTTTCTTGAAACATATATGCTTTAATAGTGAATATCCACCCAACATAATTTCGACCACAATCAAAACGAAGCTAATATGAATGAGATATTGATGCTTAAAGTTAAGTGTTTGAAACCGTTAATTCTGTGAAAATATGAATGAGTGTGAGGGCTATATTAGATTAATGGGATATCGCTCCTAGTTTGCCACCGAGTTTTGCTATCGCTCCTTGGTTGCTACTGCTTCTAGCTTACATAGTTACAATCTTTCAGCTAAATCATAAAAAAACTAGGCAGTTTCGGTCAAGAATCATTAAATTGAGTAGATAGCATTGAAGACATTTATTGTCGTTTTTTTTTCTTATAATTAACGATTACGTTGTTTCATTTTTGTTTCACTAAAAAATACTAAGGAGATCCTTAGTTGAAAATAACCCAGCTAATTTTTATTCTTAAATTATTCTTGTTCAAGGTAAGCTTTCGAGTACTCGAGTATTTCCCGACAGTACTAGCTACTTCGTCTATTGTGCCATGAAAAACAAATAATTCTCACTACTCTCACGTTCTGTTTTTATGTACCCATGTTAAACATAAATTTTCAACTAAACAATTTTTATCATCTTCATTTTTTTCATGCATTCGGTTTAATTTCTACTGGAAAGTATTTAATTACTTCTTTCATAAAAGTGTAAAACAAATTCACGGCTATGCACATATATCCCATAGTTATATCATGGAGACAATGTAGGGATATATGTGCATAGCCGTGAATCTGTTTTAAAAGATGCATGTTATTCACGTAGCTTTAGTAAAATGTTTTTGTTCGATTCTTGCAACAAGAATACTATTTTCTTAATCGGTTAAATGTTACCCTAGCTAAGGACCTATCATACTCCACATGATCTACACAAAATTAAATAATGCATCGTATAAACGAATTACGTATCATATACATTTATTTCCTACTATTTTAAGTTCTCCGTACTACGGAGGTTTATTTAGCGTTTATATTTAATCGTTTGGTTATTTTATATTTAAGGTTTATTTTATTTTTTAACGTAGTTTTGTTTTGATTAATATGTATATATTAGTTAGTTACGTTCATTATATTTATTAGCGTTTGGGCTCTTTCAATTGAGATGTGCGAATTTTTTAGATTTTTAAGGAACAAACATAAACAAACACGGACATGTTGATTTTTTAAAACGAACAAACATGAACACAAATATTTGTCTCACGAAAAATGGGAGGCTGATGTACGTGACGCTAGTGGTTGATGCATGAGAGGGGAGGTGACGATGGTAGTGGTACTCGAAAGTTAACCGGTGATGGAGAGTAAAGACTGGCAGCGGATAATATTTGGAAGAGAGAAATTAAATTAGCGTTTGATGATAAAAGGGCTTCACAAATAAATAAGATGTTATAACTCATTTAAAGGCTATACGGGTTTGGTGAGACCCATGACATGTGAAAATTATTGTTTGATGATTAAGAGATTATTTCACAAATAAATGAGATGCTATAACCCATTTAAGAGCTATCCGAGTTTAGTGAGACCCATGACTCGCGAAAATTGTTGTTTGATTACGAAAGGGTTTTACAAATAATGAGATGTTATAACCCATTTAAGGATTATCCGGGTTTGGTGAGACCCATACCCGTGAATTCTGATCAACTGCATAAGAAGCCTCAAATAAAAAATCAAACAATCTGATGGTTTGAGAGAAGGTGAGAAGCAACCATAGAGTGACACATGGGATTTTTTTAGACATTTATATAGATAGGTACATACATATGATATAAAAAGGATTACGTTTGTTAATTATACAAACAAAAACGATTTAGTTCATAAAAGCAAAAGTTGTTACGGAATATATGGTCATAGGTTTTCAATGGAACAAAATCCTGTTTATGTATCTTTGGACACATATATCCTTAGAAACTAAAAGTGAACATAGGAATGGTTCCTTAACTAGATAAAAAGAGAGACAAATATAGAGTTCATCCATGTATGGCATGTATCATGCCAATGACTATTATTTTTATGGGATGGTAAAATGACTAAGGTGTAAAAATGTAAAATAGAAGGTTATAAGTAATCTTTGTAAAGTGTAAAAATTTAGTTATTCTAAAAAAATAGCAACAACTAAAAAGGCTTTTGGTGTTACTAATCCCGCAAACAAGTATGTTGTGTCCATATTTTTATACCGTCACATTAAATGTATAGGCTTAGCCGTTTAGTTGTAGTTCCGTCTTCAAGAATTGTGGAATTTTTTTGGCCGAAGGTAAAAATTTTTTTGGGGGTGTTAAATTAGTTAATAATTGGGTTTAAACATTAAGAATACATAGAATATATATATATATATATATATATATATATATATATATATGTCATTTAAAAAAATCAGGCCTATCGAGGTGTCGGGCCGAGGTCGTTCCCCTCATAGCCGGCCTTGTGTAGTTGCAACAACTATTTTATGTATAGCACTTTAAAGAGGTTAAATTAAGGTATATTGGTTTTTATTAATCTCAACTATTATCTTTTTGATTGCTGCCGGTCCTAACTAACGAATTGCTTTCCAATGGTCCGCGACTAAAAGATTCCTAACGCCGTTACTCGTAGGTTACCGGAAAACTTTGTGTCACACCACATATTAGGGCCTAGGAGTAGGGATAAGCTCGGTACCGTACCGGTACCGACCTGTACTGGTACCGAAAATCCCGATTCCGAAAGTCGCAAATTTTTGGTACCGGTAGCGGTACCGAAATGTTTGGTTCGGTACGGTACTGGTATTTAAGGTAAAATTCGGGAAATACCGATACCGTATCGTACCGGTTTCGGTACCGTACCGGTCCCGAAAACTCAAAACCTTGGTACCGATTCGGTACCGGTACCAATCGGTACTATACCGATTTTTGCTCATCCCTACCTAGGAGTGTGACCAATAGTTGGTACCTGTTTTATAAAAAAAATCAGAGTATTGGTTTGTAAAGCGGAAGTCTTTTCATTTAATATTATATTTAAAAAAAATTGAAAATTAAATACCCGGACATTTGATACAAAAGTGTTTTATTAGGAAAACCATAATTTACATCTTTTACAATATTAAAACATCTAAGCCATCAGATCATCTAACGACTATCACCACAATACCACCATCCTCTCATATTCTTGGTTACCTGTAAAACAATTAATAGAATGTGTCAGCAACACATGCTGGTGAGCACGTTGACACTAAAACGATTTATATACTTAATTATTCTCTACAGGTATCTTGTGACCTGACCCGTCATGGCAAAGAGAATAACCAAGTTTTGAAATTCCGAATTACTATTATAAACTCAAGCTCAACTTGAAACTGCTCAGCAAACACCGCAGCAAAACTGTGCTGACCACAGAGGTGCAAACTGCAATTTACTCAACAAAAAATGAAAGAAAAAACTTGCGCTTTGCAATGACAAACCGATAGGAATTCAGTTGGTATCAGCACTAAATCGTAAACATAAATTAACAAGCCTAAAATAACATAAAAATTTAGAAAAAAAAAGAAACTAAAAAATTTGTTGGCGTAGCACAACCACATTCCGTCAGATGGTCCAACCACAATCATACACACCAAACACGCATGTTTATTTATTTATATTTTTGAACTGTCAAATGTTGTACATTATGGAGATTAAGGTGCTGTTTGTTTTTGAAGACAAAAACTGTCTGCAATCTGATTTCATGTCTGCAACTGAAGATGTGGTTTGAAAGTCTGCAATATGAAAATATAATACTGTTTGTTTTATAAACCAGGTATCGTCTGCATAAGCTGAAAATTAGTTATCTATCATACATATCCAGTAGATAGAAGTCATTTAACGTCTGTAGACTAGTAAAATAGTTGGTGGAGGGCGGTGGACGGTGGTGGTGGCGGACGGTGGGTGGTGGTGGTGATGGACGGTGATAGTAGTGGGTGGTGGACGGTGTTGGTGGGTGGTGGTGGCGGACGGTGGGTGGTGGTGGTGGTGATGGACGGTGATGGTGGTGGGTGGTCGACAGTGTTGGTGGCGGATGGTAGGTGGTGGTGGCGGACGGTGGTTGGTGGTAGTTGACGACGGTTGTGGGCGACGGGTGGGTGGTGGTGGTGATGGATGGTGGTGGTGGTGGTGATGGACGGTGGTGGTGGATGGTAGGTGGTGGTGGCGGACGGTGGGTGGTGGTAGTGGACGATGGTTGTGGCTGACGGGCGGGTGGTGGTGGTGGTGGTGGTGCTGGACGGTGGTGGTGGGTGGTGGTGGTGGGTGGTGGTAGTGGACGGTGGGTGGTGGTGGTGGCGGCGGCGCATGATGGGTGGTGGTGTTAGACATTGGGTGTTGATAGGATGTTAAGAAGTATGAAGATGTGTGAAGAAGTTAAACAATAACTTCTTTTTTAAGACCATAAAAGCAGTTTGCAGATCTTATTTAAAAAAAAAACAGTCTTTAGAAACTTATGTCTGCGCGCCCGCAGACATAAGCCTCCTGCAGATGTTTTAGGCAAAAACAAACACAACCTAAATCTTTGATCATCAAATTTATATCTAAACCATTTTACCACCCTACTAAAATAGGAATAAGAATTTCATTTTTAAAGCACTTTAGAAATCTAAATAAGAAGTCCATACCACACAATAATACAATTATTAGTTCTTTTAGAACGTTTAAACACTCGCTTCTTTACTCTTTAACTTACTTCCTTTTTTTTACGATTAAGGAACTTGAACGCTTCCTTGAAGCTTAATCGAACTCTTTGGTATCATGACCACATGCTACTTTATACGTCATATATTACTTTATAAAAATTAAAGATTAGATATATTTCAAGATTTTGTAATGTCACTTATTATATATAGCTCCTTTATGAGATCCGAATCTTATATACCTGTAACTTATTGTTAGATAACCTTTTAAACTTAAATGATATTCTTTCGGTCCTTGATGACAACAACTTATGATGTTGCCATAGTATAATATTTCAATTTATATGGCAATCTATCTATTTATTTATCTATCTATCTATCTATCTATCTATAATATATATAAAAGAAAACCCTAAAATCCTATGTGTCATAATGTGGTCACTCTCCCGTTCTATGAAAGTCACCAGATTTCTTGATTTTTAAATGGATGCCTCTCATTGATTTAACCCAAATTCATAGGTATGGGTCTTACCAAAACCAGATAGCTCTTAAACGGATTATAACATCTCATTAAATTAAAAATTAATCATACCAATTATTTGATATGAAAATCCTATAAAATAGGATTATACTAAAATTTAATAAGAAAAAGATATTATTTATAATTAATAAACAATTTTATAGTAAAAAACATAAGCGGGTCATGGGTCACCAAATCCAGATAGCTTTTAAATGGGTTATAACATATCATTTATTTATGAAACCCTTTCATCATCAAACCCTAAGTATATTATTAACTTTCTTACAATAAAGAAAATTAAAATTCAAAAAATAAATATTAAAAAACAAAAAATGTAAAACAACCATTTTCTCAAGCTATCAGATTGCTTTATTTGTAAATGAAGGTTTCTCACACATTTGACCCGAATTCACGGGTAAAGGTCTCACCAAACCCAGATAGCTTTTAAACGGGTTATAACATCTCATTATATTATAAAAATAATCTCATCAAATATTTGATATGAAAATCCTATAAAATAGGAATATACTAAAAATTAATATCCTATTTTATTTAAAAAAATATATATTATTTATAGTTAAGAAACAATTTTATAATAAAGAAAATAAACGGGTAATGGGGATCACCAAACTCATATAGCTTTTAAACCGGATTATAACATATCATTTATTTGTGAAACCATTTCATCATCAAACCTCAAGTATATTAATTATTAACTTTCTTACAATAAATAAAATTAAAATCCAAATATACGTATATAAATATTAAAAACGAATAATGTAAAACAACCCCCGTAATGCGGGGGATAAAATCTAGTTCTATAATATACTAATTAGTGGCCCCGTTTAAAGTAAACTAGGTATCACACCCAACGTGTTGCATCGAGTTGATGGTGTAGCCGGTAATTAAATAAATTCTTCACCAACACGAATTCGGTCGGTATCAGTTTACGGCATCAAAACTACACAAAAAATAAAATAAAATAATTCATCAACAAAACTTGCAGCAACAAAAAAAAACCCCACGCGTTGCAGCTGTGAACTGACCAGGCCCGGCTCCGAGAAAGCAAAAAAAATGTTGGGCCAAAGGCGAAAAATTTTTTTGGCCTTAAATAAAAGGAGTATTTTGTTAGGATTAAATAATTTAATTTTGATATGGGCATAATAGGTTATAATTTAGATTGTATAAAAAACTTTTGTATAAAAATAGGATTAAATGTCACAAATGAGACTGGAACCCATAACCTTTAGGTTGGGATTAATACCTCTTTACCACTAGATCAAGCAAATGTTTATGCAAATGAGTTCAAACACAAAATATACATATTGTTTTAATAAAAATACATATAATTTAAAAAAATAAAATAAAATTCGGGCCTAGCGGGGTGTCGGGCCTGTGGCCATTGACCACCTAGCCCCCCCCCCCTATGGGCCGGCCCTAGAACTGACGCTATACTGGTTGGTACCAAAGGTGATAGCATTAATAAACAACGCGACAAATGCTAACAGCTACACAAAGAGTACATTATTTAAGAAAACAAAAGTCGGACACCTAAGGTGCCGTCAAGTGAACCAATAGGTCACTTGTGGCACCAAAGTGTGCTTTTTTTTCCCAATCTATAATAGTAATGTAATAACTATTAACTTTAGGCTGGTGCTAAAAAAGTTTCTTTTAATGGTAGAATTTTATTGATAATAGCATGTTAGTAGCCGAAAGATAGAGCAAACAATAACATAATGAGCGTTACACCAAGAGGTACTATTGAGTTGAACTTGAAACTTCAAATGACTAAGGACGGTTAAAATTTCGTTGCATGCATACTCGGAAAAGATGTTGAAAAATATTACCAGTAGGAAAAAGAGTTTGGAGGGAAACCTTTCAATGCATAAAAAATGGAGGGAAAATAATAAGTAATAAAAAGGTCATAATATTGAAAGGGTCCATTGGAACCCCATGGAATGAACACTAGCATATATCCGAATGGAAAGCAATAAGCCAATAACCTTTGACTACTCCACGCGTTTCTTTTGTGGGTCCGACCCATCTCACGGGTGTACGTGGGCCCTTGTTCATAATCTACATACAAATTTCTTTATGAATACAAGTTAAATACAAACTTTTCTTTTATTCTTCCAATTTCATGCTTAATAATTTTTTTATTGGCGAATGTAAACACTATTCTACCACTAAGATAATTGATTAATGGTGAATACACCGTGTTATATCCCTATGATACATACCATGATTCTTTTTGATTTTCCAAGTCTACTACGAATGTCACGTGCATGGTATACAAGTCACATTAATATCCATATATGGATATGTGATAGGTGTTTAAACTAAGATTAAGATCATTAATTTAAAAATGATTGCACGTTTATAAAACTTCACATAAATCAGATACTGGTTAATGAATAAATGATTGGTTTAATGATTAAATGAATTATATGACTAAGTTAAATATGCAAAGTTAAAATGACTAATAAAACTTTTTTTATAAATTCAAATATATTTCTAAAAATACACAGTTTTCAGAAAACCAGATTTACATTGAGATTTTTTTTTTAAAACCCAAACACAAGTTCATCAATGGTTGTTGTCTTTCATAAAATGTGAAGATATTTATAAATAATTGGTTAGAAAAACCTTTCATAAGGGAAATATTCCAATATGTTTTTGAGAAATAAACTTACAACACATGCATATTTAATAAATATTTTAATTTTAATTTTAAAAGCACGTCAAACATGCTTGAAAATGTTTCACGTACACACAGTGGTTATGCTATTGCTTTATAATAATAGGACGACAGTGTGTTAGGTTTGCACGGTTTTTTGTAATCATAGAACTGTCCGATCGTAAATTTGTAACTCATACATAGTCCAAGTCTATCCATTACTCGTTTATTTATTAACCTTTGCAAGGTTCCTTAATTGCGGGTATATTAGGTCCCCATGCATTTAACTTATATGAATAAAAGCTATATGTGGGGTTTCACGTTAATTACCAAAAGTATATCTCAAACTTTTAAAACCTTCTTGAAATTATACTAATTATACTTAAGGGCATATAATTATATATTAATATATTTATTTTTTATGCGAGTAAAGGATACATGAGTGGTTAAGCATATCAAGTGGATTAGCGGTTCCATAGTCCATACTCATCATTATCCTAGCTAAAACACTTTTAACACGAACATTCATTATCCTAGCTAAAACACTTTTAACACGAACATTGGAGATATGTAAATGTTCAGATAAAAAAAGAAATGAATATTTATATATATAACTGCTTATGTGTTAATTTTTGGGGATCTTAGAAAAGATTTTTCAACGGTATAAAAAAAACATTATGGGTGACCTTTCTAATATTGTACTCGCTAGCTATTCACTTTTGTTTTCCCATGGTATCTCTCAACCTCATGTCCCCATTGTGAAGAAAACCCCACCCCAAAAGCAAAAGCTAAAGTTTCAAAAAGTAACCACAACAACCTCTACTTAAAACCCTTCTCTTCACTCTTGTTCCAACACACTCATATATACTTGCTTTCATTCTTTCTTTAATTAACTCTTCTCTTATATATCAACATGGATGATGAATGTAGTCCTTTCCATTGGGATTCTTACTACCAAGAAGAGGTAACCACCACTTCTTATATATAGATATATTATGATTCTGGTTTAAAATGGGCTGGCGGCGTAGCTTGATGACAGGTTTCCTTGGATTGTGTATTGTTAATTTACTACTATTTTTATATAAATATTAGTTGGTACTTGTTTAATACCTCTTTTCTTATGTTTTGTAAATAGGGCCAAGGAATTGAAGAGTTGAAGCACACTTTATTGTACACATTGGAGTTGGAATCAGCAATAGCTTGTGCCCAAGAAGAGATTTCAAGAAAAGGAGATGAAGTTTTGCATTTCAAATGTCTTTTGACAAAGACTGCTAAGGAGAGAGATGAAGCCCAGTTGAAGCATCAAGGGTTAGTTTTGGAAAACATGATTCTCCAACAAAAGATTCAAGAACTTAAAGCTGCCAATTCTACTCCTTTTGTTAGAACCACAAGTACTAATTACTTAGAAGATGATCCACTTTTAGGGGTGGATTCATCTTCTGGTTCTGATGAAAACTTTATTGGAACTCAAGGAATTGAAAATACTCAAATTAGGGTTTCATTGCATCAGCCAACTGATCAACAACCAAAAGTACAAGACATAACTGACAAAGTAGTACTGACAAAAGGGTTGCCAGAGAATGGTAAGTTTTTGCAGGCAGTAGTGGAAGCTGGTCCCTTACTCCAAACTCTTCTTTTAGCTGGCCCACTTCCTCAATGGCAACATCCACCACCACAACTCAACTCAATTGAGATCCCTCTAGTAACCATCCCATCAACTCCCACCGCCGCAACCGCCCCTCGGATACTCCCCCACCAAGACTCTTGTGCTAGCACAATTACTGGTGGAGTAGGGATGATTACTAGAAAAAGGAGCTTTGAGCAATGTTGTGATGGAGTTGATGATGATTATAAGCCCCACCACCTTCACCAAGAACCAAAAGTTTGTTCACCAATCATCATTGACCAAAATTTAGTCTTTTGATCCATATATAATCTAGCCACAATATATGCCAATTCCCATGCTAATTAATTAGGATGAAAGGGATGTCCATGATGATCATTTTCCTTTTTTGTTGCCCCTTGGATTGGATGTATATTAGATTTTTTTTTTTAATCCCTTAGACCTCAAGTATCCTAACTATAATTAGCAAAAAGAAAGAGTGCAATCAAACCCTTGGAGCCTCTATGTTTGATTGAGGGCTTTCCTATTTAGTTAGGTTATATCCAACTGTAGGTCAGATTGGAATTGATATATTTGACAATATTTGAAGTATGTAATCAGAGCTCAAGTCGTTGAGACATCTTATCCACAATGTGTGTTAAATTTCTTCAATTGTTGATGTTTTTAATCAATTTATTATATTATATATATATGTGTTTTTAGAATATTTATGCTTTATACTTTTATTATAATATAATGTGAAAGGTGTTGATTGGGTGGTGTGGAGTCTTTTGGTCGTTTGTGCGCACTTAAACTGACATAATTGCATGTATTATTAATGTTTTGCTTTTTCCATTTTTGTTTCTATTGTTACTTTTATCATATTTGTTTTTTCCTTTGAACTATGTATATTTAAAACAAACCATTACCAACAAACAGACCGACTCCACAATCCGAAGAGGACTCCAAACACCTACACAAAATTACATTAACTTAAAGTTACACCATCTTGACCAATCTAAATTTCTATATTTAATTGATCTATATTTGAACCGTAAAATACCGAGCAATTTTATATCTCCTATAACTTCTTCAATCTTGACTTACTTGCCTTCGAACACTTTTTCATTTCTCGCCTTTCAAATCCTCTAGCAAGCAACTATCACAAGTCCATAAACACCTCCTTCTTGACCAAACCGAGCTTGATGATTTGTGAAGATCCAACAAGTGTCTAACCGAAAACCCAAAAATAGGAGGACCTTAACAACGACTAATAGGATTCCACACAATCGCCGCGACCATACAACCGGTAGATATGTGTTCAGCCATTTCCCTTCCTTCTTCACAAAAAGGGCACAAAGGCCATTAGTAACCATAATATTCCTTCTAGCTAACGCTACCCGAGTCGGAATCCTATTCATCTCCGCCCTCCATACGTGAATATTACACTTCGCCGGAGCCAATTTACTCCGTTTCATAACAAAATTATTACTATCATCTTTTTTTTAACTATCAATTTCTTAACCGAGCTTACCAAAAACATCCTTGAATTATCACCCAGCCACTCCTATCATCTTTATTTTTAGCGATCAATTTTTTAACCAAGCTTACCGAAAGCATCCCCAAATTACATTTCTTTTATAATAATATTGGGAGTTGTTGTTGACATCACTTCTTGAAGCTATGGAAACTAGGACAACATATATGTACAACATAGCTTAATTTCCCGCATGTAGAATTCTCGAACAACAACGCAAACAAGGCTGCTACACTTACAGATATGCGGATTACCAACTATAGTTAAATCCGAGACCACCAATTTTAACAATATATTTTCAACCAGACAAAAAGAAACTATATACAGAGCTGGCTCAATACTCTCAGAGGCCTAAAACTAAATAAAATGTTAAGGTTTTTTTCTTTTCTTTTCTTTAACCATATAACGCTAAAGAGTATACAAGAATTATAGAATATGGATGATATGCATTGATAATAGATATGAAGCAATTCTCTTTAACTAATTCTAAAAGAACTCTACTTTCAAAATCTCATAATACATAACTCTTATTTAAGATGGAGGCCCTAAAAAACTGAAGGCCTAAAGCCATTGCGTTATTTAGCTTACCCACGAGACTGCCTTGACTATATATATATATATATATGTGTGTGTGTGTGTGACTGACCTATTTTTTTGTTAGCACCTACATATACCAAGGCCACCATTAGCCGATGCAGCACGAAAGTACGGACCTTTGTAATCACATAATAGATTTATGGATGTGTATTGTTCTGTTTGAAACCATGAAACCGTTTGTTGGTATATAATTCCTATTTTAAACTCAGTTTATTATCGACGTACAAACCAAATCGTTGGTAATGATTCGGTTTGGTTGGTTTCAATTTTCAACGGACCGGTTCCAGTATTCGACAACAAAATACCGTTACTAACGGTTTAATTCGAAATCGTTAAAACCGGACCACAAACACCTCATAAAGTGTTATTTTTATAACTGAAACAAACTATAACAATACCATACTCAAATTAAAGAGAATTAAACAATCGTTTAATGGTGCAAAATTTTTTTACAAAATACATTAACGTGCGAAAAAGTTATGATCGTTTAAAAATCGAGAGGGAAGTTAGGTTAAAAGTGAAATTAAAAAAGTTAGATAGGTAAAAGATAGAGGCTAAATTTGTAACTGTTTTTTAAATTTACAAAAAATTGATTAAATTAAGTAGAGAGACTAAGATTGCAACTATCTTAAAAAATATGAAAGACACATGATATTTAAGTGTTACAATGGCCACGTTCTCCATCTTTAAAGTTGTACCGTGTACTTAAAAAATTAGAACTTTTAAAATTCACCGTCTTAATTTTGCCATGACTCCTATATTATATACATTATGGATATTACAGAGGGCTTCGTGATGGAATATCGCATGTACCTTGTTCTCACTGTTAAACGACCACGTATTATAGACAAAAGTCTTATCTAAAATTTTATCATTATAATTACGGAGAGACCATGAACATCTTAAGAGGGATAGTCCGTCAAAAACTAGTTCCCATGGACAACGACCAAATTTGATTCTACCACATCTATGTTTCATCGGCAATCCATATATAAATTATTTCTACCTCCTAGATTCTGCTATTTCGTTGATGAATGATGATTACCTGTTCATTACCCACGAGTATATATTATAAATATAATAATATATTGTTATCCAACAAAATGCGTATTTAAGTTTGTTATTGCCAATCATGTCGTGAGAACTCCAAATGCACGCTTGACATCTTTTTACAATGTTTGTATCTTTACGGCTTCCCTTTTTCTCCCTTGAGGATTGGTATGGTACGTTAATTTGTACCCAAGTAGACAATTTTGAAAAGGATTATTTTTGTATATGTTTTTCACTTTAATTTCCATATATTCATTGCATGCTATCTAAGAATTAATCAGCATATATTCCATGCTAGATGTATTATAATTATAGAATTATATTTAAGCATGCAATGAACGTTAAAAGAAAATAATTGGTTAGAAGGTTAAAGCTACTTACATCGAGGACAAATTGATATAACTCACTAAATTATAAAACACTCAAAATAGATATTGAATAACTCTCAGTATATCAAAAACCCCTGTTACACATAACTCGTGTTCTCTTGATAAACCCTAACTCGTTTGCATCTCATGTGTTCTATAATGTCTAACTATAACTCGTTTATACAGACTAACCGTAACTTGCTAGCCAAAAACATTACCTCTGCTAATTACAATGCAATTAGGAAACATATTGTAATTACGAAACACACCAATTAACTAGAAACTGCTTGTCAATATTGGTCTCTTGATAGTAACTTCTCAGTTGGAGTCCGAATTTACCAACAATACACACATTATGATATAAGCCCCTTTTGAATTGTAAAACTCAATCTTTTAAAAACTACATAAATATAATGAATAGTAGCATTATATATTAGAAAGATTTTTTAGGCATTTTATACTAAAATGATAAAAGATATGTTGATAACGTTAGAGACTAATTAGAGATGCTATATTCTTATGGCTAAGGGTGCAAACGAGTCGAGCCGAGCTCAAGCTCGACTTGTTTAACTTATACAGAGCTCAAGCTCGAGCTCGGCTCGTTTCGAGCTCTATTTTCAAAGCTCAAGCTCCACGCGTGAATAGATTTTCAAGCTCAAACTCGGCTCGAGCTCATCTCGTTTACTATTTATCAATTATATTTTATATTATTATAATTATTTTTATATTTTTTTCTATTATACATTTATGTATAAAATAATTTATATTATTTAGTTATTTTTATTTGTTTTCTCATACCATTATATATATTAATTAATAGTTATTAAATATATTTATTAAAAAACTATATAAATGACAGGCTTGTATAGACTTGCAAGCTGGCTTAAGCTCGATAAGTGAAGCTCGGGCTTTGGCTCGTTTAATAAATGAGCTTACTTTTAGGCTCGAGCTCGGGCGCGATTAAGCTCGGCTTGATCAAGCTTTTTAACGAGAGGATCTCGAGTAGCTTGCGAGCAGCTCGGCTAGTTTGCGCCCCCACTTATGGCTCAGGAACTAATTGGAATGCTGATATTGATTAATGATTATACTATCTGTATTTGGCATTAATTGTATGTCGGCAATAATTTATTTGTTTGATTCATATGTCAATGGAAACACAATGGCCATTTTAGGATATGTAGGCTTATTCTTTGACATTGTAGTACTTAACGTTAAAGGTTAATTAATGCTATGTTTTGGTCTCTATCCTCTCTATTTTAGTTCTCACCTACTCAACTACAAAACATGTACTTTGCTAGGGTTTAGTTGTCACCTACTCAACTAAATAACATGGATTTTTTAGCCACGAATATTACCTATAACTCATGATCAATCATATACATATTCTATCAAATCAAACATATAAATACTTCACCAGACACATAATAACCCATCAAGAGCTACCTAAAGACATAATATAGTGCATTAAGATATGCATGATACATTATAACTCTTTCAAACTATCATGGGCAACCAAAGTTAGTGGTGACTAATAAAATTAAACTTCATCACGCATTATCAATCATGAATGTAATAATAGATGTAACATATTAACACCGAATACGGTGAAACAAAGTCAGTTTGAATCAAACAAAGTCACTCTTGGTCAAATAAAGTCAAACTTGGTCATTCGTGATTAAACCATAGACATATATCTAGAAATTTCAAACATTAAAACTTAATGAACACCATCATACACAAATAAGAACTAACTTGTTTTTTAAGACCCCATATAGCTCACTATATTATGATAATTAATATACATGGTTAATCAAATGAAACATGCAACGGCCAAATAAGACGCATTATAAACCATCAAAATCTACCAAAACCATAATATAGCTCATTAGAATATATATGATACATCATAAGTCACCAAATTATCTTGGGAACCAAAGTCAACATTGACTAATAAAAAGTCAAACTTGTCACTCATGGTCAATCCACGACCAACTAAAGTGTCGCCAAATCCTGATAAGCAAATATGCCAAACCACCACCACAGGTTGTCGATAAGATTGATTTGTGCAGGAGCATTAGGGATGAGAAACATTTGTTTTTATATTTTCGGTATTAGTGCCATTTGACTTATAGGTATTTTCAATGGTACTACTATCAAACCGGTAAAATGGGTACAATATCTAGTTTATACGTTCACTCGTTTTCAACATCAATATTTTCACTCTCCTGTAGGGAATATAGCTGTTCACAACAATTTATTTCTTTATTCCGACGAAAGGATTCATCATATGCAGACAAAGTGGCAGGGGGGTTTATTGTTACCTTGTATGCACAGATTTGTGACATATGTACAGGCCATCATGCGATCCTCGCCCCAACAGACCAAGGCAAACCACTGCAATGGTTTGTTGGTAACCACCATAAGAAAGGACATGCAACCTACTTTTACACCCTTTCATTGAAAATTATCAACCTCACGAACCGAACGGTTCAAACAATTGCATAATTTACATGTTTTGGTCCGTCTGGAATATTGAAAACAGTTTTAATCCCCAGACTTATGAATACTGAAAGCAGTTTCACAGATCTTGCAAATGCAAGAGAATATATCATATCTATAAAAAAATAAAAATGAAAATAATAATAGTAAAAAGAAAAACGTACCCAATAGCATTCCACTGAGAAAGTACGGTCTTCAGTTCAGGAAATAGAGAGGTTCCTTGTACGGTATGAAATTAACCTAAGTAGAGAAAATAAAATTTAAATCCAAGATAAGCTGGTATTATGATACAGTAAACGATCCTATGTTTTTTTCTAAAGCCAATCCAACACATTCTTTCGAAAATGCACAATACATACTAGTCAGGTTAACACAGCATCGGACACGAAAATCTCAAGCCTCATTGGCCTCACATTGTGCTCGGTAACATAAAAAAAATACAATTCTATTCGACCGTTTTTCTCGACGTATTAGCCATAAGAATGATGCCTGTGACGGTCCTTCTCCCTTGAAGAATATGAGGAGCCATGGTAGTCCCGATCTGAAACAACAGCGTGTAACTATTAATTTCACTACTTTTTACAAAGTAGAACTAAAATCATTTTTTAAAATTATATGCCCAGTAAAAAACATCAGAAACAAAAACTAACCTCGAGAAGAATGGTGCTTCAGCTTTTCTGCATGTCCTATATATTTAATTTAATAATCAGGGAAGAGAGAATCAGACTTTATGGAATAGTATAGCATATATAGTAAACTGGATGAATCTTGAAAATAAAAATCTACTAGATCATTCAACTTTAAAGTTGATATTTATGTAGTAAGATAGTTTTTGTTATCGTACTAAAGACCCTGATTTTTTAATTATAAAAAAATGTATAAAAAGGGCTTCCAGCTAACCCAACTGTTGTCTTAACATTAATCGAATACAAGATCAAGCACAAAACAATTAAACGAGCAAGGTTTTCTAGTCCGTGTTGGTTTGTTAAAAAAATGTGTGTTCGTGTTTGTTTGTGTTCGTTTGTTAATAGTATAAGCGAAAAAGTTCACGAACACTAACGAATGAACATAACTAAATATAGATGAAAAAACATAACCAAGCGAACACCAATTAAAACTAAATGCAATATGTCAAGCCTAAAATATTAATAAAACTAGCCTAAATTGTAGTGGGTGCTAAAAGCCCAAAATATAAATGAACGAACTTAAACACACGTAAACTAACATAAAAAAACGTAAACGGACGTTCATGAACATAAATGAACGAACGAGACATTTGTTCATGACCATTTGTTTACTAAGGGGAAAAAAATTGTTCATGTTCGTTCGCTTATTAAATAAACAAACTTCCCCCCCAAATAGTTAATTGAACATTCAGTTTACATGCCTAATTAGCAAGTCATAACAAAGTAGAAAGTAGAAACTAACCTGAATCTTTTCCTCTGTCCTTTGACCGGTGTCTCCTGACTTTTACTTTTTCTCTGTCCCGATCACCTTCAAAGTCTCTCCCTCTTTCACGGTCACGAGCCTTGTGTCTATCCCTATCCCTTTCTCTATCCCGTTCCCTGTCCTTTGACCGCTCAATGCTGGTATCAGTTGCATATTCTTTACCTTTTGAAACGGTTTCTACTTTAGCATCTCCCTCAACCGGAATCTTCTGAATATCATCATCATTCTTTGTCGAATCTTTTATTAGGGCATCTTTTGAATCAGAATTAACAGCTGCAGAATTAACATCTTTTGTATCCGTATCATCAAGAATTGGGGGCCCACTTGATGGAACTTCCTATCACACATACAAAATTTTGAATCATGTTGCGTGCTAAAATAATAAAAGAAAAATAAATATATATATATATATATATATATATATATATATATAGGTGACATTTTGGACAGATACACTTAAAAACAAGTTGATATGTGTAATATTGCCTGTCTAATGGGTGACTTTTAAAACATGGTTAGCAATGAAACCCAGGACTGTAAACGAACCGAACGTTTGGTGAATCATTCGGCAGGGCATTCTTTTAACGAACACGAATAAAAGTTTTTGTTCATTATATTAAATGAACCAAATGTTCGTTAATATACGTTTGTTTTTCTTTCATTTACGTTCATTAATAAACTCAGTTATTCACCCATTTATCAGCAGGGCATTCGTTTAACGAACACAAATAAAAGTTTTTGTTCATTATATTAAATGAACCAAATGTTCATTAATATACGTTTGTTTAAGTTCGTTCATTAATAAACTCAGTTATTCACCCATAAATCTAGTATAAAAATTTTTAGCCAATTACAAGTTCACAGCACTATTATCCAGGTTTACTTTTAATTCAGTTATGTTCAGTCATCTATGTTCAATTGCATCCGTGAACCGTTCGTTTATACTGTTAATGAACAAACATAAACGAATCCCATTCGTTTAAATGTCCATGCCCGACTGTTCAATTAAAATTAAACAAACGAGCACGAACTTGTTACATCCATGATCGTTCAGTTCATTTACAGGCAATGAAACCGGCTGAAAGTGAAAACTATCAAAAATTCTTTTAGCTCTCTTCAAAGATCCCTCAACTCATCAAATGATATTAGTTTTTTTACAACATAGTTATTTAAAAAACTCAGAAGAAAAGAACTAAAAAATGTTGGTGAATCAGCCGAACCCAACCCAACCGCAACCAACCTAACCCAGACAGAAAATACAAACAGAAGTGAACCTTGGGAATTGGTTGTGAAGGTGAATCAGATAACCTATTAGACATCGTAAACGAGCCATCTTGTTTGCAAACCGGTATATATTGTGCCTTCGGAAGAGTATACAAATGAGCTAAAACTCTACAAACTTCATCAATGCCCGCTTTATCAGCATCAAAAGCTTTCCACCATGGTGGGTTTTCAGGCAAGGGTACATGAAACCTGCGTGCAGCTGCATACACAACTCCACATGCCACAACCGCACTCTTGAACCGCACACATAAAGTTGTCCGCAAGCTGTCAAAAACATAATTATATCATTATTTCGTCAGTTTGACCTTTGGTGAAAGGAGTGAGAATTTGATCATTCGTAATTACCTATCATTTGCAAGATTCCAAGCTTCTTGTCTTAACTCTGAGGGTGTTTCAAGGGTAGCAAGGTAATTTGATATGAATTTATGAGGGTGTTCAACATGGCAGATGAAACCGAGCTCACGCAATAAATGGCGTTCGGATCTTATTAAATCCATTTTTAATTCTGAATATTTTTGTGAAAAGGCTTCTAAATGCTCGATTGGTAGGTTCTCTCTTCTACATTCCATTCTATAAAAAACGTTTAGGATATATCTTGCTCTTCTAGGGTTTTCTTCAAGTTTTGAGGCGAGTAGCACGCAACCAGCAGCAATTCTCTGAGTAAAATTACATACATACCCTCAGGATTATAAAAATACAAGCTTTAATTAAATTGAATTTAGGCCTGTAAAAGAACACAAACATGAACGAAGCATGTTGATGTTTGTTTGTTTAGCTTAACAAAAAAAACGATTGAGCACGAAGTCACGAACAATTATACGAGTGTTGTGTTCTTGGTCATGTTCGTTCGTTCGTTCAGAAAATGAACATGCTTGTGTTCCTTTCTGTTTGTTCGTTAACAACAAAAACGAACGGTTCACGAGCGTAATCAAACATAGTTTAACGAACAATCAAACAAACAGAGCGTTCTTGTTTGTGTTTGTTCGTCAAGATAATGAACATGTTTGTGTTTGTTATGTTTGTTCATTAACAATATAAACACAAGGCTCACAAACGTAAACGAACACTAAAGGCTGAAAATAATTCAGCAAACAATTAAAACTAATCGTGAGCATCAAACTGCTTGGCTATAAAACTAACTAAATTAAATTGTAATCAATACTTTAATTTCATAAAACTAGACTAAATTGTGATTAACTTAAACTTTATTAACAAATATATAAGTGAAACTTAAACAAACGTAAACTAGCATAAATGAGCATAAACAAAGAAACATAAACCAACAAAAACAAAAGTTCACAAACATAAATGAACGAACAAGCCAAGTGTTCATGTTCGTTCGTTTAATCAAATGAACTTAAAATGCTGTTCATGACTTCATGTTCATTAATTTATTAAATAAATAAACTTTTCACTGAAAGGCTCACAGATAATTCACTAAACGTTCGGTTCATTTACAGGCCTAGATGAACTGGAATAACTTGTATTATATATAAAAATAAAAGAAAAAAAACAAACCTTCACGTTGAACTTAACGAATGATTTCTTGCAGTAAAACCGATGAAACAAAACCTGACCCGTAGCCATAACCTGTTGTGGTCTGTGTGGTATGCAGTTAAGGTCTTTCACAATCCAATTACTTAACAATAAAACAAATAAGCTTTTGATATAAATAAAAACAAAGGATACAACTTAAGCAAAATGCCACTTTCTTGAATAAGATCACAGCCGTATATCCTAAGCGTTGTTTCGGTTGCTTCATCGATTCCGTCTTTTCTCGAAGGCGTGTTCTCGAGTTGGTCATTGGTTAGATAGAATGTATCAATAGCTGTGTAAATCATAGCTGATGGACCCTACACCTATCACAATAATAAACTTAATAACTTGAATATTTGATGATATTTAACAAATGAAGCAATCAAAAGCAGCACAGATTCGATGTATTCTATAGCCTGTTCAATTGAATTACAGAACTAGGGTTACGAATTACCAACGGTAAGTTAATAATAACAAATTAGGGTTTACCGTTTGCCACGTCGGAGGAGTTAGTCGGAGAGGTGAAGATTGGTGTGATTGATTGATTGATTTGAATAAAAGGCTCAAGCTTTGGTATAAAACTTTTATACGATTGTAAAGTCGGGTCGGGTAGGTCGGTTTGGGAATAGACCCGATTCCAAGTGAGTAACCTAGACCAGAAAAAAAGAAAGAAAGAAAACTAACATAATCTAACATTCGTAAATTAAGTAGCCATATAATAAAATAAGATAGCCCGATAAAACAATTAAAAGAATGGTAAGTCAAACCATAATAAAAAAACAAAATCGTTTTCGATTTATCATGATTAAGGTGCTCGATCATAAATCGAAAACATAAATAAACAATAAATAAATAGTCGATCCATAATAGGTAAAATGAAAACAATAGATGTGAACCAGATCTTGATAATCTTAGCGGCTAAAGGCTTAACCTATTATACTTGAAAGTATATTTGGTTTTAAAACAAAGAGTTTATCCGGGTTTTTGGGGTTGACCCGAAACCCATAAATCAAACCCAAGAACCAACCCAAATTACTTCGGTTCGGGTTCTGGTTAGTCTTTCTCGAATTTAGGTTTTTTAATCGGATTAGTTCGGATTTGGATACGGGTGTTCTCGGGTCGGGGTTCGGTTAAAAGCGACAACCATACTTCTTTTCCTCCTGAACCACGATCAAAACAAAATACCACACATTCAAATGAGCCACCACCTCCATCCCCGACCACACGCTTCTTCCTTCCAATGCCCCTTCGTCACTAATGTTCTTCATCACCATTCTCACCAGAAAGGCTAAGACGAGAGAGAGATCGTCAATTACATCCACAATTTCTAGCATATCGAAACAAAACAAATAATACGCATTTGTTTCCGGTGGATCATAATCGTAATTGCTGTTCTCTTCACCTTTCACAATCACAAACTAGAGGCAATACCAAAATAGGGATGGCCTGTGAAGATGAACGACAACAGCCTATGCGTTCAATAGCGCTAGGATAGCGGTCCCTTGCAAAATATCATTGTCAAATGGCGGTGCGGAATAGCGTAACCGCTATTATCGGCGCCACGGACCGTTATTCAACCGCTATCTTGATGAGCGATTGGATTCCTTTGTTGTTATGGACTTGGAAGGAAAATTTCGTTGCCTGTGATTAAATCATGGTTTACATCTCGACACTTTTGTGTTTGACTTTTGATAGTACTATTAATATTATATACATTTTATGTTTATATATATGTATATAATACTATAAATTTTGCATGATATCGAAATTACCGCCATCTCATTGTGATAAACTTATATCTCAAATAGCGGCCTTTGACTGATATTTGATTTTGGACCGCTTTAACTGCAAAGCATAGGATCTCAAAAATCTTGCAGTAACAACCATCCTCGGACAAACAGTAATATTTCCTTTACCACCCTCAACTTGTAAAACTATTTCACAAAAAGCTAGAAATTGAATCCAAAACCTATATGAATGTTGTAATCTTGGCAGTTGTATAACTTTAAACACAAACAAGCAATAGCCAACTGGCCTACATCAGTTGCCCCACATAATGAGCCCGAGGATATTGTTTTTGTAGTTGCGGCCACTGCACAAACAACTGATCTGCCATTCGTAATTTGTAAAGAAGCAAACCGCTCAGTGATAGTCTTTTGACTCTTGCAATACTCTCAACGTAGAAAATATTTGACCATCTGATTCCCAAAACCTGAAGTTTTAAATGCAAATAAACAATGTTTGACTTTGCTATACGGTTTATGGACTTTGTTTGACTTTGACTAGTAGGTGCTTAAATGAGCACTAGCTGATTTTAGTACATGCAGTTTCAACTAAATTACTTATTAACTGAGAGATTTGGCTAATGTTATATCTCAAACGTGTCAATTAGTTAAAAAAAATAGCATAAAACAAAATGGTTCAAAAAATAGCATAAGTCACAAAAGTGTATTTTTAACGCATAAATTGATTAAATAAAAAGGATAGATTATCATTATCATTGAAAAATAATACAACTTTTGTAATGCTGTTAGATTAAATTAATTAATAATAAGTCACTAAAGTGTATTTTTAATGCATAAATCGATTAAATCAAAAGAACATATTATCACCAAAAAATAATATAACTTTTGTAATAATATTTGATTAAATTAATTAATCATAAAAGTTCTAGACAACTTTTTTCGGATCAAACCTGACCCATGTTTTACGGGTCAAACTAGGGGCATGCATAAAACTGAAAAAACGAACCCAAATTATTCCAAATAAAACCGACGGTTTTGTTTTACGTTTCTTTAAAAACCGAATTTTTCAGTTTGGTTTCGTTTTGCAGGTAACAAAATCAGAAAAAACCGAACAAGATGTAAGGACTAAGGATTTTCATTTTTAATTTTGAACTTTTAAGTAATTAATAAGAAATTAACAAATAGGGTAACCCATATATTTTAGCCAAATGTATAATAATCAATTAATCGTCAACTAATAAGAAAATTTAGGCCCAAATTCATTATTTTGGGCCAGTTTATTTTTCAGCACCAAAGTTCAAACCCAAATGGTAAGACCGAAAAACCCCAAAACGAGAAAACTGAAATCCATGGGTTTTTAAAAACTCAAAACCCGAATTTTCAGTTTTTAGTTCAATTTGATCCCAAAACCAACACAGACCGACCCATGCACACCCCTAGGTCAAAACACCTATAATTTATAACACAAAAAAACTTGTGTGAAATGAAATGAAGCGATTTATATGTAGAGAGTAGTACATAAAGTTGAACCTTGAAAATAAAGGCGATTGCACATATGGGAATACAAGTTCCAGGACCGTTGCATAGAATCTGCATAGCATATGAAATGTTATTAAAACTATAATATGACAATAAAAGTACAAAATAGGATCAATAATGAAGTAAACAAAGATAATAAGTACCACTTGAGGTCTGATTTTGACCATGAGCCACAAAGCATGACCTAAAGCATATAATGTTGTTCCAACTGAGGTGATATATGATTGACCCACTTCTCGGCTTCTATATATCTGCATAAATTCTGGCCCCTGCAAACTTGTCTGGACAAGTAGGGTTGTAAACGAGTTGGTTAAAAAACAAAATGGCATTATTCTAGTAAGAAATAAAATGAAAAAAGTAAACGAGTTGGTTAAAAAACAAAATGGCATTATTCTAGTAAGAAATAAAATGAAAAAAAAAAAGAATATAACTTATAAACAAGGATTAAAGGTGTAAACGAGTCGATCCACCAGTGAGCTACTTAAATCGGCTCGCTAAGAGCTCGAATCGAGGCAAACTTAAACGAACTCGAGCCCTCTGTTCAAGCTCAAGCTTCACTTATCAAGCATGATTAAGCTCGCAATCCTATTAAATATATATTGGTATAATAAATATATTATACATAAAATAATGATAAAATAACTAAATAATATGTATTATGTAATATACAAATATAACTATAAAAATACACAAAATAATTATAAATGCATATACATAAAATAACTGAATAAGTATAAAATAGTAAAATAATAATTAAGTCGAGTTTAGGCTCGTAAAACTACTCGCGCACCAAGCACGTGCTTTGAAAATAGAGCTCAAAACGAGCCAAGCAAGAGCTTTCTTTAGTTAACAAGCCGAGCTCAATCTTAGGCAAGCTCGGGCTTTGCTCGGCTCGTTTAGACCCCTAACAACAATCATAATGGCAAGAAGTGAAAGCCATGAGCTCCAGCTATTATTGGTTAAAGAAAACACAACCCAACATTGCAAATTTTCAGCTACAAATGGTTGCCAAAATTCAAGAAAATTTGATAAACTCATTACCCTGTCCACATGCAAAAAACTTAATGCATCAATGGAACAATAATAACAGGCAATATCATATTTTGTTTGAACCACCTTATCATCCAACACGTCCTCAAAAACACGTGCTTTTTGAAGACTCATGTTATCTGTTGCTGCAGCAATGTAAAATCTTGGAGCAAATCGATCTTTTTGTAGAACATTCAACAAATTTATCATCTCTGCGGTGTGTCCCCCTACACAAAAACCAAACAATGACACCGGCATTTTATAGAGTTTACGACTTTATGTAATGAAAACATGTGAATTTTGAGCTTAAAAACTAGTTAAATTACGTAAGTTACTTTTTCGTAAGATCAAGTGTGGATGTGCGTTTAAAAACATACCTGAACCTAGAACAACAAGGGTGCTCAAACTCTTCTGAGAAGTATTATGCGCGGGTTTGCTACTTTGAGATATAACATAAAAAACCCGGGCCACAAGTAATGTGGAAGCAATAACCACAGCAAGAGCAACCGACACAAAATCCATTATTTTCCAATAGGCGACGGGCTATATTTATGTGTTTAGATGCAAATTACATTACCTAGTAAACAAAAACCAAAAGATGGTAACTTGAATATATATATATATATATATATATATATATATATATATATATATATATATACACATATATGTATGTATGTATGTATGTATGTATATCCACTAGATCACAAATTATATCAAATCAATGAAATGTGGTACCAAAAGCTGAGCCATAACTCATTGAGGCATTTCATCAAACACCTGATGTGCATATTAAATTGTGACATGTAATCATCTTATGTAAAAGTGACCTAAAATTCACGATCAATCAATCAAAAAGTTTGCACTTTTACAATAAATACTAAAGACAATTTCAATGACAAAAAAGACAAAATCTTTGATTTAAGAATAATTAACACCAATTTGGGCTGGTGGCAAAATTACGCATGACTATGAAGAGCCCAGTAGTAGAATTGAAATTATAGATCAAGTATAAGATCGAAGATGGAAATTAGATGAGAATTTAGGAAAATTGGGAATAATTTACCTTATAAATGAAGTTCAATAAGAACCCTAATTAGAAGGTGATTTACAGCGGAGATTAACGGATAATAATATAACGGTATAGATCGCAGGCGTGGGACGGTCGTTAAACTTGATGGACTGGTAAAGTCGAACCAAAGTCAACAATCAACACAAACACACACACATATATATATATATATATATATATATGAAAATTACTGAATTATTCTCAACATGAAATTTATGAATGTGAATATTATTTGCATCGGTTCAAATTGTTGATAAACTTTCGAAATTAGAGTTAGTATGTTATTAAATAAAAGTATAATTTTTCTAGGATTTATATATTAAATACATATATGATATATGCAACTAGTAAATGCAGAAGATGAGCTGCGATTACTGCTTTAAAGGATAAAAGGTTGGACCCTTGAAACCCTTATTTATACCCGACCTTTTATTGTTTAGAGGATAGGGTCTCGGGTTCACATTTCTTCCTAAAAGGGTAAAGGATCCGGGTAAGATATTAGATAAAATGGTAGGATCTTACCCTTTGAACAATCCTAGTTTAAAATTAAATTTACGGCTCAAACATTGTTGTTTTTCTTATGAACAAAACAACATATAAAGACAAAGTAAGAAAAATTATACCTTCAAACATCTTTAGTATTTAAACCATTAAAAAGACATATTAATAAAAACTTCATCATCTATTAGGTAATCTTTAAATAATAAACTCATATATGTTATATATAAGCCCCATATACTATGCAACATCCAAAAAGTTTTGTTTATTTCACTGAAGTAGAAACAAATATACTAGATGATATATTCTAAAACAAAGAAATTAAAAAAATAATAAATGAACATTAGTTGTAACATTTAAACTAAATAGTTGTAAAAAATAACTTACTTTTAACATATAAAATTTGAGTATCCATTGACTATGCAATACGAAAATTTGTAAAATATATTACATATAAAATTGTATATGATTTAATGTGAAAACATTATAGTTACATACCTTTAATCTTCTTAATCATAAGCTTTCAAAGATAAGGGATATACATAATAGAACATATGCACAAAGATGATCGATTTATAAATTCATCCCTAAAATCATTTAAAGCATTATAATAACACATAACATATTTCCTATAATACGTAGATATTGTATTTGTATTTTAAAAGAAATCAAAATGGAATTTTATAAATCTATACACATTGAGGGAAAAAGAAGGTTAGCATCAATTCATCATGGTGGATTGGTAAGTCACAAATATTTTAAGCAAGGTAGTGAGTTCGATTGCCACAAAAAAATATATTTTTCATTTTGTTATTCCGATTTAAAACTGTAAAAATGGAACAACTTTAGTTAAACCAAAATAGATATTTACGTGAAATTTGTTAAATTGGAAACTTATACACTTAACAGCCTATGTGGAAGGCCTAGTTTAATGATAAACAATAGTTATTCTTTTAATAGTATAGTTAGATTTTCATTACGCTTGTTACTTTCTTGCTTTAAAAAGAATACAAATCTTAACAAAAGGCAATAGAATAGATAGCGATAATGATTTAGATATCTATGAGTTGCATAGACGATGTGTTTAGATGATACTTAATTCTTACCAGTATCATATTACATATATGATAGTGCACGTGTCTACGTGTGTGTAGTATATGGGTATTTATCGTTTATATAAACTTAAAATATAATTGTGTAATTCCGATCATGCACATCACTAATCAATAATCACTAGGGCATTCGCATTCGGGGCTTTCTAATTTACTTTTTTACTTTATATGCATTTTTGTGCAATCATGTTTGGGTTAAAAGACTATATTTGTCTTGAGATTCTTATTTAATCAATATAAACCCTAAAAGCTAAGTTATATTACATTTTAATCCACCAAGATCCTCAAATGGGATGTAATTCATAAATTTTTATACAATTTTCTTTATTAATTAATCATAATTAAGGAATATACAAAAGTATAAAAACATGGTTTGGATGACATTAAAATTAAATCAATGCATTGCATGTTTGTTCTACATTACAAGAGGCATAAGTACATTATACCTTGGATCATGTTATATTATTAGTTGACGACAAACTTTTAACAAACACACTTGTATATCCCTTCAACAATACTAATGGTCATAATTAACACAATCTCTTTTATTCAAAACCAAAAATCTAGAGACAGAAATAAGAGAGAGAATACACGTTTATAAGAAAAGATATGGCCTTTAGTTTTTAAACTTTTGTGTGCCATCCACTATTCACCACTTCTCTCTCTCGATCTCCCACTCACATGCACAACAATATATAAATGCATGCATCACCACCTCTCACTACTTGTATTGCTTCCTCTTTAACCCTATATTTTCTCTCCATGCATTTTTCTTTCTTTAGGTGGCCAGGTGATGGTCTTGAGTGGTTATTCCGATTGTAATCATAAGCCTAGCCTGCCATGGAGGCTGCCGAAGAACAAACTGCCACCGCCACCACCACCGCAGCAACCCCTGGTGGCGCCTTGGATCAAGATGATGGTCCCAAGGACATGACCAACGTCGCTAAGGGCAAACGCACCAAGCGTCAAAGGCCACAATCCCCGATTCGCTTCACATTCTCATCCTCCAATATCAATGAATTAGCACATTCATATTCTCCGATGTCTTCTTCTGGTTTTCCAGGGGTTGATGTCACCGCTGAAGAAGAAGACACCGCAGAATCGCTAATACTCCTATCTAGAGGTCAGCCATTAGACCTTTGGACACCAAGGAAAAACAAAGACGATTATGATGGAGGTTTCAAATTTAATAGCAAAAAGTACATACAATCCTCAGCCACAGGAGCCGCAGGAATGTATGTTTACGAATGCAAGACATGCAGCCGGACGTTTTCGTCGTTTCAAGCTCTTGGAGGCCATCGAGCCAGCCATAAAAAGCCTCGAAACAACGAAGACATACGTAAACCGCTACCATACATGGCTGTTCTTGACAACAATGAGCCACCACCACCCGAATACCTCTCAACGAATGACCATTATCCGTCGTCGTCTTCTCTCTCTTTCCAATTAAATAATCGAGTTTCCATCGTTGGAAACATCATGAAGGCCTCCTCCTCCAAGCTCCACGAATGCTCGATTTGTGGCACCGAGTTTAATTCCGGCCAGGCATTAGGCGGCCACATGAGGCGACACCGGGCAGCCGGTGGCCGAAACAAAACCGGACACAACAATGCCACCACATTGTCTTTAATACCATACACTCAGGTAACCACCATGGAGGTGTATGACAGGAAGTCGAATAATGATGCATTGTGTTTAGGTTTGGATCTTAACCTTCCGGCACCTCGCGAAACCATGGCATCCGCTGCGAAGGATGATGAACGTGAAAAACGGACCTTTGCGTTGTCACCGGCGGTGGAAAATGAGGACAAAGAACAACCGGCTGTTCACTTGTCCGCCGCACCATCATTGGTGGATTGTCACTACTAAACAAAAGTGTGACTTCATGTTTTAAATTTTTATTAATGCATAAGTTAAATTAATATCTTGTAAAGGTAGATGTTAGATTATTAATCTAAACAGACCAAACTTTGTACCATAATTTGTTAGTTAGGGTATTGATAAATTGTGAAATATGTAAATGACTGACAATTGTCTCTTTTGTTGAATAAAACTTGTTTTCCTTTCCTTTTGAAATTAAGTTTTATTAAGCATATATATATTCAGTGTTTAGTCATGAATTGGATCTCAACTTTAATTTTATAATGGTTAGAGCTATATAAAATAGTAAATACAATAAGAGGGAGTTTTTTAATAATTTCACTATATGTATCATATGAAAGTTGCTATATAGCACATCATGTGACCAATACGTACTTCTGTCAAATTTCGGGATTAAGTTTGAAAAATGTTTATTGGCTTATTCGTGTTTTCAAAAGACCAATAAGTTAAAATGTGTTTCGCAATCACAAAAATATTTTTAATTTTAGCTTTTTGAAAAGGTTAAAAAACAGTTTTTCAAAAGCCCCAAATCCTAACTTTTCAAAATAGTTTTTTTAAAAAAGCCAATAAGCATTTTTAAACTCAATCCCAAGCACGCTCTAAATGTGTTGTAGATGGGTAAATCTGCTATTGAAATTTTTAAGAACAATATCTAAGAAAACCAACCCTTTTGACATGCAAGGTTTACTAGAAGCACATTAAAATAAAACACGAGTTTATTGTAATGCTGGAAGCATTGACTATTTGTATTGGGGTAGCATGCTCTAACAGCATCATTAATGTGGTAAGTTAACTCCAGTAATCAAGCTTGACTTAGAAGGCAATGCTCACTCATGCAATTTATATTGAATATATTTTTTTCACACATAGTGTTTAACTTGAATGAGCTACACTAGTGAAAATCTTCACATATATGATTGGAATTAAAAAACAACACAAATCCACAAGAAAGTACGTTGAAAGAGGCTTTGATGTCCTCCAAGCTCAATACAAAGCATAATTAGCCATGTATTGAAAAACATGGTAAAACATTGGTTGACCCGAAACACAATCTGACCACGACACGAATTTAAATGGCTTGCCACGACATGAATAAAAATATGGGCTGAGTTAGGATTGAAGAATCTCAATATGCTAATTCGCCAAACCGAAGCCTATCAACCCGTCAACCCGACATGATTTGACACGTGCTAAATAGTCGTTAGGTTTTTCCAAGATTGGGCCTATTTTGTTTGTTTCTTGGTAAAAAAGAAAAGAAAAGAAAAGAAAAGAGAACCACTTAAGGTGCTTTGTTGATTATCGTGTGAAGCAAGCATCATCTTCATCCCGTTGGTGTGCGTGTGTGTCTTCACCTCCAATCCAATCCAATCCAATCCAATCCAATCCCAATTCTCATTTCTTCTTCTTCTTCTTCTTCTTAACATCTTCAATTTCAATTTCATGGGTCACGAATTGATGGTGGTGCCGCCGACATCTCTTGCACCAGGGTTTCGTTTTCACCCAACCGACGAGGAGCTTGTGAGGTATTATCTAAGACGGAAGGTGTGTGGCTTGCCCTTTAGGTTTCAAGCCGTATCCGAAACTGATGTCTACAAATCTGAACCCTGGGAACTTGCCGGTATAACAATTTTTTTTTTTTTTTTTTTTTAGCAATTGATGATTTCATTGCAATTGGGAACTATTTGGGATTTTGAAGAAAATATTGTTTCATTAATAATAATTATGCAAAGATTGTGTATCTACAATGTATTGTTTGTTACTTGAATTATTAATTAGTATCTTCACTTAATTGAAGATACTAATTTTACACAAATGTATTTTGTTGTTTTATATTTGACATATATAAAATGTACAATAATTTTTGGAAACTGGTTTCTTTTTAGGGCTGTAAATGAACTGAGCATCCGGCGAACCGTTTGCAGGAAGTTCGTTTGTGTTTGTCCGTTTAATAAATGAACGAACATGAACAAGGAATTTCGTTCGGTAAGCTTAACGAACGAACACGAACAAAGGCGGCACTTGTTTAGTAGTGTTCGTGAATGCTCGGTGATTTGTTCGTTTCGTTTATTCGTCTGCCCGGTTACGTTCGTTTACACATTTATATGTTTATTTATTAGATTTTTGCTATTACTATTTTGATTTATTTATTTATTTATTTTTACCCTATTATTTAATTTAAGCCAAGATTATGTGGTGTACTTTTTGGGTTTTTTTGTTGATTTAATGATTATTATTCTCAAATCAATATATGTTCACTTATGTTTGTTTGTGTTCGTTTATGCTCATTGGTGTCCGACTATGTTCGTTTGTGTCCAACTGTCCATTAGTGTCCGTTTACAAAATTAATGAATGGACACGAACGAATACAAACTAGCTCAGTTCCTTAATGAGCAAACACACACATGAAATTTTGTTCAGTAAAGTGTTCATGAACCGTTCGTTTGTCTGACAAAAGCTTAATGAACGAACACAAACAAGATCTCGTCCAGTTTGGTCGGTCCGTTTACAGCCCTAGTTTAACACAAATAAGGATATATTCATTGGTTTTTTTGTTGTGATTTATGGTTAAAAGTTGCTATCTCTAATGAGGGCTTCACTTTACAGAATCTAGTCAGATTGATGTTTTAGAATATTTCTCTTTTTGTTGTTGCTGAAGTCGTTATCTCATATGAGAACACGATATATACATTTAGGATAAAGATATTGATCTGTTATGATATGTGGTTTTATAGACTTTTCACAATTAAATTCAAGAGACCAAGAATGGTACTTCTTTAGCCCTGTTGACAAGAAATATGGCAACGGTTCTCGTTTGAACCGTGCTACCGGGCATGGCTACTGGAAGGCTACTGGGAAGGACCGAATCGTACGCCATAAAGACCAAATCATAGGGACGAAGAAGACATTGGTTTTCCATAATGGGCGGGCCCCAGATGGCAAACGCACCGATTGGGTCATGCATGAATATAAACTT